>NW_012120709.1:5662809-5730233 GCF_000951035.1 Colobus angolensis palliatus
TTTGTCAGGTTTGTCAAAGATCAGATAGTTGTAGATGTGTGGTATTATTTCTGAGGGCTCTGTTCTGTTCCATTGGTCTATATCTCTGTTTTGGTACCACTACCATGCTGTTTTGGGTACTGTAGCCTTGTAGTATAGTTTGAAGTTAGGTAGCATGATGCCTCCAGCTTTGTTGTTTTGACTTAGGATTGACTTGGCAATGCAGGCTCTTTTTTGGTTCCATATGAACTTGAAAGTAGTTTTTTCCAATTCTGTGAAGAAACACATTGGCAACTTGATGACTGTCTTAAAGATAAGCATGAATTTATTCCAGAGACAACAAGAAAAAGCTTTGCTTCTGAGAAGCAAACTTGAGGAAGGAATTTGAAAATAACAACCATCACCACAACAACAGTGTTCATTATAATTTTTTTTCTTTTGCTATGTTAGTTCATAATGCAATGTGAAAATAACTAATGATACTTCTTATTTATTCAATATGTGCTGGACATGTTGGTAAGCTTTTTATGTGTATTATCTCATTTAATGTTCTCAATATTTCCATATTGTAGGGAAAAATGGTGCACTGTATAATTGCTAAGAAGTAATGACAGTAAAAAGAACACAAAAACCTGACTCCCAAAAAAATCCATCTTAATGACAGTCCAAGATGAAAAAAAAATAACTTGTCAAATCCTAAAATAAAGACTTGCTTTTTGCTTAAGTAACTATCATTCCACCTAAGTTTGTAAACCTCAGCAAAATGCCTGACTTTTTTAGTTTTTAATTTTGTGCACTAAGGCATAAAGCAGATATGTAAAATTATTACAATATTAAGAAAATAATGAAGGGAGAAGAAAAATGGAAGGGGGACAAAAGCAAGGGAAAGAGGAAGGGAGGAAGAGACAGAAGGAGGAAACAAGGAAGACAAAAAGTTCTTCCTGTTCACAACTTGTATACTACAATAATATCTATAATTTAGACTTGATATCAGAAATGCAAGCTGAGATTAAAGGAAATCTTAGGTTGACATGTTTAAAGTTGCTGATATTTCACTACTTTTTTTTTAACAAAAATGTCAATTTCCTGAAGTTCCAAATAATATAAATAGAAATCATAAAGGTCAATACCCTTTGGTAGTGACAACTACAAGCAATTGAAATACTTTTTCTCAATCTGATCATGAAATATATACCTTAGGTTTCCCTGGACTCTTGGTAGTATATTAACATGGAATCTCAGTTGACGGCCTTCAATCACTCTGAAGTCATCAATCTACAGTTTAAAACTTGTATTCCTTACTCACCTTGATTATGTCAATAAACATAAATGCTTCATAAATATTCTGGAAATATTATTAAAGAGAAAAACAGTAAAATAATTTTCATCACTAAATTTTTAGTTTGATATGAGAATGGCAAGTATAGGAAGATGATATAAAACTGCTGAAAACTGTAAGAAATATGTTATTAGATTCCTACTTGAAATATATGTATGGGTAGCTATGCTATGTTTTCAATGCTAAAACATCAATAAATCTATCAAAGATTAAATTTACTAGAAATATAAATTTCATTGTATGGAGAATTTCATTAAACAGTGAACTTCATTAGAAATAAAGAGAATAAAGGTGGCCCCGTTCATGTAAATTTCCTTCAGGTCACCAGGGAATATGCACCAGCATAATTCTCAAACTTATTTTAAAAAGTAAATCACATATAAGCTTTTAAGAAAAATGCATATTGTAAATTCTTAAATAAAATAGATAATAAATTTAACATTGCAAATGCTAGGAATAGTATAGAATTTTCATATTATTATCTTATAAAAATTAAGAAAAGCCAGGAATGCAGGTATAAGTTAGTGTGTTAAATATTTTAAGTTACTGTAACCCATGTAAGCTTAGAGTGACATTCTGTTATATTATTAAATATAAATTATAAAGGAAAACAATGTATCTGAAAAAGCAACTATATAAATATACCTCATTAGAAGCTGTAAGTATTTGTTTATATGGGTAAAAGGTATAGTGCTTGTATGTATAACTAAATAGAACATTGATATAAAGTATTTAATAAGAAGCATGGGTTTTGGTCAAGGAAAGTTGGAAAAAGGATCATTTGTAATCACAATATTATATATTCTTTCTTAACAGGTGTCTTTAAAGCATTGCCATTTAATGCTATTCAAGATCTACTAAGCATCATTTTTGCATGACTACTGCAAAAGGATTACTTTACAAAAACCAGTTCCTTTGTCAAGAGCATAGTTTGGACCCTGTTTTCAGAAAGCAGGTACAGTTCATCTTTATTAAAATGCCTATAAAATTGAAAGAAATGTTGAAAAAAAAATAAGATTCATACATATCCTTGATGGAGCTCCTAATAACAACTGTTGAATATGCTAAAGCTTAATATGTTATTTTCTCAAATTCAGTGATTTTTCTTTGAATTGAAAACACCTTGATTGTGTCAGTAACATAAATGCCCTATAAATATTCTGCAAATATTATTAAAAGTGAAACAAGGTAAAATATTTGTCCTTACTAATTGTTTAGTTTGATACGAGGATGGCAAGTAAACGAATGTGTTATAAAATTGCTGAAAGCAATAAGGAAAACAATACTCAGATATAGCCTCCTGTTTCATGATATCTTTCTCAACTGACATGTATAATGTGCTAGTGGATGGCTTTTGTGCTTTTTTATGGGCTTGAATTTTAAGGCAATGCTTAAGTTAAATAAGTAGGAAGTCATGGGTGGAGAGAGGTAGACTTATCCCCACCAGGAAAGGGGATCTCCCGAAGGAAGATGACTTTTATGCAGTTTGCACAGCAGTTCCTCATTCTTATATATTTACATAACCAATAGAAATTACTAAAGAGTAATTATACTTATTTTGAGTAAAACTGGGCATTGTGTAAATAATAATCCTTTAAAAAGAATACTCTAAAATACTTTGAAATACATCATTAGACATTTGTTATTTATGACTAAGTGGTACCAGTAGACTATCTTGAATTAAATCCATTGTGTGCTACTTAACTACAATACTTCTGATGTACTTTTTAAATAATCAGTCAAGAAGGTCAGTACACTATGACTCTAGAATGATAATCTGCTTATTTATAAAATGTTGACAATAGTGTACCCAATTTCAAGACTGTCACATGTTTATCCTTTAATTTGTTAGGTTAATCCAGGTTAATTGATTCAAAATAGGAGAGGAGTTTTCTCATCCTACTCCATGCTTTCAGTACCTTCAAGCTTGAAAATTAGCATTAAAGAAGATAAGTTACTAAATGTGGGTGTGAGAGAGATTCTTTTGGAAGGTGTAGGAGTCTAAAGTTTTACCATGGTATTTGATTTTACTTTCTACTAGCCACACTCAAATTTTGGCAGCTCATTGCAGAAAATGTTACATTCCATGTGTCTTTTATTCATTTCATTAAATCATGCCAGTCTGTCATTTCGATTGCAGGCCCTAACTGTACCAGGTATCTCTAAATTAACCTTGTGAAGAAAAGCAACCACATTAAAAAAAAAATGTAAACAGAAAGTATAAAGAAAGGGAAGGGGAAGTATCTAACAGTGAAACCAGAAATCATGGGAAAAAATTGAGTTCCATATAAATTAATCCATTGCTATTTTCTAACATTAGCCAGATTGTAAGCCAAATTTTGCCATCAAAGTTCTGTTTGTTACAATAAGAATGATTTAAGAATAGGTTACATGCACAAAATAATAATAATAATCTGTATTCTGTCTGTAAATGTAAACATCTTGGAAGCTGTTATTTCCTATTTATAAAGCATTTTGTTCTTAACTCATAATCATGGACACACATTAACAAATCAAACTCTAAATTTTGTTTTACATCTGAGATATCTGTGAATACTAGAGATAAATTAAATCTAAGCACTTTCATTGAATTTAGTAATGTTAGAAACAAGTTGTTGATGATGCTTGTGACATTCAAAGAAAGACAACCAAACCACTGAACACATCACAGCAGCTGTTTGTAAGAGGGTTACAGATCTAATGCTCACTTCCAGATGGATGATGGATATGCAATTTGAATTTATACTGGACACATCAGCAGACGGAAATAGAATAGAGTAAATGTCTTGGACACCTGTGAACTGGTGCATTCTATCAATTACCAACGAATTGTATTAAATTCATGTAGTTCAACAGAAGTCTAATTAATTTTTTAGAAGAGGCTCTTTGTCAATCTATTAATAAATTCAGGTTTCAGGTTGAGGTTGCAGAGTGTATTTAACTACACAGAGAACCTGTAGAATCAGGTTTGGCAGAGCAAAGTGCACTCTTATTATGTCATTTTTGTTTTGCTCCTTCCAACTAATTGAAAAGCATATTGGTAGAACAGGAAGCAATTGAAACAAATGAGACAAACTGAGCACTCCAAAAAGACGTAAGTGAATTAGAATTGATGAATCTGATGAGAGTAGATTCCCAGTGTCACTTTAAATGAAACGCCATTTCATTCATATACTTGCACCTAATCTGTCACTGTAGCAACTGAAAACATTCAGCTGCAAAACTGACAGTTTCATCTTGACATAACCGACTCAATTCCTGCCATAATAAGAGGCAATATATATTAAAAGGGGTCCTGAGTTCAGCCTTTGAGAATGAAATGTTTCACTCAATAACTTATAGAACTCATCCAGGAGACACTGGCTCAGCTCCAAGAGGAAGAGCTTTATTTCATTAGAGAAGAGTCTGAGTGGCTCTAGGTTTATAGATTTTTAGCATTGCCAGGATTCTCATCACCTCATGAAAAGAAACCTCTAAGTATCAATGTATGCATCTCTTAGAGAGTATTACAGTTGATAAGAAAAGAGTAGAATATGCTCTGAATTTCAAAAACAGGAAATCTAATTTTCATCTCTAAAGCTCTTGACAATTGCATAGAAATTTGAAAAGAAAAACTTTTCATATTAGTTGCTACATAAGTATTGTGTAAATTAACAGTGCTACTACTTGCTAAAATGTTTATAGTGTGGGCAGAATTGACAAAATAATGAAGGAAGGTGGATGGAGACAGTTTTGACTGAATCCTTGAAAGAATTCCCTAGCAATTAGAGTGTCCACAGAAACTTTCAAGGGTCATGTGTCCAGATGAATGAAAAGTGTAATTTCTTATCATCAGGAAGGGAGATGGAACAGTTCCACACAAAATTGTTATTCAACAGTAAAATCTTTGAGGTGGTTGTTATAGACATCTGTGTTTTACCATTTGTAAAAATTGGTTATTTATTTTAACCATACTTATAGTTTTTTGTCTTTTAGAAAATATTGTTTTGAAATGTTTTATAGGAAAATTTGTTATATGAAGTATAAAAATGCCTAGTAAGTTCGGACACGGTGGCTCATATCTATAATCCCAGCCCTTTGGAAGACCGAGATGGGCAGATCACCTGAGGTAGGGAGTTTGAGACCAGCCTGACCAACATGAAAAACCCCGTCTCTACTAAAAATACAAAATCAGCTGGACATGGTGGTGCATGTGTGTAATCCCAGCTACTCGGGAGGCTGAGGCAGGAGAATTGCTTGAACCCAGGAGGTGGAGGTTGCACTGAGCCAAGATCACACCATTGCACTCCAGACTGGGCAACAAGAGCAAAACTCCATCAAAAAAAAAAAAAAAAAGTCTAGTAAAACGAACCAAAATAGAATGGCTTAAATAAATATATGTATCAGTTGATACGAATATTGTAATCCGAGTTTGCATGAATTTCTTAGACAGCATTTATCTCTATCTGCCAGTTGTGGTGGTGGGAGGAGGTGGTTCAAGTTGGATATCGATGGATTATTTTCGGTATCAGTCTATCCGTAGGAAATATGTTGGTGAATTAATATTTTCCAAGTTGAAGTTTTTTGCGGAATTTGCCCAAAGCAAGAGGAAGAAAAATAAGGAATACATTTTAGTGTGATAATGTAACAGATCGTATAGGCTTTCTAGTACATAAATTTTTGGTAGTGTGATTCAAGGCATCCACAGGTTGAAAACATGCAAACACTTTCGTTAATATGAATGTATGCAAAACACCTCATATATGATACTTGCTCAGCAAATATTAACCTTTATTTAATATTCCTATTGTGGAAATAACTCATGGAAACAGAGGAAATATTTATTTTCTGGAATAAGTTTTGAGAAAAAGAAAATTTCCATCCACCTCTGCTTACATACAAACAATGGAACTATTAGTCTCAACGCTTAGTCACCTGAACAGCTCAAGGCTATACCACAACATAAGAAAGGCTCTATCTCTTCGTGATGGGTCTGAAATTCAGTTCGTCTCTCTGCACTAAGCTTAGTATGTACAGTGAATCCCAGACAGACAAATTCTTAACTAGATACAGACTTCTGCTTAGAAACTGTCACATTTGCTCAATGTATTGAGACAATTCTGACAAATGGAAAGATTATAGGCTTGAAATAAGTTAAAACTAGGATTGACTCTCTGCTGTAATATTTGCTAAGTGAAGAACTTGGCTGTATCTCAATTTTTATAAACCTCAACTTCCATTTGACTATAAAAAGTGAATACTATCTCATTTTTGTAAGGGTGCAAAAAGTTCACACAAAATCTATCTTATCTATATCTGTACATATACAAGCAGTGACACACACACACACACACACACACACTCTCTCTTATATTTAAAACTTGGCATCTGAAAAGTGTTTAGCAGATGGTTATTATTGTGATAGAGTGAGCAACATACATTTTTAACCACTGAGTGGACTGAAACTTACTGAAAGTCTTGTAAGACTTAAAAAAATAAAAGGGGGGAAAGAAGTACATCAGGAAAGAAGAGAAGAAAGGAGGAAAGAAGGAAATAAAAGAAAGCAGGAAAGAAGGGAGGGAGGGGAGAGAGAAGGGAGTCAAGGAGGAAGCAAGGGAGGAAAGGGAGAAGGAAGGGAAGGAAGGAGGAAGAAAGGAGGGAGGGAAGGAGAGAGAGAGAGAGAAAGCCAAGGGGGAAGAGAGGGAAGGAAAGGGAGTAAGGGAGAGGAAGGGAAGAAAATATAGATTTAGCCTTTTGGGCATTCTTATTTGCATTCTGGGGCTCTTGGGGGGGGTTATAAGACTAACATAGAAAACGATACATTCCTATTGATCTGTCATAAATGATTAGAAAATGGAATAAAAAGAGATCTCATGCATAATGGAAGTAATGATAGTGTAGTATTGTGCTGGATTTTGGGTTAGTACATAGCATTCTTTCCTAATTCTTGTGCTCTCCAGAATATTAGAAGGCCAGAGACTCTGATAACTGCATTTCTCAAAACACCTGTCAGCAGGATTCATGATTAGGTGCCACTCAATGGGAGATGTACAAGAGATAGGGAAAATGTAAGAGAAGCAGAAGTCCTATCATTTTCCTTCCAGCCACAGTGGCCTCAGGTGCATTTTTTAGTATCATATGCCTCAGTGCTGGAAACCACGCTAATTGCTGGTAGTTTTAGAGTCCTGCAATGGCCTACTATTTGAAAACTTGCAGTCATTTTAAGATTTAGTAGTGGTCTTTCCTGTCATTTGTTTCTTCAGCTCTTCTAACAGTTTAAAATAAGTTGATATCTAAATTTCTTTTTAATTAAAATACCTTAAATTTTATTTTTATTTTTCTGACCTAAACTTGATAAAGGAGATGACTAAAAATAAACATACACACACGTGCACATACACACACACACACACACAAATATATATGTATATATAAAAGCCTATGGAGATGCATAGAAATGGAGCGATATATTGTGTTTGTAGATGGGAAGACTCGATTTTCAAGAAGTTAATCTTCCCTCAATTGGTTTTATTTTGGTCTAACTTCAAAAAGTTAATTTAGCAAAATTAAGATAGTGTGTTTTGGGGGTAGAGTGGAGCCTTGAAGTAACCTTTGGAAGATACTAGAAAGCTCAGAGACCACTTTATGCCTCTATGAAAACTTGATATACAAGTGATGTGATACTAAAGACCAGTGGAGAAAGAATGGACTATGCTATAAATTGTGCTAGTAAAATACATTACTCATCAAAAATTAAAATAAGATCTCTCAGAATGCCATGTAATAAATAAACTAATAACTATAGAGATATGTAAGACTTAAAAGGTAGAACTTTAAATTTTAGAAAGGAGAAATTGGTAATAATTTAATTACCTCAACATACAGAAAGGTATTTTAGACCCACAAAAAGCAGTTAACAAAATGACAGAGGTGACTATAGTGGAAAATAAATGAAAAATAAAACACAATTGTGACAAAACACCTTGGTGCCTAAACTTTTAATAACTCTTTTACCTGTAACATAATAATAAAAGAAAAGATTTAGCAATCCTTACTTTTACATATCTGCAGTCGATCAACTTTCCAAGTTTGCAGTTTATCATTGTAGTAAATTGCAATGTTGTATTTAATTTTTTAACTCTTCCTATCTCTGCAGATTCAGTGTCTGACTTTCTAGCTCTTCTTAATAAAGGAATAAAATATACATACTTGATTCTTGACTTTGGGTTTAGCCATGTGACCTGTTTCGATCAACTGAATTAACAAAAGGAATAGTATACTAGCTGTGAGGTCAGGCTTTAAGACATAATGCGTATTTCCATGAACCATGTTGCTCTTTTTTCGTCATCAAGAGAATAAGGAAAAAAAAAAAGAGATATGTGGAATAGAGTCATCCCAGATGAAACATCCCAGCCAAACCCAACCATAATCAGCTGACATTCAGCCACTCAAGATGAGCTAATGATAATAAATTACTGTTGTTTTAAAACATAGAGTTTTGGGGTGATTTTTTATGTAGCAATAGCTAACTGATAGAACTATTATTCACAAAATAATTTATATTCCACTAATTTTTGACAACTCATTATCCCTAAATACGCATTTTACTTTTCTTCACTAATTTATCTGTTTATACTTTAACCCTATCTGGCATGCCTTATGCTCCCACTTATTCCACTTGTCATGTTAAAATTAAGATCAAATCCTACTATTTCCACAATATCTGAGTCTCATCTTATATGAAATAAGATAGCATCAATATTTGTTCTTCTGCTTTTATTTTCTATACAATACTTTTAAAGCTCAGTACTGTGTCTTATACCAATCTGTGCCCCCATAATATCTTCCACATAGTGCATTTTAAACTAATATTTGAAGAATAAATAACATAGGTAACAGTTGATATGGCTGATATTTACAGTTACAAATACAGATTTTTATATTGTATACATATGCCTGTTTTATTTATAAATTATTTCTCCAGATTGAAGTTTTTCTTTTACTCTATTATGGTGTACAACAATTAAGGGAAAGAGAGAGTTAAATGTAAATAAAGAGAATTGGCAACCACGCCTCTACAAATGTTAGGTAATCTTCAAGTGATGAGCTATTATCCTCAGTGACAAGATGTCAAAATTAGGAAGTAGAAAACCCCTGTGGCTAATGTATGGTAAATTAATTAGTCTATTAGTATCCAAGATTATACTCTAAGTGTTTTCCAAGTGTCAGTATTTACCTTACTGAATTTTAAGAGGCTAGTCAGAGGTTCAAATATTGGAACGTTTTTTCATGAATAGTATAATTCACTTGGCACAACAGTATTTCTTTTTCCTTTGGAAATACAGTTAAAATATCTATATTTTCATGCTTCATAATTTAGAATTTGGGACCTATATATGCTTTTTAGTGAAGATTTCATGTGTCAAAAGCATAATAAATTGTCCAAAAAACTTCCCTGGTAGTTTTTAAATTGCACATTGTGGCACCAGATCAGTGTTTAGTCGTCTATTTTATTACCATGATTGCAAATGTCATTTATAAAAAGTTCTATGCTTTTATTTTAATGCTACATTTGGCAAGCTGGTACATTTACTATTCAAACCATTTTTTTTCCTAATTTTCTTCTGCTATATTGAAAATGGGAAAAATGAAACACATTTTTGGATCACCCGTGATTTAGGTGACTTTTAGGGCTACACTTACACATACGATAAAGCAGATAGGTTCCAGGGAAATAAGCTTAAAATTTGTAGTAGCTTATACCTATAAATTCTCGTGTGTTCTTTTTGCTTTATAGAATGGGGAAAATCTGCAACAGTTAGTGTGACCACAGCTTCATAGACTTAATCTACAAACGACATCCATATTATACTGAATATTTCCTGCTATCTCTATGCTTCTCAAATAGGTTGATTACTTAAAATAATTAAACATTTTATAATTACTTTCTGAAAATTACTTTTAATAATGTATTAATAATGTGTTTGACACTAAGCATGTGGAATAGAAAATATTTTTTAAATCTCTGAGATTTTATTTGGGGTTAAAAGGAACGTGAAAATTTTCTGTTGTGTCTATATGTCACTATAGGAAATCATATTCTAAGATTTCAATGATGCATGGCAGTGGAAATAACAGAGATGAATACAATAGACTTTCCCATAGACTGAGTTTTCCAGGTCATTTAACTCTCTCTAGTGTCTTCAAAACTCTCCAACAGAGTTAATGATAACGGATTGTCGCATTATTGTCCTCATGGTGACCTGCTTGGGTAGAAGATAAAAAATGCTATACTCTCAAAACTATAGGTAGAAATATAGTGATTACCAACTCATCAACTCTGTCTCTCACACACACACACACACACACACACACACATACTGCATTGTATCCTTTTATTAAAAATATAAATTATCAAGAATGAAATCAAGAGCTGAAAATTAAACAAAAACCAAAACTAAAAGGACCAGCACATACAAGCCTTGAATGACAAAAATCCTGTTCTTTGCTCTTAAACCATCTCAGACTCTTACTCACAACTACAGAGGCATCTTTGAAAGCAATTCAAACAAATTTTATTGTCTAGCTTCACAATTCATGAGAGGGTAGAAATAGAATGTGAGAAGATAGATGGGCCTCTAGAAATACACACAGGACTATTCAATGAATTGAGAATTGACAGCCCCGTAGTAGCAGCTAAGGAAACTGTAAGCATATTAAATAATTCTACTTGCAAAGAAACTTTGAAGTAGTTCATAAAGTAGCCAGCAAGTGGGAGGGTATGGTGATGGATGTGATACTTACCTTAATTTGATCATGATATTATACAGTACATAAGTGTATTGAAGTAACACACAGTTACCCATAAATATGTATAATTATTATGCATCATTTTAAAACAAAATAAAACTTTACATACACACACAGACACACACACACATACAGTATTGGACTGAGCCACTTCCTAAGCAATATTAATATATTGTTAATTAAGTTTGTACTGTCCAATAAAGATAGCTACTAGCCACATGTGACTATTGAACTCTTGAAATGGGACTAGTTTGAATTGAGGTGTGTTATGAAATTAAATACAACACAGGTTTCCAAGACACAGTATGAAAAAAAGAAATGTAAAATATTTTATTGATAATGTTCATTTCATGTAGAAATTATAATATTTTAGATATTTGGGGTTAACAGAATATATTTTTTAAAATAATGCTACCTTTTTTCTTTTTAATTGTTACTATTATAAAACATATTTACGTATGTGGCTTATATTTGTTGCTTGCATATTTCTATTGAATAGGGCTGATCTAAAGGATTTCAGTACTAATATATAATTACTGATTAAGAATTAAATGTATCTCTCTTATATAACTAATCCAGCACATAGCTTTTATAATAAATCTCTTAGCCATATCTTAGTTCAATGAAACATGAAGAAAACATATAAAAGTTATTTCCTTTAAGCATTTTTTTTTCCTTCTGTAAAGTTGATTCCACAGCCTTCTAGAATTTTAAAGTTCTTGAAATACTTATACAAGAGCTTCTGGGCAGTGATTATTTTTCTTCTAAGTCATACATAAATAACTATGATTACATGCTTGGAATTAGAAGATCTCTAATGAAAGTCATCTGTGCAGCTTGAAGAAGCATCAGCATATCCCAACTGAAAGAGAGAGGCACCGTGTAGCATTGACACGAAAGTCTGTGACAAAGACCTGAACTACTCTCAATGCCGTTTCTAGTTATAGTAAACTTAGTCACACCATTTGCTCTTACTCTAGGCCCAAACAGTACTGGTTTCAACCCTGCTTCTCAGTTTTGGCTCTTGGAGGCATGCAACAATTACTCAAGCTATGATAAGAAGTAAACAAGAGAGTAGACAAAACAG
Organism: Colobus angolensis palliatus; assembly: GCF_000951035.1. NCBI lineage: Eukaryota > Metazoa > Chordata > Mammalia > Primates > Cercopithecidae > Colobus > Colobus angolensis. The sequence continues at coordinate 5,675,004 of NW_012120709.1, forward strand.
AAGAAAGGACTTTAGAACATATAGATACACACCTCAATGTTGACTAGAATTCCAGAATATTGAAAACTACTAATAGAAGTACCAAATCAAGCAAATATCACTACAATCCAAAATAGATTTATTTAGTTTGCTTAAAAGTAGAATTCTGTCCTGAAGTTTAAAATTTCATGAAAAGCACACATAGTTCCAACATAATAAATCATAGCTCCAAGTGTGAATGTGAAACTAATATTTTGATTAAAAATTATTCATGTGCTGACCTATGTTGTCACACTTGTATATGCCAATATCATCTTTAAATTTGAAGGTTTGTATAAACTGGGTTATTTTCTTTTTAATAAAACATGAAATATAGTTCTAATACACATTGTTTCTGTGTTGTCTGATTTCAGTAGGTGTTATTTGACTTTCTGGCCCTCACCCTAACTATCAGCAAAGCCAAATAGACATAATTGAAACAATAATGGACTTTCAGTGTATTCCTCAGCAATACTTCCTTGGAAATCATATTCAATAGCATGAGAGCTGTTTCAACCACTGCTTGTAGTCCAAATTGGTAAAACCTATAATAACAGCAATAGCAAATATTCAGCATTTGTGCAGTATCAGAAGCTATTCTCACAGCAACTTACTAGTTCAAGCTTATTAATATCTCTAGGAATTTAAAGCAGAGAGATCAAGAATTAACTAGTTGAGGGGGTTTCAAACCTATGCAATCTTGTTCTGAAGTCTCTGTTTCTTTAGCCACATCTCTCTTCTGCCACACAGAAATCTTCAATCTTTTAATCCTACTTATGAAAACATAAGTTCTCTGGAGTCATGTTACCTATATGGTGCCCATGCTAAAAATTCTAGATATTTTTTATAATAAAGTTTCCAGATTGTTTTTGGAAGTTGCTTTAGTCTGGGTTTCCTTTAGGCATACACTGAAAATAGTTTAACAGGAGGTGATCTGAGGAAGCAAGCAGAAGTGAGAGAGTGGGGAAAACAAGATAGAGAATGGAGAAAAGTCGAGAAAGGACATAATAATGAGCAGGTCCACACGTGCAAGTATTTGGAGCTTCATCTTGCTCCAGCTTCTTGTATATCTTCCCTCTGAGGTTTCATACAAAACACACCTCAGAATTTTCACAATGATAGATGGAAAGCTGAGGTAAATGTATTCCTAATTAGGCTCATGGGTGAGGGTTGACTTTAGGGCTGTTAAAACTCAGATCCCTTTCAAGCTGCCCTGTACTTGGTTGAACAAGCCCCCATGGTGCTAGAGAAAATCTTGAGGCAGAGAAGCAGCCATGAGACTCAGACTCTCCAGATGGCACAATGAATGCAGGAACAGTCATCTGTGCCTGCAGGAGGACTGATTCACCATTGCGGACTGGAGCATTAATAGCATCTGCTACTGAAGTGTAAATATAGTCAGATTCCCTGGAAACACAGGGAATCCTACAAGAGATTTCTTCAGGAAATGTTTGAGCCTTCTTCACCCTAACCTTATTTTTGGGAAAAAATAAAAAATAATAATAACTTTTTGTTCTTAGATTGTTGATTTAACCTTTAATTTATTGGTGGGGTATGTTTGTACACAGTAGTAAATTCAATAAATGTCAACTACATTATTGTAACTAGTTCCTCTAACACTAGGAAAGTTCAGTCAAAAATATCAATTAAATTAGCTATTAGGTATAAAATTGTCAAAATAAATTGGTTAAGAGAATGTTTCACTTTTTTGTGTGATGAGCTTACAGCTTGGATAAACAACCTAAGGGTATATAATTTGTGCACTCTGAGTTGCTTGAACGACATGGCCTCAAACAGGTATGCCATACAGGAAATAAATAATCGGTTGTGGAATTCCTTAAGTAGCATTTATTTTACGATTTGTCTTACATTTCTAATACTAATTATCTTTATTGTGAAATAAAAGTGACTTTTTTTCTATTTATTCCACAATTTTCTTAGTGTCTTATAAACTAGACAAGAATAAGAACTAAGCCGGGTGCGGTGGCTCATTCCCGTAATCCTAGCATTTTGGGAGGCTAAGGCGGGAGGATTACCTGAGGTCAGGAGTTTCAGACCAGCCCGGCCATCATGGTGAGACTCCATCTCTACTAAAAATACAATAATTAGCCGGTCGTGGTGGGTGCCTATAATCCCAGCTACTTGGGAGGCTGAGGCAGGAGAATCGCTTGACCCCAGGAGGCAGAGGTTGTGGTGGGCCTAGACCGCGCCATTGCACTCCAGCCTGGGTGACAGAGTGAGACTCCATCTCAAAAAAAAAAAAAAAAAAAACAGTAAGAGCTAAAATGTTTACTAAACAGTGGATATAGAAAGAAGATCACTGTGACAGCATGACAATTCACAATAGTAAAAGGGAAACATGCTTAGGGTACAGATTTTTTTTTTTTACAAATTACCATGTTCTAAAGAACTTTAACAAGAATTTATTTCTTCATACCTTTTGAAGCTAGAAGGGGAATCAGTGTATTTCTTAATAATTTTTCTCTATATCTTGTCAGAGAAGGGACAGTCCATTCACTTTTTTCCTAATATTAAGGTGTATGTGAAATGAAGATAAGCATAATCTTAGAAGAGACTTTTGAAAAACATGTTGTAGCTGTGGAATTTAACTTAATTTATAAATATTACAGTCAAATAGTAAGTTATATATTTTTCTGGGACTATCTATTATTTTCCACTTGAGGCTATTCAAAGAAAAAAATGCATAAGAAGTCTTTTTTTAGAATATTGAAAGTATAATATCAGTAGTTATTTCTATGTTTTATAAAAGTTTAAAAAATCAAAACAGAATAAATCTGTACTAAATGTTTTCTTTACTATTGAAATGACTACTATCACATTAAAATGGAAAAACTATTCAACTATAGGATATTTCAGAGTGTGATATGCCATATTACATGCTATAGTTTAAATTCATAAACTTATTTGTAAAAATTAAATTGCCATGAAATAGAAAATTGATTTTTCTATATATGTTTTTTTGAAAGTGGTTCCTTCCATTTACATTAGTATTATAAGTAGGTGTTAATTGTATACTGTTATGAACACAAAGCATCTTTAAATATGCAACACAATGAACTATCTGCTACATAATATCTACTCATTTAAAAATGTTTGACTTACTCATCTTTCCACCCAGCCTGATCAAACAGCTCTATACTTGAATCTCATTATTTTTAGTTCATAAAACTGCTTTTATTGAATTGCATTTTAGTCTTTGCTATTTATTTGTATTGAGAGACATAATAAGATTTGGTAATATTCAAATCACAAGAATGAGTAGGGCATGGTGTCCACCATGTCTGACAGGGTTCCATTAGGGGGTTGGGATGGAATGAGAGGTGGAGAATGTCTCTTTTTTCCTACGACAGAGAATCGTTGTTCATTTTGGGGATAACTTGTTTTGTTGCTGTTTAATTTTATTTTGTTGCTATTTTTAATATTCAGTGAGAACTGGGGTGGGTATTTATTTTAATCTCCCTGATTCTGTAAAATAATGTCATTTATAGTATTTCATTCTGCTTTGGCTGATGTAAAATCAAATTAAAGCCAAAATGGGAGCCAAGAAACTGTACTAGGTTTTATGATATCTTCCATTTTCTTTTCTTATTTGTATTTTCTCTATTTGTATATGCTCATTTATTGTATTTGCTTATTTTATTTATATTTATGTAATTTGTGTCAACTTTTGTTATAAAATGTGTTAAATAAATAATCTATGAAAATCATTATAACACCTTTTTTCTAATTTTCTAGGAGTTTTGTTGGTGCTTAATCAATTTTATGTATTTTGTTCATTCACACATATATATATCTGTGAAATATACATATGTGTGTATATATACATATATATATAGTGCCCATTATGAGTGAACTAGAAATATAGCCATGAATCATTTTATTAATCCTTATCCCTATAGATAAATGCTGAGGGGATGGATACCCCATCTCTATGATGTGCCTATTTCACATTGCATGCCTACATGAAAACATCTTATGTACTCCATAAATGTATACACCTACTATCTACCTACAAAAATTAAAAGTGAAAACATTAAAATTAAAAAAAAAGTTATCCTTTTGAAATTCACTTTCTAGTATGAAAATGAAGATATTAATGAATAAATTAAAATGTACAATATTTTGAAGTGATGAATGTCTTGGCAGAAATAAATCTAAGTTAAAGGGATAGAGAATGTTATGGTTGGGTGATTTTTTGCTTTCGTTTTTCTGGGAGATTCTGGAAGACGTTTTTGCTGAGGCAGTGTTTACTCTGAGGCATAAAAAATGTAAGGGTGACAGTCATGTGGATTTTTTTGGTGACAGAAAGGACATCAAGTGAAAATGTCATGAAGTGGCCAGGCACAGTGGCTCACGCCTGTAATCCCAGCACTTTGGGAGGCCTAGGCGGGTGGATCACGAGGTCAGGAGATCGAGACCATCCTGGCTAACACGGTGAAACCCCATCTCTACTAAAAAAAAAAACACAAAAAACTTAGCCGGGCATGGTGGCGGGCGCCTGTAGTCCCAGCTACTCGGGAGGCTGAGTCAGGAGAATGACTTGAATCCGGGAGGCGGAGCTTGCTGTGAGCCGAGATCACGCCACTGCACTCCAGCCTGGGCAACAGAGCGAGACTTGGGGCAAAAAAAAAAAAAAAAAAAAAAGAAAGAAGAAAGAAAGAAAAAAGAAAATGCCCTGAAGCAAGAATGTTTTTGATTGGAGTAGAGAAGAGTGAGATGGAGAGTGAAAAAAGTGAGATCAGAGAGCTGGTGGGATAAAACCAAAATCATTTTTTGGAAAAAAAAAATACATCAATGTGAGAAATTGTGTGGACTTTGGTTTCCACCCTCTGTAAGGGTAGATAGCAAGCTGCTGGAGAGTTTTGAATCGAGCAATGTCGTGTTTTAATTTACATTTTAAGCAATTATTGTTCGATTAGATATGACATGTAAGAAAAGGGAAAGCATAAAGGATGATCCCAGTATTTTGTTCTATAGGAACTAGAGGGTGGGAGTTGCCCAGACAACTAGAAAAAAGATTCTTCTTATTGAGATTGGGGAAGTGTCAGAGAAAGTAGTTTTGGGATGGGAAGATTAAGGAGATCATTTCCAGACAGGTGTGGGTGCATATTTGATATACTAGCAAAGATGTAAAATAGTCAGCAGGACATGCAAATTTGGAGTATAAGAAAGCTGAGTTGACTGGAGATATAAAATTGAAAGTCTGCACTGGTGTGTCTGACAATACTCTAAAAGAAGACAGGAAAAGTAAGGATTATGTGGACCAAAACAGATTACAGAGATGTGGATAATTAGGGGCGGGATGTGGGTGGGGGGAAAGACCTGAGAAGGAGCACCTACAGAGATTGAAAGAACAAGTGAAGAATGGTGATGTAGATTGTAAAGATTTAAGGAGGAAGTGAAAAGCCATGACAAACGCTGTTATTGGTTAGATAAGAATTTAGGAGTGATTTTTTATTTGTTTTGGTGTTACTGTTACTTGCTAAGAGCTTTTGCAATGGCGTGGAAGTTATGGTGGAACTGAAAGCCTGGTCTAAGTGCATTTGAGATCAAATAGTAGGAGAAAAAAAAGAAAGTAAGTACAGATAGATTTTTCTCTAAAGCAACAATTACTAATAGAAACAATCATAAAAATAATTATATAAAATAATGTAATGAAAGTAAACAATTAATTGCAAAAGCTATGATATTACAATTACATAAATCTACATTAAACATATTTATGACCACAAAATATAATTCCATTGCTTTCCTTAGAAATTGTATTTTCAGGCCGGGCGCGGTGGCTCAAGCCTGTAATCCCAGCACTTTGGGAGGCCGAGACGGGCGGATCACGAGGTCAGGAGATCGAGACCATCCTGGCTAACACGGTGAAACCCCGTCTCTACTAAAAAATACAAAAAACTAGCCGGGCGAGGTGGCGGGGGCCTGTAGTCCCAGCTACTCCGGAGTCTGAGGCAGGAGAATGGCGTAAACCCGGGAGGCGGAGCTGGCAGTGAGCTGAGATCCCGCCACTGCACTCCAGCTCGGGCGACAGAGCAAGACTCTGTCTCAAAAAAAAAAAAAAAAAAAAAAAAAAAAGAAATTGTATTTTCAGACTGCTACCTGCCAATATTTTAAATAAACTTTTCTGCTTGCTTCTGCTGCTTCTCTAAGTCTCCCCTATTTTGAACTGCCTGGTTAAACAATAATTCATTAAAGGTCATACTTTTGGGTGATTGAAATACTTGATGTCTTATAAAGCATTTGCTGGCAAGTTTTATTATTATATTTGCATCTTGTACCTTTTGTAAATTAGATAAAAGCCTAACAAGAGATGAAACAAGAATTCAATACCATCTTGTAACTGGAAGGGAGGCTTCTCTATGAAAGTATGTTTATTCTAATGAATAATCATAGCAAACGGAAATGATTTAACTGCTAGTATTATGATAAATAAAACATTGAATATTTATTTTAAATAGTCATAAATATGTATTACAAACAAAATACAAATTTCCCTAAATGAAATATTTGGAATTTGTTTTCAGGCTAACTACATGTGAATACAAATAGTTTACATTTATAATCTCATTTTATATTATTTCAATAGTTTCACAGAATGCCTTATTGAAGCATTAAAACTTAGAGGTAGTCTGCAAGTATGAAATTATATGGAATTTGTCATCAGGAAGCATTAATTTGAATCCCAACTCTAGTAATTCAAACTGCATGATTTGGAGCAAACTTTTCTCAGGTTCTTCACCTGTAAAATTGGAATAATCAGAATATTTACTAAACTGGATCACTGTGGAAATCAGTGGAATGTGCCATGATCAGTAAGTCATGTGTCTTGTACTCTTTGTGAAAGGGGAAATATATTATCTACAAACAATAAAAAGTGGAAAAGAAAAGAAAAAGGAAAAACTTAAAGGTTATATTTTACCTTACAAGAACGTTTTTTACTTGAAGGTCCTTAATCAGTCTCTATTAAGTTACTGAGGAGACAAAATTCCAGTGATAGAAACCTTCATGAATATGCCTTGAGTCCAGTTTCTCACATTTGCAATTCAAGAAAAATTAAATGACAAACCACGGCAGAAGAAAAGTACTGTGAGAGAACAAAAATAGTGAAGAAATCACTGGTGTAATTAGCATCCAAGGAGGAATCACTACAATAATCCAGATTTGAATTAAAAATTATAATTTAAACTTGGTTCAAGAGCATCTTGGCCTGCTTAATAAAATAGTAAGCTATCTAACATATCTAGTAATAAATCAGTGATTATTTGTCATGCTGATCTTTCCATATTTAAGAAAAAGTATTAGTATCAGAATGATATGGAAAAAATAGTCAAATATCAGAAGCAAACATTTTACTTGCTATTTGTAAATAAGATTTTACATAATTTAAAATATTTAAAAAATTGCAATTTAGTGTGTGTAATTTGACTCATTGCTACAAGCTATTTCTCATAACTTTATTCAGAGACAGCTGTGTGAGGAGAGGGACATATATGGGAAAACTGAATCAATGCTACAATGATAAATGCCAGCGCTTTTACCTATAACATAAAACAAAGTAAGACAATCATGTTAAAAATTATTTATTTTTTATAAAATTTGAAATAGTGTCATTTTATTATTTAAGAAGCAGGCAAACATGCATGGTGGCTCACGCAACAGTTTGGGAGGCCGAGGTCGGCAGATCACTTGAGTCCAGGAGTTCGAAATCAACGAGGGCGAAATGGTGAAACTGCGCTTCTCAAAAAAAACAACAAAAAAAAAGCAAGGCGTGGTGGTACGTGCCTGTGATCCCAGCTAAGCAGTTAAGGTGGGCAGGATCCCAGGAGATGGAGGTTGCGGTGATACTACCACTGCACGCCAACTTGGGCAACAGACGGAGAGTTCATCTGAAAAAAAAAGAGAACGAAAGAACGAGAAAAAGCAGATGGATATTAGTGCCAAAATTCAATTGTTATTATACTGTTTATTTTTAGGACTATAAAAAAATCCTTGGATACAACTAATTAGAACCAGACAAGCATAAGGTGTTGTTCTAGCTGAGACATTAATAATATTACTGAGTCTGTGTAGAAAATAACTTCAATCGTGGTCATTTGTTGGCAGATTTAAAAAATACAGATATACAAAACCAAAAAACAAAACAAAAGACAAAATTTTGTAAAGCGGAAAGGGAGCATTAGATTGCTATCATTCAATAGTTGTGAAGCTTGGATCCAGAACAGAGGGTGCTGCAGTGTCATTGTGCTCTTTTCTCGTCAGGCCTCATCTGGAAGAGAGGCATTAGCAAGCTGCAGGTGGCTGGAAAGAGAGGCGGGATGACAAATCTTTATCACCTGGGAACTGATGAAAGAAACTGAGGATGTGTACTCAAGAAAGAAGCAGATTTAGACAGTCACAATATGTATTTTCTCAGATGTTTAAAAGGACTGTCATGTGGAAGACGGATTAGAATAGGTATGTGTTGCTCCAAAGAATAGCCTGTGGACCAAGAGTAGCTGTCAGAAAGGTATTTCAGCTCAGCATGATAAAAAGATTTCCGACTCTGAATTACATGGTGTTAGTGAGTGCTTCATTGTAAGAAGTATCCTGTTCTGAAAAAGTAGACTAAGTATGATATCCAAGGTCACTTCTAACACTAAGAAGTCTTTGATTTTTGTGAATTGAAGTATGTTTTAAATGTCCATTCTCAGCTTTAGTAAAAAGCCCTGTGCATAGTTTTAAGATGAGCTGAAAATTTTATATTATTGTGTTATACTTCTATCTCTGTATCTATACCTTCTAATATCTATCTTTTAAATTCTGCATAAAGCAAGCTGCTTTAAAATTTTTCACGTAGCATATTTGATAAACTTATATTCTTAAAATGAAAAAATCATAAGGACTAGACATTCATTTAAAACATTTGGCCATATTTTGACCTGCAAAAACATCTGTTTCATATAGATCAATCAGATACTATGGGTCAAATAATGTGTTAGAGGTGACAATGAAACGGGACAGGTAAATGTGTGATGACACAGAGTGTACTAAGTGAAACCAGAAAAATATTTAGAGACACTCGAGACAGCCACATTTATGTTTATAAAATGTCATTTCAAGAAAATCCAACATTTGAAAATGATAAACTTAAAAAATAGAATGTGACTATTTGTAAAATAGCCTCCTCATATAGAGATAATACCTGATAAATTTAATTGCCAAACTTAGGGAAGACAATTCTTTTGTGATTAAGCACGCCCAGCCCCACATCTCCTTACCTTCAAAGTGCATAAGTTTTCAGTAGAACGTCCATGGCACGAGGAAGCTTTCCCAGTTAGCACTAAGAGCTTTATAAGGTAGGATTTTGTCCAACAATAGATCAATAACTTGCTGATATGTAAAATTAAGGATCTGTATTTTAAAAAACCTTTTACCAGATGTATTTTGGAGAAATTACGTTTCTCGTTGTCCACCTCAATCCTTAGTTAACTGAAAAGAGTAGGAAAAAATTTGGTTCTCAAATTCTTTCAGGTTTTAATTAAAGATGTCAAAAGTGGTTCACTCAGAAAACTCTTGTTACTAATCACACATTGTTTCATTTTTTAAAAAGCCTGATCTGACAGAGTCTTCATACTAATGTTTATCTATTGTGTTAAAATAATAATTTTTATTACATTAAGATATCCATCTTTTGAAAAATAGACATACAATTTTTAGTTCACCACTTTTCTGAAAAATGAAAGTGAGGATAAATACATCTAATGTAGCAAAGCAGATCATATAAATAAGAGCAAAATAAGTAAACAGAATGGCTATAGGGTAATAGAAAAATTTAAATCAAATATCATCACTGAAGCTCATGATCTCTGCTCCGAAAAGCATCAACATGAACAACACACTGCTTGGTGATCTGCACAGACAAGAGGTGAAATGACTGACTTTGGAGACCCAGCTAGGGGAGCATTCAAAAATAAGAAAAGTATGTTTAAAAAAGAAGTGTTACAATTGGCTGAAGGGCTCCATAAAATCTAGTTAATTGCTTGTTCTCCAAGACCATAGTATATTTCAAGTCACTACCCTTACAAGATTAGACATCTCTTATTGGGTAGACAAGAGAAAAATTGGAAATGCATAGCTTTCTGCATCTGAAGGACCTGTGATGGAACTGAAAACATAATGGACATAGTCAAGACCACTAGACGTGGAGTTTTTTTTCTCAGGCCAATATTTGAATTACTGCTGCATATATTGATTCCAAGTGTTGAATTACTCAATCAGGAAATTTAGGACCCCTGTAAAGCAAGCATATGAGTCATATGAATACATATATATAGATAGAGAAGTATTTCATATTTAAAATAAAACATAAGCTCAGGAATACTTTGAAAACTGATAATATGGGAATAATATTGCTCATATATTAGCACTCAATATTGTCTTTCTAATGAATTATACACTGTTGTTGAAGGGGATATAATCATTTTAGTGACATAAACTGAATCTAATGTCTTATTAGGATTATGCGGTTTACTTAGTCCTTTCCTTTGAACTATCGTCATTCCTATCTTCACCTTTGTACACGGGCATCTTAAAGGCAACTTAAAATAAATATATCCAAACCAAAATTTATATATATATATCCAAACCAAAATAAATATATCCAAACCAAAATTCATCCCTGTGGTGGATTGAAACATTTTTCTCAATTCTTAAACCTTGAAGCACCCAATGAGGAAGGTGTTATCACTCAAATTTTACAAAAAAGGAATATGAAGTTAAAAGAAGAAACATGTATCATGTCATATAACAATAATAGTGCAAGATCAAGATTTGATCTTATGCCTAAACAGTGTTAACCTTTTGAGTTTTCTATCTCAAAAGGTATGATAAGAATGATATGCTTGGCAAAGACTTTCAATGTTGGTTCTATTAAAATGTAGATTGTATATATTTGTTGCTATGCATATGTAAATTATTACTTAATTTTCCTCAGAATAACTGTAAAATATGCCTTTCATTTTGTATGCTTTCTCCTGGCCCCTTTGAAATAGAATTATTAAAAATTTATTGTATTTTTCCCAAAGGTAAGAGTAAATACAAGGCTCAAGTATTTAAATCAAAAGTTTCAAAACAAATCAAAAGATACATGAGATATTAATTACATACATTAATGCATATTTCATAATATTAGAGGAACAAAATTAAGATGAAAAGTAGTTGACTCACATTCACACCGTGCTAACATAATACATTTTAAAGCTTGTGTTTTCTTATAGTTTTTGTCCGTAGGTGTAAATAAATTCCTACCATTATGATAGTGCAGATCTACTTCTATATTTGACTTTTTCACTTAACATTATGTCATAATTGTGTGAAGACTGCCTCTAAATATTGACTTCCTATATTAAGTATATAGAAGGTCAATAGAGGTGCTGAGAGAGCAATAATTCTGCTTAATTTATGATGATCAACAATCGATTGATTATCAACAAAGAATTGAATTAATTTTGAAAATGCAATGCAAAAATTGTGAACCAATTTATTTTCAAAAGTATCTCTATGGTATTGCAAACACCTGCTTGTCTTCTCTCACCTCCACCAATACTCAGCCTCTTTTGTGCCCAGAAGGCCTTGATCTCCTCAGGCCTGGTGGCCCTTGTGGCAGGGATTATGACTACTTCAGCATCCCTGAAGAGAAGCCTACTGAGGTCTCCACTACTGCGGTGGAGGAGGTATCAGCTCTCCCACAAGGTGTACCCTGCTGGCAATAGTCACAGCTCCAGGAAGGAGCTTAACCTCACCAAAGCAGAGTGCACTTGTCACTAAGAAATAGCTAATATGGACTGAATGTTTGTATTTCTCCAAAATTCTTATGTTAATGCCCTTATTCTCAATGTTATTGTATTTGGAGGTGTGGCCTCTGGGAGGAAATGTAGGTTAGAATAGGTCATAAGGATGAGGCCTTCATGATGAGATTAATGCGCTTATAAAAAGAGGAACAGACACAAGCTCTCTCTCTCCTGTGTGAGGACATAGCAAGAAGGCTGCCATCTACAAATCATAAAATAAACCCTTACCAGACAGTGAAACTGCTAACACCTTTATCTTGGACTTCCCAGCCTCTGGAACTGCAAGAAATACATATTTGTTGTAGAAGCCACCCAGCCTATGATATTTTGTTATAGCAGCCCAAACTGACTAAGACCCTAGCTGATGGTCATTGACTGATACCAGGCACTGTGTTGTTTTGTATGCAGAATCTCATTTATTCATTATATTAGATCTGAGAGGCAGAGAGTTTTCATGTTCTTCCAGCGTTTTTAGATCTGTGGCTTAATATCCCCGATTCTTTCAAGTAGCCCTTGGGTCCCAGAGTTTCAAGTTCAGTCACAATCCCGGTTATTCTCTGGGTTATTTCTTCATACTATTGAAATAGTCCTGTCGCATGGACAGTTGTGGATTCTAGGAATATCTCTGCCTTTTGTGTTTCTCTACTAGTGCAGAAAGACTTTTATTATCAAAGGGTAAAACAATGATGCAGGGTTTGGGAAGAGTTGTAAAACTTTCAAAGAAAGAAAATAAAGGATTTTATGGATCTCAATGCTTAGCTTCTCCACTCACTAGAAACAAAAGTAATTAATATAATAATATATAAACTATATAGAGAAAATTCTTTGTTTTCTTATATCTAATAAGACAAAGCATATATCATAGTCACTTTTCTTAGGCTGTTATACAGTTCAGTCCCACTTTTCATGAGTCTGACTTGAGATCAATTTATTTTGCACTTTAATGAATGGGAAAATAAGAATGGAGGTTAAGAATATGTGTAACAAGGGTACACAGTGTGTTTAGTATGTATTATTTGCAATTTTTTGTAACTAAATGACAATTCTCCCATGATATTAGCCCCATTTATTCTTGGTTCTGAGGTGGGTAGGAGTCGTTTCTGTTAGCAGAACTCCTGCTAAATGACTTCACCATCATTTCTCCCCAGTATAATGTGCTCTTAATAATTTTCTTTACTAAAAAAGGACACTACTCTGCTACTGATAATAAGTTTTCTATATTATTTTAAAAATATGGTCAAGGTGTAAAGTTTGTTGTGGGGAAAAATATTCTGCTTCAGTTTTTGAACAAATGCATTTGAACAGCTGAATTTGTTGAGACATGCATTACTTTATATAGTTGAATTATCACTAAGAAATAATGTTATTTAATTAAAATAATTCATTAGATTACTAACAAATTAAATTTAAATAATTGTGCAAAAGATCACTGCTACTAGCCTATCTTCTTAACACGCACTAGAACAGTTTTCCGAAGTAATTCTTGAAGTATGACTGGTTGAAACGTTAAGGCCTAGAACGTATTGATAACTTTTCTAGTATCATGTAGTTCTGATATTTCTGATTATATTGAAATAACTCTGCTTGAGGTCAAGGTCTGTAATCTGGATTTAAGGAAGGTTTTATATCTAAGCCTGCCAACTTCACATGGAGAAACTTCAACTTACAGACTGCCTTCAGACATTTTTTTAACTCCTTATTTTAATCACTTCTTCTGGATAGGTGAGTTAGACATGGTCTACTTTGGTTCCGATAATCTTAAGCTTCTTAATTTTCCAGTGTGTGTGTATATATAATATATTATATATATTATAATACATGTAAGATCTGTGGCTTTAAATCATCACATTTAGCTTTGGAAGACTCCTTGGTGTGCACAGCACTAATATAAAATTCTCTCCTGCAATGTCACCCAGTGGTGCCTAAGTGTTCCATGTGTTCAATCATTGATACATGCATTCCACAAATACATACTGAGCACTCTGTGCCACAGGCTCAGCAGGTTCATTACAGCCAAATAACCAAAGAAGCAGCAAAAATCCCTGTGGTCACAAAACTTTTATTCTAGTGGATGAGTTCAACCAACACACAAAATGAGTAAATAAATTACATGGTTATTAGATGGTGGTAAGTGCTATAGAGAAATGTGAACAAGAATACAGTGGTCTGGGTATGAGATGACAATCAAGAACACCATCCGAAAAGACAATATTAGTCTATGGCCAGACCACCCTGAATGTGCCCGATCATGTCTGAAAGGGCAATATTACAGTCACAGACTGAACAAGCAGAAGCTTTCTTGGTGGAATTTAACATGTACTTATGAGAAACCCAAATTTTTTAATGCTCCTCCATAGTCATGCTGTAAACTTTTTTCCTGGCCATCTGCCAGAAAATATCTAGCAGACATATAGGTAGATTGGCCACCCTTCTCCTCACTACCCTTAAGTGAACTGCTGTTCAGCTCCCTGGCCTTTATGACAGATTTTTTTCCCCTAGTTTTGATCTGGTTTCTTGGCAAGCTGAATTTAATCTGACTTAGTCCTTACATTCCCATTGCCAAGGTACACACAACATGTCTGGGCATATGGTCCTGTTTTTATGATCTTTTAACCTTTATTTATTATAAATACACCATGGTGTAATGGATCATTTGTGGGAATTGAACACTTGGAATGACAGCAGGTCTGGTTGAGGCCATCTGGAGATGTTAGAGAGGAGAAGTTTGCTTCCTTGCGAAATGAACTTTTAAAGGGAGTTGAATAAAATTAACTGGAAAACTTGTGATAACCTTATTTAAGAACAGGATATGGTGGCATGTAACATAGATGAGTGGGTTGAAAGATGGATAGGTATGTGATAAAGCAAGGATGCATCTCTATTCTGGAAACTAATATTCTGGAATAAGCCATCAGTTTCCTACCACTGATCTCACTGATTTTAGAAAGAAGATATTCTAATATGTGCAAAAATGTTGTCATTTTCTTTTCATTTGACACATGGGCATAGTGCTCTCACAGCCTACCTGTATACATAATTAGAATGAAGGTGATAGAAGGTTGGAAAAAATAAATGTGGAAGAATAATTTTTTCAAGTTACATTGCCAACTAAAGTCCCTTTTAAGGTTGACTGTGTGTGTTTTGATGGTGAGCTGTCTCCTAGTTATAATTATGAGTTTTATTTTGAACACTATAAAACACCTCAACAATGCATTTTAGCCTAGGAGGTGGTTGATGTACTTTCCCTTCCCTAGTATTTTTTTCACCTTTTCATAATGGCTAAGTAGATGAAAAGCAAACAAATTAACAATGGAATGTCTAAAATACACCACCTGAATACCAAAAATTTCTTTAGAGAATGAAACCACCAAATCTTGGCAAAGATTTTAGATGCTGAGACTCTCATTCATTGTTGTCAAGACTATAAAATGGTCTAACCACTTTAGAAAAAGTTTGTGCATTTACTTATGAAGATAAATACAGATATGCACTGTGACCCAGCAATTTCATTCCTAGGTATTTACCCAAGAATTATAAAACGTATGTTCACAAAAGTTTGTGTACAAGAATAACCACAGCTAGCTTCTTCAAAATTACCTAAAACGAGGAAGAGTCCTGCCGTCTGTTAAAGGTGAATGGATAAACAAATTGTGATATACACAAAAGAATACTACTCAGCAGTAAGAAGGAACACACTATGGATCATATAACAGTATGAGTGATCTCAGAAACACTGTGTGGCATGAAGGAACCCTCAGTTAAAAGAGTATATACAGTGTGATTCTATGTCTGTTAAGTTCTTGAGCAGACAAATGTCATGTATGATAATAAGAAAACAATCAGAATAGTGGCAATCTCTGAGGATTTCGGTAGGGGATGATTGAGAAAATGTGCAAGATAATTTTCTGTAGTGGTAACTAAAGCGATTTGAAAATCCAGCAGAAGTGAACTAGCATTTTACTTTGGAATATGCAATATTTATTAAGTTAGCTCCTAAAACCAAGCAGAAAGAGTTCCAGTTTGTGGAGACCTGTGGGTGGTGGGGGGCTAGGGATGGGGATAACATTAGGCAAAAAACCTAGTGTAGGTGACAGGTGGATGGGTGCAGCAAACCACCATGGCACGTGTATACCTATGTAACAAAACTGCATGTTCTGCACATGTAACCTAGAACTGAAAGTATAATAATGAAAAAAATTCCATTTTAACTCCCTGTTATACTAGTAATTACTGAACCCTATTGTGTACTAATATAAAGGAAGCTAAGTACTAACCTAAGTATTTTGCCTACATTGCTACACTTACCACTCACAATACCAGGAGGTAAGAATTATTGGCTCTGTTTTGTAGATATATACACTAATGCTTGGAGAGTCTGAACAACTTTTCCTGCCAAGCTTGTGCAGCTCCTGAGGGATGGAACTGATGTTTAAATTCAGGCTTGCCTAACTCAGAAGTAATAGTTGTTGTGGTGTACAAATTCCTCCTTCTATGCTTACATTTTATGTTCCTTTCATTTTAAAATCCTTCCTCTTGCATTTAATTTATAGTGTTTTATTATAACATATATAAAATACCTAAGCATTAGTATTTTCAGAAATAAATGATGGTATAAACAGTTAAAAACACAAACATAATCCCTCCTAATTTGGTCCCAATCTACCTATACAGTATTTCTCTCCATGATAGATTTCCCAAATTAATTGGAATATTTCAGGTTCTCCAGTGAACTACTATATAAATCAAGTTTGAAAATATGGAGTTCAGTGTTACTGAGGCTGTCATTTGAGTAGAAAATGCCAAAAGATTACAACCATCTTTTTTGTTCTCCTGCCAAGTAGACTAGGCATCTGCCAAGGCACCTCAGATCTCCAATGAAGCATTAGTTGAGTTTGAAAATACGGAGTTAAATACCCACTGTGGCTGGAACCTGATTAGAACGTACCAAAGGGTTATAGGATTTTTTATTCTTCTGCCAAATCAACTTTGCTACTGCCCAGGAAATTGAAATATAAAGCAGATGATACTGACAAGACAAATGCCATTAATAGAGACAGGTATGTGCCATGCATGTACAACACAGATTGAGACAGTAAATGCCCAGCATTGAAAGAAACTAGAAAGTTTTGAATTATTCAGAGTGTCAGATTTGTATATGATAGCTGTGTGAATATCCAGAAATATGAATAGACCTGAGTAATTTGTGGAGGAGCCTGTTGTTGTTGCCACAAAGACTGCTTTCTAAAGAGCTGTGGAGTGACCTCACAGCATTAAAAAGGCAGTCTGGAAATAAATGTTATCTATTTAGGATGCCTATTAGAGCCAAAGTATTTTATTCTGTAAATTGGCTGTCTCATTCATAGACAGGTATTTTGAGAGTATTAATGCAATTGAAATGGTTTTTACGGTTCCTTTTCTTCCCCATCATATATTTATTTTTCTGACTTAGCTCTTATAATTTACATAATAGCAAAAATAACTTGTGTAGGAAGACAGAAATGTAATCCTGATAAGTCAAACATACCAAAATTTTCTTTTCTTTTTTTTTTTCTTTTTTTCTATAACTGATCTCATGTTGTTTGGAGCCCGTATTCCTAAAGTTGGAATAATAAAAACAAGAAAATTAAACTTGCCAAGTAAAACCCAGTCTTCCTTACTTTCCACAATTTCTGTGTAGATAGATATTGAGTTAGTTCACAGAACTCCCTAACAGGGCATTATCTTCCCAGGCAAGAGGTATAATTTTTTATTATTCCTTTCCAAGATTATCTGGGACAAGGTGGGAGCTTATATAACCTTGTGTTGAAAAGGAAAGAGGAAGGCTGTGTCCTGTGTGCTGTCCTTGGGGTCAAGGGCCTTGTCACACTCGTCAACATCACTTCTAGTCTTAGATGCCAAGTGTCAACACCTGGCACAACCCTGAGTGTGTTTTCCTGACTGTCAATGCATAGAGATGGCTGTCTGCCTCACTGACCAGGTGAGCCGGCTCAGGATCTCCCTTACACCACAGATCCTTTGAGAGCTGGGTGGTGATTCTCCTGTCATTCCTTTCTTCTGTGCCATCATTAGCCACCTGCCACTTGCCCCCATACCTCCAGCAAACTTAAGGATTTCCTATAAACCCTTTCAGACAGGGAAATAGAAGGACACTATACAAGGCCCAATCTAGATATTTCTCTCCAGCTGTACTATTGCTATTTTCAAGTTACTCAATAATATGAGGAAAAGGCACAAAGGCATCTTACCTGCTTTGACCACCTATAAATCCCACTCTTTTTAAAAATTATTGGTTTCTCTTTCAAACTGATGTAAATGTACTTCATTTACATTTGTGTTCCAAAAATTATTAGCAGACTACAAAATTTCTGCAAAATAGAATGACACAGGGAATTCTGGGTACCTGACTCTTGATCCCGTTGAGTGTATGCTTGTCCAAACTATTGTTTGGGAAAGTGAGAGAGGTGAATGGTAATGTTGTCCTGGCCTATGCATGTGTTTCACTGTACCCTGCACTTATATTGTATTTGATAATTTTGAGACTGATTAAGCGCAAACAATCCAGTTGCTACTCTCTCCAGCATATATCTAGAACAGATTGAATCATGGTCAGATTTAACTTTGCATATGTATGGCTAAGTCAAAAACGGGGTGCCGCCTTCACACAGGCTTACCATCTGTAACTCAGTTCCACTAGTGAGGACAGCTGGGACTACCAAGGCATTTGCAGGTCCGTTACTGAAGAATGAGACTAATTTATCTGCTATGTGTCCTGATTGTCCTGGCTTTCTTCTTTTGACTTTCAGTAAACCTTTTTTGATTACCCATATCATATCTGTGTTTGTACTCACCATCATTTTGAATATATTATTGACATTTGTCGATACAGTGGTATTCTTGTTTGTAACTGCCTGCTCCAAAGAAAAAATGTTTACCCCATGTGAAGGTTGTTCCTCAGTTGCTTGGTTGATTTAGGGATATGTGTAGTTTGGCCAGATTGGCATTATATTTTGTCAATCCAGAAGATGGTCTAAATTCATATGCTATGTAATTGATAACGTTTTTAGCAATCATACTGCATCCTAAGACATCAATCAACAGGAATTAGCATTGTGTTACCTCCCTTAACTACAGATTTCTTAAGAACAATTAATCATAATTGGCTTTCTGTCACTCCACAACTGTGTATTTCAATACAGTAAATGCTCATTTAATATAACATGAATGCTACATTTTGCTACATGAACCCACACAAGCATGACCAGATAAATCACATGCCATTTAAAGTATATGAATATGCCTGTGAAATATAGTGATATGCTGCCAATCATCATTTTACTTTAGAATAGGGGTTGGACATGTTTTTCGTATAGCTAGTCATCAATTAGAGTTCCAGGGATCCCTGTTTAGATCCAGATAAGCATAAAGTTTTTGAAGAAGTTCAAGTCCAGCTGAAAATGGAGATTGCTATACAGATTTTAGTACATTTTATAGATTTATGAAAGACAACACTAGTCAGTTGAAATGCAGATAATTTTTCCATGATGTTATAACTGGAAATAATAAAAAGCAAAGGGGGGACATCAGTGACCCCTCTTTTTCTCACACCCCATATTCAGTGCTAAGTGAATTTTACTAGCATAACTTCTAACATATTTCACATTATGGTGGCTGTTTACCCTCTGCACTATGTTCCAAACCCCACGATCTCTCTCCTGAACAATTACCTCCTAACTGGCCTCCTTACTTCCACCATTGCCTCCCTGGTCTAGTCACCTTGGAGCAGCAAAAGTGATTCTTTTAAAAGACAAATCTGAGTATAACAGTTCCATGTTTAAAACCCTGCTGTAGCTGTACATCACACAAAGTAACAAGCAATTCTTATCAAGGCCCACAGAAACCTCACAATCTACAGTTTCTGGTGCTCTTTCCATCCTTTAGCCCTACCACTCTCTCCTTCGTTTAACACACTATGGACAGGCCGGGCGCAGTGGCTCAAGCCTGTAATCCCAGCACTTTGGGAGGCCGAGACGGGTGGATCACGAGGTCAGGAGATCGAGACCATACTGGCCTACACGGTGAAACCCCGTCTCTATATAAAAAATACAAAAAACTAGCCGGGCGAGATGGCGGGCGCCTGTAGTCCCAGCTATTCGGGAGGCTGAGGCAGGAGAATGGCGTGAACCCGGGAGGCGGAGCTTGCAGTGAGCCGAGATCGCGCCACTGCACTTCAGCCTGGGCGACAGAGCGAGAGTCCGTCTCAAAAAAAAAAAAAAAAATATATATATATATATCTATACACACTATGGACAGACAGGCCCCCTTGCAGTTCCTTAAATACACCTATCTCAGGGTCCACAAAACTGCTGTAATCTCTGTCTAGAAAGACCTTATTGACTGGTAATTCTATGGCTTGCTCCCTCATTTTATTTAAATCTGTTTTGAAATTTCACCGCCTCAGATCAGACTTTCCTACTGTGTTATATTAGCTAGCACACTTTCTACTTTCCATCAGTTGTTAACGTGGTTTGTTTTTCTTCCCTTGTACTTATCAATGCATGTATTATTTGTCTGTTTACTGGATGCCTTGCCTGATACTACAAATGCTTCATAAAGTCAGTAATTCTTTTTGTTTCAATAGCATGTTGTTAGCCTATAGAACATATGTCCTCGGATACTAAGCAATGAATAAATATATATTGAAATAAATCATTAATTAAAGCATAATAAAATGGACCCTGTGCTCTAAGAAATCTCTCTGGGACCAGTTTCACATAAGACCCCAAAACAAGGATAATTTTAATCCATAAGACCCCCCCCCCAGTGCACGTAGAATTGGATTTTGAGCCATAGTGCCCTGAATTTGGAAAGGTTAGAACTGTAGAGCCTTTCTCTCTGACACACGCTACAGGGCATTCTGTGGGTGATGGGGGTGGAGGGGTGGTGCTGTCATCCAGAAAAAGTAGAGTGTTTTATGCCCATGCTTGTGAAAGACGTTAACAACATTTTGAAAAGTGGTTTTCTTTGGTGACTTAGTGTCTTAATCAGGTTTTAGCTCCGAGGTACATAAGTCTTCGATGTTATAGGTGACCCACCTCCTTTTTAGACGGCCTATAATATAGGCCTTAAGTAGTTTATTGTCCTCATGGTCACAAATGCATGTGTCATGTTTGAAATAATTCCAGTAGGGACATTTTTTACGCTATATATAATGCCTTAATCACCCCCGCCCCCAACCAAGTTTTAGTGTGGCTTATCGGGTTTCTCAAATTAGAAACAATTTTAAACAAGTACACTGCTAGATAGATCTCTACGAATCATATGTGACCATGTATCAAACTAATCATAAGAGCCACTCTTTATTGAGCATTTACTATGTGATTGACACTCAGCACTTAATCAGGCAGGAGGCAAAACATAATTTCTGCTTCACAGGTAAGAAAGTTGGCATGGAGAGGCTTATTTATATAGCATGTTCAAGATTGCTCAGTCAATCTTATTAGTCCACACTCATATATTTACATACTTGTCAGCCGCATCTTTCATGTGTAACCTCCCTCAACATCATCAACAAACATTTTTGAACACCTACATTGTGCAGTGCAATGACTTTATTTTTCAAACACTTAACTGGAAGAAGACTGTCCATTATTCTGTCTACCCTCTTAGAGTATATTTACCTTTAATAAAAATTCTAGAATGATTAAGAGTCAATACATATAATACTGCTTTTTAATCTATAAAAAATATCACATTTAATGAATGTTCCTAGGAATACAAAGAAGAAAATAGAATTATATTTAGTCAGGCATATTAATAGAATTATTATTGAAGTAAATGGGATTTCTAATTTGTTAGGGTTTGATTCAGGAAATAATTAGGTTCTGTATTTGGAATTAAATTGGGCTTCTATTTTTAAAGATTATCTTACCTTAACAATTGGAAGAATGAAAGATCTTTACTTAAATCAGTGAAAAACATGTGTACATAACACCAAGTTTCATGTTTGTCAAGTACAGAAAAAAGAATCTAACAATAATTAAGCAACCATTTTGTGCTAAGTCCTTAATTTATTTTTGGTTTGTATAATTTAATGCAATTTTATAACCCAGTAAGGTACATTTTAATACTTTTATTGATAGGTGGCAAATACACTCAAAGAGCCTAAGGAATTTGATCAGGGATGCTTCGCTGGTCGAGGATGGGAGTGGCATTTGAATTCTCAGATATGCACTTTTCAATTCTGCTCTCATATTACTAACACCTTGTTGCTTCTTAAACCTTAATTGCCACTTTTTAAAATTCTCAGACTTCAACATTCCCCTAGTATTCAATATAGTCACCAGCACATACCTGAGATTCAATAGATATCAGCAATTGATATAGCAAAAGGGTGAACTATTCTCTTAGAATTTTCTTCATAACTGAAATTAAATAGTAATATTATATACTTGAAATTACAGAAATCCTTTGCAAGCTTGAAAACACACACACGCACCTCCCCATCTCACCCCCCAAACACTCTGAGGTTTATTTCCAACAAAATAACTAACACAGCATTGATAATGATAACAGAGAGAAGAAGAATCCTCTATGGAATATTAAAACTCAGAAATGGCTCTATAGCATATGCAAAATAACAGAATAAAATTTCATCACAATGAGTTTTGGCTCACTTGTAGAAATCAGATGAGATCTTGTGAAAATGGACAAGTGTTATAATTAATTTAACACTTCTATTCTTACCTGAGAGTAGAGAACATTTACAAATTAGGTATAGAAAATTAGGTTATTTCACTTCCGCTCCTGCCCCCACCTCTCATCTGTTATTATATCTATATGTGTCCAACATTAAAACTCTACTAGTGTCTCCTTTGAAAAACTTTCAACGTGTAGTCCCAGCTACTCCAGAGGCTGAGGCGGGAGAATTGCTTGCACCCCGGAGGCGGCGGAGGTTGCATAAGCTGAGGTCACACCACTGCGCTCCAGCCTGGTCAAGAGAGGTAGGCTCCGTCTCAAATAAATAAAAAATAAAAAAATAAATTTAATTAATCCTAAGAATGAGATCGAATAATAAAATCACCTTCACATCAAATGCTCTACCTTCCCACTACCATCGCTACCTGTACACTTCCGATTAAACTTGGCAGAATGCCTTAATTTTTTTTTTTTTTTTTTTTTTTTTGTGAGACGTAGCCTCACTCTGTAGCCCAGGCTGGAGTGCAGTGGCGCCATCTCGGCTCATTCTCCTGCCTCAGCCTCCCGTAGCTGGGACTACAGGCGCCCGCCACCACGCCCGGCTAATTTTTTGTATTTTTAGTACAGACAGGATTTCACCGTGTTAGCCAGGATGGTCACGATCTCCTGACCTCCTGATCCGCCCGCCTCGGCCTCCCAAAGTGCTGGGATTAGCGGCCGGGCACAGTAGTTCACGCCTGGTGAAGCCCGGTCACTACGAAAAATACAAAAAAATAGCCGGGCATCATGGCGCGCACCTGTAGTCTCAGCTACCAGGGGGCCTGAGGCAGAGGAATCCCTTGAACCCGGGAGGCGGAGGTTGCAGCCAGCCGAGATCGCGCCACTGCACTCCAGCCTGGCGACAGAGCAAGACTCCATCTCAAAAAATATATATATCTATATTGTCATTCTTAATTTACTATGAGTTTCAGGCCAACATTAACAGGAGACACCAATAAATTTGAAGAGCACTGAAAATCAGAAGGCAAATATTATTTCAAAATTATATTTAAAAAATTCAAGTGACAGGACATACATTTGTTTATTTTTACCAAGTGCTAGATTATATATGGCTTTATAGAACTTCAAACATTCAGTATACTAATATTACCTGTTAACATTGATTATTTGTATTATTAGAAAATCAGATTACTGCTAGGAAACTAAAACCCCTCAGAATTATGTGTGCAATGATTGAAAATCTTTCTCCCACTCTATAGGAAAAAAAAAAAGTAAAGCAAAATTAAACAAAAACAAATTGGTTTGTTTATTCATTTAAAAAGTAGAAATAAGTTGTAAGTGGAAAATTTTGTTTTATATTTCAGTGTGACATTTCTTGAACATTTTATTTTAATTTGTAGTTTTATCAGATTATCCTTTAAACACAATTCTTCAATTACTTCTGAAATGCAGTTGTAAAGTGAAAAGTTATATTGTACTCTCTACTTTTTAAATTTTTCAAAATGTCAAAATTTTAGAACCAATTCAATTGCAATCATTTTTATTGAAATAAACAAATATTGATTACAAAATATTTCCCATTCAAAAACTTTTTAACACTGTAAATGGTAGTACAACCAACTCTGTATGTCCTTATAACCTTCTATGGTGGAACGGTGAAAAAAACATAAGGCTCCCTCAAACCCTTTTGCTAAAGGCACTACTCCCATTCATGAGGGCAGAGTCCTCATGACCGAATCACCTCCAAGAGACCCCACCTCCTAATACTATCACTTGAGGGTTAGGTTTCAATGTATTAATTTTTGAGGGTCACAAACATTCAGACCATAGAATTCCATCCTTGGCTCCACAAAATGTATGTTCTTCTCATATGCAAAATATATTTATTCTGCCCTGTTAGCTCCCAAAGTCTTACCCTGTTCCAGTATCAACTCAAAAGTCTACAGTCCAAATTCTCATCTAAATATCAACTAAATCAGATATGCATGAGTCTCAAGATATGATTTATTTCGAGGCAAATTGCTTTCCAGCTGTAAGCCTCTGAAATCGAGCAAGTTAGGTGCTTCTGAAATGCAGTGGTAGGACAAGCATAGAACAGACATTCTATTCCAAAAGGAGGAAATCAGATGGAAGAAAGGGGTAACTGACACCAAGTATGTATGAAAAAGAACCTAAAGGCAGAATTAACAACTTGGATTAAAAATCAAAGTACATGAGGGGATAGATCCCACATTTGCCCTGATGTGATTATTACACATTACATGGCTGTGTCAAATTATCTGATATACCCCATAAATACATACACCCATTATGTACTCACAAGCATGAAAAATTAAAAAAAAAAATAGACAATTAAAAAAAAAACCTACAGGGCAAACAGCATTAAACCATAAGTCTTAAGAATAATCTTCTTTGATTTCATGGCCCACCTTTCAGACACAGTGAGGTAAGAGTTGGACCCCTAAAGGCTCCAGCCAGCCCTGCCACTTTGGTTTTGCTGGAGGCAGCTCTTGTAGCAGCTCTGACACATTAAAGTCACATATCTGTAGTGCTCCTGGGCTAACATTGCATACTGCATACTAGCCTCTCTAATGTTTTGGGGTCTCAGGAGCAGTTCTCCCCATTGAATCTCCTTAGGTTATTGTTCTAGTGGGAACTGTCTGTAGCAGCCCCCAACCCTGTGGGAGTTCTGTGTTCAGCTCCATGGCTCTTCAGTGAGTCCTTTGAAATATAGGTGGAGGCAGCCATTTCTTGTAATTCATATTCTCTCTGCACCAATAGAGATGGCACCACATACGCATTACCAAGGTTTACCTCTGGCAGCCCTGGTGAGGTAGACACTGGCCTGTAGTGCACTTTGGCCCCGTGGAGTCATACTTGAGTTTCCCCTTTTGTCATAGTTTTGTCCTTCAGGCCTTGGCATTCTGGTCCTGGGAAGGGAGTGGCAGCTCCGACATCTTCAAAATGCTATTGTGGTCACTCTTCTATTGTCCTGATGAATAGCATCAGGCTTCCACCCATGCATACTAATCTTTTTATCAAAAGGTTGCTTGGCCACACCCTTGGTGTTCTCTCCTGAACATGTTTTTATTCTTCACAATATGGTCAGGTTGAGAATATTCCAGATCTCTGATACTCTTTTTGATTACAAATTTTCATTAATTCATTTCTCTTCTCTCTCATTTTACTATAAGCAGTCAAGAGAAGCCATGCTCCACCTTCAACATTTTGCTTAGGTATT
Source organism: Colobus angolensis palliatus (assembly GCF_000951035.1). NCBI lineage: Eukaryota > Metazoa > Chordata > Mammalia > Primates > Cercopithecidae > Colobus > Colobus angolensis. The sequence continues at coordinate 5,700,813 of NW_012120709.1, forward strand.
TTTTCAACCAAATATCCAAATTTATCACTCAGAATTTCTACTTTCCATAAAGCAGTAGGATACAAACACAATTCCACCAAGTTCTTTGCCACTTCATAAAAAGGATCACCTTTCCTCCAGTTTCCAACAATATGTTCCTTGTTTTTGTCTGAGACCTCATCAAAATTGCCTTTGCCATCCATATTTCTATCAACATCCTATTCAGGACCTCTTAGGAAAGCTTTAAGAAGACAGGTTTTCTCTATAGCTCTTCTTTTCTTCTGTACCCTCACCAGAAGCATCTTTAATGCTCGATTCACTTCAAAATTCATCCAGCCTTGACCAGGCACAGTGGCTCACCCCTGTAATCCCAGCACTTTGGGAGACCGAGGCGGGTGGATCATGAGGTCAGGAGTTCAAGACCAGCCTAACCAATATGGTGAAACCCTGTCTGTACTAAAAATACAAAAATTAGCCGAGCATGGTGGCAGGTGCCTGTAATCTCAGCTACCTTGGAGGCTGAGGCAGGAGAATTGCTTGAACTTGGGCAGCGGAGGTTTCAGTGAGTCGAGATCACGCCACTGCACTCAAGCCTGGGTGACAGAGTGAGACTGTCTTAAAAAAAAAAAAAAGAAAAAGAAGAAAAATTTGTCCAGCCTCTATCCAATACCCAGTTTAACACATTTTGTGATAGCAACCAAAATGGACTAAGATGCCCCTATAGAGCTTTTGTGTCCATTAGACAAGAGTTAGACACCTAACATAGTATCTGTGACATAATGTAATTAATAAATAATTGAACCTATGATTTGATCATATCAGGAATTTGCAAATCTCATTTTGTATGTGTGTGGTAAAATATATTTAACATAAAATGTATCATTTTAGTCATTTTAACTCTACAATTGAGTTGCATTAGTTTATTCACAATGTTGTGTATCTGTCTCCACAACTTTCAGACTTTTTCATCATTCCAAACAGAAACTGTGTCCATTAAACAATGACTTTCCAATTCCTTTTTCCCCCAACATTTTGTAACCTCTGTTTTCTTTTTTATCTCTGAATTTACCTTCTAGGTTCCTCATATAAGTGGAATCATACACACTCTAGCTTTTCTTTTGTGACGGCTTATTTCACTTAGTGTAATGTCTCTAAGGATCATCTGTGTTATGACATGCATCAGAATTCTATTCCTATTAAAGGCTGAAGAATAGTCCATTGGATGTATATACCACATTTTGTTTTTTCATTCATCCAATGAAGGACATTTGTCTTGTTTCAACCTTTTTGCCTATTGTGAATACCACTACTGTGTCCTTTGGCATACAAGCATCTGTTCGTGCCCCTGCTTTTTATGAACTGCTGGATAATATGGTTATTTTATATTTAGTTTTTGGGAGAACTGCCCAACTGTTTCTCATAGTGACTGTTCTTCTGTCTGTAACATTTTATATTCCCACTGTCAACTCACAAGTGTTCTAATTTCTCTTCCTAATAACACATGTTATATTCTGTTTTATTTTATATTATTTTGTAATAATAACCAAGCTTACGGGTAAAAAGTGGGATCTCACTGTGGTTTCGATTTGCAGTCCCTTAGTGACTAAAGATGCTGAGCAGCTCTTCATATGCTACTGATTATTTACATATACTCTCTGAAGAAATGCCTATTCAACTCCTTTGCCCATTCTTTAATTGGGTTGTTTATTTTGTTATTGTTGAGTTACAGATTCTTTATATATTCTAGATGATAATTCCTTATGAGATACATAATTGACACATATTTTCTCCAATTCTGTGGGTTGTTTTTCACTTTCTTAATGGTATCCTTTGATGCACAGAAGTTTTTAATTTTGATGAAGAACAATTTATCTAATTTTTTTAGTTGCCTGTGCTTTGAGTATCATATCTGAAAAATGATAGACAAACCCAAGTTTATGAAGATAGCTTCGTATGTTTTCTTCTAAGAGTTTTATAGTTTTAGCTTTTTTTTTCTTAAGGATCCTGTTGGTGAAAAAAAGTTTTAGCTCTTATGCTTAGGTATTTGATACATTTTTAGTTAATTTTTGCATATGATATAAAGGTCCAACTTCGTTATCTTCAATGTGGATATTCAATTTTTTCAACACCATTTATTGAAAAGACTGTCCTTTCTCTGAATGGTCTTGGCTAACTTATCAGAAATAAATTGTGCATATGAAGTTTGCACAATTGTGCAAAAAATTGTAAAGTTTATTTCTATGCTGTCTATTGTACATTCTATTCTATAGGTCTGTACTTAGGACAGTGCCACACTGTTTTTATTACTATAGCTGTGCATTGTTTTAAAATCAGAAAGTGTGATTCTTCCAACTTTATTTTTATTTTTCAAGATTGTTTTGGCTATTCACAGCCCCTTGATATTCCATGTGAATTTTTCGATGTGTTTTCCAATATGTGGGAAAAAAAAAAATCCATAGGATTTTGATAAGGATTGTACTCAATCTATAGATTGCTGCGAAAAGCATTATCTTCTTAACAATATTTTCTTCCAATCCATGAACCCAGATGTCTTTCCATTTATTTATGTCATCTTTAATTTCTTTTAGCAATGTTTTATAATTTTAGTATACAAGGCTTTCATCTCCTTGGTGAAATTATCCCTACATATTTTATTCTTTTTGATTAACTAGCTCTTTTACAAAAGTGTTTTACTGCTCAAGTAGTTTCTCAAAAATTTGTTAAATAAAATGTAAAATCTGACATAAGTTTCTAAGTTGACAGAATACACTATTAGTCAACTTTCACTAGGTTATGCTGCAAAATGAGAAACTAAATGTTACAGTACCAAGTTTATTTGATACTCACATTTACATCAGATGTGTGTTGTGGCAGGAGTGCTGGGGTCTGTGAGATTTTTCAAGCTGCTCCCGATGTCTTCTTTCTCTAGGAGTCATGATGAAGGAAAAAACCATTGGGAACATGATGTTCTCTACTATCAGAGGACAGCACCAAGAAGGCAGGCAGAAACACACCCAGTTTTCTAATCCGTTTCCTAGGGATTAGCCTGCTAATTTTACCAGTGTTGTCCATATTTCACGGGTCAAACAAAATAAATCCTGTGGCCATGCCAAAGATCAGTGGGGTAAGAAAATAGAACAATGAGAAAAAAGCAAACCGATAATTGTGAACAAATAGTAAGTTTCATTGCAGTTATAAGTAAGCAATAATCTTTCATAGTTACGAAAATTAGTTTTTCCAAGATTTGTCACTTGCTGTGTTATCTTGAGGCTATCACTAGTCCTGTTTCCTTTCCCTGTGAAACAGAGAACAAAAATTCTCTTTCCCTCGCATGTTCAAATAGAGTACAATTATAAAATAATTGGCGCAAAGGAGAAAAAAAGTCTATCAATTTTCAGCTCACTATACTCACTAAAAAGAATCAAGATTTTTTGTGTTTTGAAATAACAAATATCCATGTAAAAATGCCACAGAAATTAGACAGGAAGGAAACAAAATAAACTTTGATAAAATTTGTGACTGATACAATAAAGAGAAAAAAGCTTTTTTATAAATTAAGATTTTAATTAATGTGATAATTGTGTTTATTTTTTAATTAGATGGTGTTAACTAAATTAAATTACTCATTTGAACAGCTCAGAAATATCAATATGCTATATTAACTTCCTTAAGTATCACAGTTCACTGCAATAATACATTCGTATTTTCACTCAAATACTCAGGTGGTTGTAGGATTAGCATAATACGCTAATTTTTCTAGCTTATCTAATATATATTTAGCATATTTTGCTCACTGAAGTACACACAGTGTTGTTTAACTGTTTTCATTTAAGCTTACCTCCTTGCTAGAGGTAACTCCAGACTCTTATCTAAAATTTGGTCAGGGGAAATAGACGAGATAATTGAGTAAAGAGATATGAGCAAGACCTTGCCTTTTTCTATCATCCATTTAGTTCACAGGACAAGCTAAGATTCAAAACTATGTCACATTTTAACCACTAACACTGTCCGTAATTTCAAAGTATAAAGAGTTTGTGAACAAATTGATTGAAATTTTAACATGCTCTCCAATTATTTCATGAGAATGAGATACCTTCATTTGTCAGTGTGATTAAATATTGGTTATGTTGGTGAAGTTGCTGGAGGAGAAAAGGAGGAGGAAGATTGATTGAGCTTCGTGACCCTGGCAGGAGTTAAGTGAGCCATGTAGGAGGTGAGCATTTATGCTTTGAGGAATTTCTCCTCCTAAAGGATCCACAGGTGCTGTTGAGGGGTTTGGGGCAGCAGTGTAATGTGGTCAGATTCACGTCTTAAATAGACCACTCTGGTAGCTGAATAAGGATGGCTTTGAAGGGAAAAGACTGGAGACAGAGACACTACTATAGAGGCTGTTGCATTTGCTTAGGTGCAATGGAATAAAAATTCTAATTAAGGATCTAAATTAGACCAACAGGAAAAGGCCAAGTGACATGAAAGTTAACAGCATGCCTGAATCTGGCTTCACTTTGCTCCCCAGCTCTGCTACTTAGTGCTTTGATATTGTATAATATTCTTAATCACTGTAAATCTCAATTCCCTTTCTCATCTTTAAAATGAAGATGATAACAATACATTTCTTGTAGAGAGGCTATATGGATTTGTTGCAAAAGACATATGCATTTAGCAACATACATAACATATAGTAAATACGCCACAAATGAGTTAACATTTTTCAAATAGACAAAATAGAGTCTTTCCAAGTTCATACTTTTAGAAAGTGGTATATCACAAGCCTACACCTAGGCTTTCTGACTCAAATTTTGTGGACTTTTTATTCTACCATGCTATTTCATAGAACATGTGGAGAGAAAACAATTTTAGAGAGGCTTAGAGCCACTCCAGTATTAAAGCTGGGAATATGCTGAATGATCTCGCCATTTCATTTCATTCCATTTCAAACAGTCTAATAAGTGCTCTCTTCATATAAGAGATTGGTTATTATCTGAACTCTAATTCTGATACTGTGCTTCTATATAAACAAGATATAATATGCAATAACTTTATCTTCTTAAGAACACAGATTGTTTCTAATTTATTTTAGTATTTCCAATGCCTAGTTTAGGAACTGAAATATAACAGTCTCTTAGTAAACACTTAGTGAATGGACATATTATACTATTTTTGAGACACAGCTCATCAAACATAGTATAATTAATTTGAAATAAAAATGGCAGATCAATGAAAATAGCAATGAGATTATGGTCAGGGAGTACAAGCAAGTTTTCTCCTTTACTTTTCTGATGATATATTATGGATGGTTTTACTTAGAAATTATTTTCTGTCAGGAGCAGCCTAGGGGAAAGAGTATTACAGAAAGTTTTGGCAACAGTATCATGAACTTAAAGTTGCCAGAGGAAAGCCCTGAGGCCCCAGCATCCTATCCGTTGTCATCATTAGCAGATCTTCCTCCTAAGACCCTTTGGAACCTGGCTTAAATACAAAGTGGAATTACCGAAAGCCTTAATATTGTTGCTGGTTTGCTCACTAATGATTATTTTGTTTCTCTGTTTCATAATGCCCTGCCTGGAAAATCTTTTACAATTGAGTGGCCGGAATTATAATTCTTGTAAGGAAGTGATTTCCACATGTGGTTAATGATTTTGCATCTGTTCTCAACCTTCACACCCCTTCATTCCTGCCCAACTCATTTGGTTATGGATATTAATCACAATCACAGAACAGGAAATGCTTTATTTTAATGTTTAATAAGTTTACAACTCTCAAAATTGATTCTTGTAGTATGAATGTTGGTAATCATTACACTTTAGTGCCATAGGCATTTCAGAAAAGACTGGGGAAGGAAGGTCTCCAATGATGTCAAAGATAAAATAGCAAATATTTTTGCTAAAAGACAAAATGCCCTTTCTTTGACTTTAAAGAAGATTAATAGTTATAATTAAAAATCACCCATCCGCGTGTATCGTCAAAGACCCAGCTGAGTTCAGTGAATACTGCTCACAGGCCAAATTCAATTCTGCATCTTAGTAAACGCTTCTGTGACGTCGCCACAGGGAGCTGGCGTCTCTCTACATTGACAGAAATGAGGCAGTAATTAGAAGTGAGTGACAAGGTGCTTTTCATCTTTGATGAGGAAAGATTTTTTGTGTCAAAATATCTCGCCAGAGGAGTAATTTTCTCTGTGTGCATTTTTTGTCCTGAACGCATTTTGCATGATAATAGAAAAAGGGAAACTGTTTCTGAATGTTGCTTAGTGACAAATAGCAGATTCGGTGCCTTTGCAGATAATAAGAATGCTGTCATATTGTGATATCGACAGATAGGGCTCATCGTAAGCTGGGGATATTTATATTGGAAAAATAATTTGTTTTTGATAGAATAGAATCAAAGATATTAAAATGTTTTTATGGTATTATGCCTCTAAAGGTTTTAAATTATCTGACAAGATTTAATCACCCAATTCTAAAATACATTTTAAGGATTTAATCACCTGAAATTTTGAGCACAATGAGGAGGCAAATAACCAATATAATGTAGTTGCTGTTTTACAGAACCTGCCTTGTCACTCAACATAGGGGCTGCTGTCAGTTCAAACCACTTTCAAACAATTCATAATTATGCTAGAAAATGAAATCCATTGACTATACTGAATTGGAAAATTTAAAAACAGCTATTCATGAAGTTTAAATGGTTTGAAACAGTTTTGTTTTTTTTTTTTTAAAGAAACATTAAAAGAAACCTCTGTAATTATAGCTTTGCCTGGCATTAGATTCTATGAATGTGAAAGGAAAATTCTCCTTGAAGTTGGAATTGATAACGTTAACAGAAAACAGTGCTTTCTTTCATTATTTATTTTTGTGTATAGGGAGAGCATTTTATGGAATGCAATTTAGCATATAGGTCAGATATGATAGCAGGTGGAAAGAATGACAGTGCTTATCTGAAAGTATGAATCTGATACTCACTGTTATCTGAGTAACATTGGCATGGAAAATGTAGTAAGATCAGTAACTTCTAAAGAAGCAATAAGTAACATTATCCAGCTAGCTGTAGGAGAAAATTTCAGAGTGTTCCTGGTCACAAGAGAAAGAGGGAGGTAGGATGGGTGGAGAGAGAGAGAAGTTTTAATGAATACTGGAACTAAAAGAAAAAAATTGAATAAATTAAGAACACCAGTACCTAGCTATGAATATCATAGGCTGTGACTCATTTGAAGTAATTAGAAGAAATATGAAGGTTTCAAAGAGTTCATTGCCATAATACTTAGATAACAAATAATGGATTTGGCTCTTTGTTAAACACTTTATTAAGGCTATCCCAATTCCTGAAATTTAATTTTCTGAATACCTCTACTAAATTAAAGCTAATGATATTCTTTGACAGCCACTTGCAATAGACATTGGGACCTTATCTTTCAAGATCCTATTCTCTAAGAGATTTTGATGAGACTACAATCCTTGTAAAAACTGGAATCATAATAATATTGTTTGCCCAAATCAGATGGCCACAAAACCAATTAATTTTGTTTTCTTCCCCCCATTTTACTATTCCCATATTCCCCTGTGGCAATTAATTTAGAATAATTGTGAAAATTTAATTTTCATCAGGTTATTCTAGAGTATCCTTGAATATGCTGCTCAAAACCCTCAGACGAAAGGTAAAATAAATCCACATTAGTTTTAGATATACACAGTCATTTTAACTTCGAAATTATTTTGAGTCCCGGTGTGGTGGCGCTCACCTGTAACACCAGCACTTTGAAAGGCTAAGACAGGAGGATCACTTGAGCCTGGGAGTTTGAGACCAGCCTGGACAACATAGTACAACTCTGTCTTAAAAAAGAAAAATATAAATAAAAAATCGGAAATGCAAGCTTTATCTTCAGTCCTAAAACAATCAGTTACTCAATAGAAGATCATATACTGACAATTATTTGATAAGCTTCATTAAATCAATTAATAATCAGTGTTTATAACATATTGAACACTGTGTAGATTGAGGACTTTACACATATAATTATCATAAGACTACAGCACACATACTTCCTGTTGTATCAATCAGAAAATAAGGGCTTAGAAGCAAAACAACTTGTTCTAGGTCCCAAGGTTACTAAATTTCTTATATGGGATTTGTGTTGCCAATGCAAATAGTGCACCAGACATAATTAAACAGGCAAGGAAGAGTTTATTCAGACTATTGCAATAGGGGAGAGAGTGAACTCATATCACCGTAACAAAACATGAGAGTTTCTAAGCAGTAGGGTGAGTTAGTGCAAAAATGCTAGAGAATCTTAGGGAAGAGGATGGGGAAGGGAATGTGTTCAACATGTTACATTAATCCAGAATTGGCAAAGGTTTTTTATCTGAGATTAGGCCATTTGTATTTTGGCGCCCATGGAAGTTAGATTCTTCCCTGCCACAGAGTCTGGGAAAACAGAATGCTATCCTGCTTGCTGATTATATTTCAGAGAGATGATTCAAAGTCCTCCACAAAGACATTCACTGGATCATAAAACTGACAAGAGGCTGGGAGAAATATATATATATATATATATTATTTCAAAGAAATATATATATTTCAAAGAAGCAGATAAATGGTGCAATTGCAAATTTTCTCAAATATATGCTCTAAAGTAGATATACAGTCAAGAAGGAGCCTCTATAACATTTAGTTAACCTGAAAGCAATGTTAAGGGCTTGTTGGTCACAGTCCATGTCTGTCAGACAACTGAGTAGTGACTCTGAATCCTGGCATTACACTGAATCCTACTGGTTTTCTAACAGTAATTGGGAATATTAATTGCTTTTCCATAGAATGACAGTTTATTTGCTGATAATATGTTCTTCCAAACTTGATATGATTGTAAGTTACTATCAATGAATATGTATTTGCCTAATATATTATAAATATAAAAATATATTTAAAAATTTGGATAAATTATCTCAAAATACAGTTGAAACATTTGAAATTTGGTTATAAAAACACACCTAAATAATGGTAAAAAGGAGGTAAAAATTATCCCAGAATCCCATAGTCTCTATTATTTTTCCATTATCCAAAATAGGTAGAAGTTCATTATTTTATTCAGCAAATATTTATTGAATACTTATATCTGCTAGGCAGTTTGCTAGTTGGTAGAAATGTATCAGTAAACAAAAGAATCAATATTTCCTTTGGAATTTACAATATTTAGAAAGAAGCAAATACTTATTTACTAGCTAACTTTTAAAAAAGTGATTACACTTGTGAGCTATACAATGAAGAGAAAAATTAAAGCTTCTGTGAGGGCAGATAACAGTCCAAAGTTATATCATTACATACTGTAGATTTTCCTGAGGATTCATCTGGGACCTAAATCTACCAGGTGGAGAAAAAATCTTGACAAAGCAGTTGAAAAGATCTTGAAGAGTTTGATTAACTAAACAGAGGAATTTCGTAGGTGAAACAAAATAAACAACTATATTTTAGATTATTTGGAGGAATCAAAAGATCTAGCAAAATGAAGAAAGCCTGAGAATCAGGAAAACTTAGCTCTGTCATAAACTAGTTCTATAGAATTGAGAAGGTTTAGTATCAAGTTTCCTGTACACAGTAGGTTATCTGTGGATTAATTTTCTGAAATGTCACCATTGCGCTAAATGTTTTTGAAAATCATCTTTTAGATTGATGGAAAAACATTCAAGGGTCAGTTTTTAGGTCGCAAAGGAAAATTTTGTAGTCACATTTCAACTGACTAAATGTACTATTGCTGAAATTATTCACATACTGTAATTGCTATGCTTGACTCTTAAGAAGTATTGAACACTTCCCAAATTTCAAAGTATTGAATACTTACCTTCAAAAGATAAAGATTTGCTGCTGTTGAGCAATTCAAGTGTTCACGCTATATTATAGAATAGAAATGTCATAAAAAGTTACAATATCTTTGAAGTGCTTTGTCTTTGTTTAAACGTAATCACATTTACTAATGGTCACATCCAATTATTATTTGGATCAGAGAGTTGGCATAAAAGTACAGAAATGGAACAGGTACCCTCTAGAGCCAGGAATGAGTAAGGGTGAAGGATGTTGTTGCTACTCTCTGTCACAATTTACACATAATAATTGGTGGTTATATTTGGTCAGGTCTAGTTTGTAAAAGACTCTTGTGGTAAAGCTGAAATGAGTTTCTGAACTTTGCAGCAGACTAGAAGATTATGAAATTTAGATAATGGCAAAAGATAATAAAAGAGAAGTGCCTGTGGGTCTTTGTTTTCCTACTCATTCTCCTGCAGTGTTTGGGAGAAGAAGCCTCCAGGGCATTCGTGGCTGTTGATTTCCAGCAGCTGTCAGAGAGGCAGGGCCCTCCTCTAGATCGGGAATAGCCTGCTCTGCTCAGGGTAATTGGCTCTGCAGCCTCTGTTGAAGAGAGACAGTCTGACTCATCAAGTTTCTATTTTTGCTCAGTGATTTTATGAGAAAGGAAATGCGTGTTTTTTCTACCACATGTAGATCCTTACTTAGTGTAGAAATCTTTGTTGAAAGAGGTAAGAAGAGTTAACTAATAAAGATGAAAGACATTTTAAAGTAGGTATCATTCTATATTCAAATTATATCCATTTTTAAATATAAAGATTTTAAAGATTATAGTATAATTATGTACACTTAAAAATATATACATATACTATATATGTGAAATAATTATACATAAGTCCCTGAAATAATTATACATATATGTATGTGTATGTATGTGTATGTATATGTGTGCCTATATTCATTCCTAAGATTCACTGCAACAAATGTATTTTGAGTAATGACTGATAGTAAGTTAGATCTGAGGGTTTACTGTATAAATAAAATGTTGTTACTGTTCAGTGATCCATGACTTCAGTAATTTGGAGTAAGGACTAGATGGGCTAATTTGTTAGTGGAGAACTAAAATAAGGTTAAACCTATTTGATGGAGTTACAGATTAACTTTGATATCCAATATTAAGGAGAAAAAAAAAAAGATTACTCTGCGTACAGAGATCAGTCTATAAGTGTCAGATTTTTCCCAATTTTTTCACCTTGAGTAATTTTTATTTTACATCACTTTCTTTACAAATTTTTAGCTTTCTTTACGAATGGTTTTAATTTACATACATTTAAGATAAAACACACACCCTGTACCAAAAGAAAAATGTATAAGACATGAAGCATAATTTCTACAACCTTAAATACTGTCATTTTCCCTTTAGACAGCTAAGTTTAAAAAGGCTTCTACCCATTTTCCATGGTGTGTGTTTGTGTCTTTGAGTATACAAATTTGTGTACACATGGTTAATTGTGAAGTACCAAATCCTGTAAGTGAGGACGAGACCTCACAGAATTACTGACAATATACATGGCACGAAAGAGGATCCATATAAGGTAGACTAAAGAAAAATACATTTCTACTTATTATGGAAAATGGCTGAAACAAGCACAGCCTTACATGCTTATGAAAAACTAATTTTACAGCACAGCAGTTCACATCACTGTTCACAAACTTATGATACATCCTACTGGAGAACATTTAATCAAAAAGGTTATTCAGTTTCGATCTTTATGTATGTGAGTTTCCATTTTACTATTTTTTACCCATTTAAAACAGTTCTGTTTTTTTCTACTTTGAGCACCCTTACATCATTAGTACTATGATCAAAGAGCATACACGTAAAGAAACAAAAAAGTGGTACCATTTAAGCTGTAGTGCAAAGAAAATGAAACTACTGTTTTAGAGTGCAACACACATGTCACTGAATAACAAAGTGTAACTAAAGTGATGCTAAACATCAAAACACAGTGTTAAAACAATCTAAAGGAAAGTAGTGAATATGCTGTGTACCTGGCACAATGGAGAACCTCTTAGAGAGGGGAAAATCGGGGATAATTCCCCATCTGGATGAAAACTCACCAGTGATAGCCAGCAGGCTTGCCATTTAAGACCCATTTGAAAATGTGAAAAAAAAGCTTGGCTGGAAATCAGTGCCTAATGAAGCTATAGAATAGGAAGCACTTTTTTCTTCAAAATGTATCTTGTGATGCTCTGATTTAAAATGTCTAATTCATATTGTATACACGCTATGCCTAGATTTACCTACAAAATCCTCAGTTTATCTAATATTATAAAGAACAAAATTACTTACAGCATAAAGTTTTTATTTTGCTTTGTTTTGTTACCAATTACTTAAAAGGGAAATCAACGTCGAGTGTTATGGCATCTGAGAGATAAACCAGTGGAAATAAAAATTGACAATGAGGGCTGGTCCCAGTGGCTCACGCCTGTAATCCCAGCACTTTGGGAGGCCGAGGTGGGTGGATCACCTGAGGTCAGGAGTTCGAGACCAGACTGGCCAACATGGTGAAACGCTGTCTCTACTAAAAATACAAAAATTAGCGGGGCATGGTGGCACATGCCTGTAATCCCAGCTACTCAGGAGGGTGAGGCAGGAGAACTGCTTGAACCCGGGAGACAGAGGTTGCAGTAAGCCGAGATCACACCATTGCGCTCCAGCTGGGTGACAAGAACGAAACTCTGTCTCATAGTTCAGGTTGTAATTTGAGGTTCTTGTCCTGAAAAGCCTAACAAATAGAGTCCAAAACTGGATGGACTATTGAAAACAGAAAGATAAAAAAAGAAAAGAATGAAAGGTCAACAGAGAACAAGAATAGGTGGCCCAAAGGGACATCTTAGAGGCAGATTATCGCATATGCTATGCTCCATCTGTCATGTTTCCTCATTTTTATTCATTTGAAATTAGCTGGCCGGGCACGGTGGCTCACGCCTGTAATCCTAGCACTTTGGGAGGTGGAGGTGGGTGGATCATATGAGGTCAGGAGTTTGAGATCAGCTTGACCAATATGGAGACATCCTATCTCTACTAAAAATATAAAATTAGCTGGGAGTGGTGACACATGCATGATCTCAGCTGCTCAGGAAGCTGAGGCAGGAGAATGGCTTGAACCCAGGAGGTGGAGGTTGTAGTGAGCTGAGATAGCGCCATTGCACTCCAGCCTGAGAAACAAGGGAAAAACTCCATCTCAAAAAAAAAATTAACTACTATTTTTCATCATTCTTAATTGCAGAAACTAAGCATAAAAATGAAAATAAATAATATATACAATTTTCTCATTTCATTAATATGTTCATATTTTTTAACATAATAAAATATAAATTTTTACATTCATTGTGATTATACTTTTTAAAATTCACAAATATAGTTTTATCTTTACAAGCCTCAGGAATTTAACTGTATGCTTCCTCTGAAACATGAAAACTATTACATATCAAATCAAATAACATTAATATTACTGTCTAAATTCAATTTTAACTATCATTCATATAACCCAGAAGCATGAAAAAGTAATAATTGAGGAAGTTATCAAAACATTTCACTGTTTTTCAGAACCCTTTAGAAATCGGATCAGAAGGTCATTTGCAATTCGCTAACTGGTCAATGACACAATTGAATTTAATAGACTCTAATTATTTTCCTCTAATGACCAATAGTCAGAGGTCCAATTTCAGAGTTGAAAAATGTCTGCTATTTTCAGCACATCTATTTCTAACTTCACATTTCTTTTCCCTGCAAGATAATATTAAATTTTAAAATAAAATAAAGTAAATCAGTTTGACTAAATGAACAGCACAGAGCCTTTTGCATCAGATACATCTGAACCTTGGCTCAATCATTTACTTTCTATGAAGCTATTCACAACTTAAGTAACTTCTCTTGGTCTCAGTTTTTCAGTGTATATGAAAGTGTAAGATAATATGGAACTTAACGTCTGGTTGGTGAGGTAAAAAGGAAATGAGTATAAAAGAGAAATCAATTGTGACCTCCAGACTTAGGTCACAATGTGAATACTGGTGCCACCAAATTCAGTAGAAGACTCTGAAAGAATGAAGAAGACCAACTGAATGTGTTGATACATGTTGAAGGTTGTGATGGGCAAATGGTCATGGAACATCCATGATACTAGCAGGAGAATGGTTCTGGTGATCAACTTTGGTTTTCAGGCTGGAAAGGTAAAGAAGAGGAATCAAAAGGAAACTAGAGCTGAAGAAAATGGAGAGCTAGGTCGGGCATAAAAGTTCACACCTGTAATCCCAGCATTTCCGGAGGCCAAGGGAGGTGGGTTACTTGAGGTCAGGAGTTCTAGACCAGCCAGGCCAACATGGTGAAACTCTGTCTCTACTAAAAATACAAAAAGTAGCTGGATGCGGTAGTATGTGCCTGTGATCCCAACTACTTGGGAGGCTGAGGCACGGGAATTGCTTGAACCTGGGATGCAGAGGTCTCAATGAATGGAGATCATGCCACTGCACTCCAGCCTGGGTGACAGAGTGGGAGTCTGTCTCAAAAAAAAAAAAAAAAAAGAGAGAGATAAAGTGGTGAAAGTATAATAGAAAATGGAATGGAAGAATTAACAGTTAAAGTAGGAGGAGTAAAATATTTGATGTGAAATTATCAGGAATGGAAGAGTCTAGATAATAACGAGCTAGAGAATATAGTCCGGAGCTGGTATTGAGGAATGAAGCTTAATGACATGGAGTTTATTAAAGAACAATAAATCAAAGTTTTTGGATGATATTTTTGTTAGTCTATTGTTTTATAACAAATATCCCTAAATATAGTGGCTTAAAAATACAACAGTGATCCACAAAATTACAAATTTACCAAATTACAAAAACATAAGAGTGATTTCCCATGTATCTGGAAGTTGGGGTTAGCTTTTGTCCGAAAAACCCTGTTTTCTCCCTTCAATAGTCTATACTAGCTTCCTTACACTGCAGTTTTAGGGCAATGTTCCATGTTGGTGAAATCAGAAGCTGCAAGACTTCTTGAGGTCTCAATCCTAGAAAGCACACATAATCACTTCCACCATATTCTATTGGTCACAGTCAAAAGGCCAGCTTAAATTCAAAAAGTGAATCGCTTAATAAAAAATATTTTAAAAATTATAACCATATTTAATCTACCACCAATGGATTATCTGCATGGATCATAAAATTACCTGGATTGTGACTGGATTTGAGTTGGAAAAAATAGCAATGACCCATTTACCAAAGATCTAATGAATATATCAAAAGCACCAAAAAACTTATAGATGATACAAGGAAAAAGAGATCATTTCAGGGAGGTAGGATGACCCACAAAGGAACAAATATTGTACAATTATAAAAGTTATAATTTGGATATTGCATGTGAAGAATATTGACCTCATGTTCCAGTCTCAGTGTACTTTTTGTTCCAGAGACCCAATGTATCAATGACCTTCTGCTGACAGAATCAACAATCCCAAAATATAAGGGGCTTAAAACAATAGACATGTATTTCTAGTTTGTGTTAACTAGGACCACAATTCAGCCAAGGTTCTGCTCCAAAACATGATGAAGGTGAGATCTGTGCCATGTATCTTCTTCTAAGACCAGGTTGAAGGGACACTCCTGTCAGTGATGTGGTATTCTCTTGGTAGTGGGAGGTAAAAGTGTTTAAAACTGAACTTTAATGTAGTTTACTTTTGAAAGGATGTTATCTCATATGTCTCACAATGACAAATTCTAGTCAAGGCATCTTTTGACCCACTTTATCAGGGATTATCTGCTCGTGTTATGGTCAGAATCCTTTACTTGTGACAGATGGCAGGAAGTGATTTCCAGCACAGTAAATAGACTTTACCCCAGTCACTTACCCCTACTGTGAGTACAAAGGAGGAGGTAACATAGGTACTGAGCTGATAATGATGCCCTTCTTCTTCGATGAACATTATAAAAATAGCACCTGGAATATGGTAATTAATTCCTACATTTCCATATCAGAACAGAGGCTTCCAACAGTTAAAAATCCTTTCTATTCTCATGATGCACAATGACAGCTTGTTTTACATGATTTAGCTAGTAGTGAACAGAATTCAATTTATTAACTTTTTGCAGGAAGAGAGACAATTCACCATGGTGATCTGTGCACTGTCTTACTAAGAGTTAGAATGTACTTAACATGGTGTTTGGACTTTTGCTGAGTGATATAAGGAAGGGCTTAAGAAAGATTGGGAGGGTCTGTTTTGGATTAAATTATGTCAGGAAGCAGGTCAATTATACTTTTGAATATTCATACTTCTTAATTGGATACTTTAAAATGTTTTTGGTCCAGGAGGTGTGAGGAATGAAACAGAGCTAGCATTGTCCTTGGTAAAAAAGGAAAAAAAAAGCAGTAGTCACTCATATTTTGGGGGAGTGGAGATTTTCTAATAGTATTATAGTATCTTTATATTTTTCTTATATTCATATATCCTTATAGAGTGGTCTTGTTTTTGCTTTGTGTCATCATGTCACAGAATGTTTTGCCTTATTATTGTTAAAAGTCCATGAAATTGTTTATGTCTGATAGAGAATGCTGCTATTGTTTTGTTATTTCTTTTGTATTTATCTTTCTCAAAAGCTTTAGTTTTTTTAAATTTTTGTTTGTATTGTTCTATAGTCTTTATTCTTAATAGGTCCTAATTTGCTTTCTCAATTTGTAACTTATTCTATGAATTAGAAGGCCTCACTTTCTATGATAGACTTATTAATTAATTGCATCATTTATACTTCCTGTAAAACAATCACTGATATTAACATATCATAACTTCATTGCTACTGTCACAATGTCCATTTACAAGTATGAGACTACTTGGTAGTAATAAATGTAGTACTACTAGTTTTTTCCTCTTTAAGAAGTGTCTGCAGGTATATCTTTTGTTCTTCTGAAAGGAAATATGAGAGCAGGGAAGTACAGATTAATTCCTTACTGAGTCTTAGAGAAGACCTTGCATTTTGCCTTTTCTCTGGCTAGCTAATGAAAACTGAGTTCTTCACCCAAGTCCTTTACCCCCTTTATGCAACAAAATTTTAATACTTTAATTTTAACAAGTTACATTTCGTCAGTTGTCCTCTTGAAAACATCTATGAGAAAGGAAACCTGTTTTGTTCACATCACAGTTTATATTGCAAGACAGTGAGTTCCTGGGCAGTTTAAAGAGAATTTTAGGGTGTATAATCAACCTAATTATATTATCTTTTGGATACAAATCTAAGAACAAGCATTACTTATAACATGTCTTTGACTTTGGAAATTACATAATTTTATTTCTGACTTTACCCTTAAAATTTTGGGGAACACTACTCTTAACAGTGCTTGGGACTCATAGTCTTCAGAAATCTTTTGTCCCACTTGAGGTTCTGTTTCCAGCTGAACTTCCTTGTTAACTCATTTCTGTTTTGCTAAACCTGTTTTGTGTTAGCATCTCTGCTTACTTAGACATTCTTTTGCTAGTTATCCTATCCACTTTTATTTTTCACAAGTTATATTTCTCTAACAATAAGAAAAAACTAATAGTCATAACTGTCTAACTCTGCATTATTTTTCACAAGCCATATTTCTCTAATAATAAAAAAACTAATAGTCATAACTGTCTAACTCTGCATTAGGCTATTTTCCAGTCAACATTACTGTATATGTTCAAGTACTGTATTCATGTTCACTGTCTTGGCCAATCTCTTGCATAGGAAATCAAGCATTGAAGACTGGGTTATACTAGATGACATCTGAATCTAATTTCAATATTGAGAATCTATGATTCAAAGGACAGTGATACAAAAATCATAATTTTGTGCATACTTTACATATATACTTTACCACCCTATCCAAGGACCCTTCCCTGATTTTTGTATACTAAGCAGCACCCCTAGAATGAATAAGTAAAATTGGTGAATGCATTCTCTAGGATGGGTGACTATATGCATACATAGAAAAATCATTGGGCTAGCAAAAAAAAAAAAAGTGAGCAAGGAAATAATATCTGTAGGTTCACAGCAATTAATTCATCCTCTTAAAAATAAGTTACAGGAACATCTACAAACAGTATGATATACACCCAGCATATTATAATAGTTGCTTTTGGATAAGAATATGGCAATGGGAGGATGAATACATGGAATAAATACATTAATAAAACAAAATAAGAGCAAGTCATATCAATGAGATAGTTTGACATGAATTCGTAAGTTTTTTTCAGTCTTCTGCACATGATATTCAATAAAATAAATACATAAAATAGCACTCATCTGTCTCTATGCCTATTGCCTATTTAATTTTCTAGTCCGTATTTATGATTTCTAATAAAGAGTTAGTTAATTTATTCTTTATTATTTGCCTCTGCCAACATTTTCTGACTAACAAGTTACCTTCATAAGAGGAGATAATTTTCTTTCATTCTATTTTTTTTTTACTGTTGTATCCCCAGTACCAAAAACAATACCTGGCATCTACTAAATGTGAAAATGCTAATTATATTAATTAATTAATTATACACATAACTACGATGAAGTTGTTTTTTTTAATATTATCTCTAATATAAAATTTAAAAGGAAGAATCTGTAATGGGTATAAGTTATTCATGGTAGTGGGAAGACATTTTAAGTAATGATCAGTGGGTGATTGATTTCTGGTTCAATACCTTTCTCAATTGAAATGACAAATCAAATTAGAGTTTTACCTCAAGTGCCATTTGAAAATGAGTAAAATATAATCTATATGACATGAGAGGAGATATTAATTATTGAAAGGTATATTCTGACCCAGAGAAAACACTACTGCTATACCCATTGTACTAACTTCCGGCATGAACTACTTTTAAAGCTTTAATAAACTGAAGAAAATCATCTTGCCTCAAAAACATGTGGAAAGGTAGAAAAAATATGTGTATTGTTTTATATACATATATATACACACATGCATATATGTGTATATATGCATTCTGTAATTCAGCTAATGGCCTCTCCAATGGGGCAGATATCCTAAAGCTTGGTGGGTGACAGAATCTCTTGCAAAGCTACTTAAAATGAACATTTTGGCCAGGAACAGTTACTCATGCCTGTAATTCCAGCACTTTGGGAGGCTGAGGCATATGCCTGTGTGTGAATACATATGTGCCATATAAAGGTTTAAATACACATATATGTGTGTATATACTTATGTGCCATATACGAGGTTTATATATACACATATAATGTGTATATATGCATGTGTGTGAATATAGTTATATGTCCCATAGCAATGTTTTGGTCAGCAACAAACCCCATATACAATGGTGGTCTCATAAGGTGTTTCTGTGTATGTGTGTGTGTGTATGGTGTGTGTATGTTAAAAAAATAAATGCTACTCTTGAAAAACATGATAAAGTTAGTATTCCTGTGGCCAAATAACCATTTGAAGAAATATTTGTCCTTTGTTTGTTGCAAAGGACCAAATGATGTTTATACTTTTTTTCAGAGAATACTGCATACCTTACACATCTCAGCATGAAATTAGTATCACAAAATCTTTCTCTTTATTTACAGTTTTTTTAACTGCCTGATTTGTCCAAAATATTCTCAAAGAAATGAACAAACAGAAATGATAGAAATGACAGTGTTTATTGTCTAAAAAACCTTTTTATAAATGAGCAGTGATCAGCACACTATTTCTACTATTAACTTAAACAAGAACATTTGTCAGATTTGTTCATTCAAATGCTTTTTGTAGCTGGAAATGGTGATTCATGCCTGTAATCTTAGCACTTTAGGAGGCTGAGGTTGGTGGATCACCTGAGGTCAGAAGTTGGAGAGCAGCCTGGCCCACATGGTGAGACTCTGTCTCTATTACAAACACAAAATCAGCTGGGTGTTGTGGCGTGTGCCTGTAATGCCAGCTACTCAGGAGGCAAGGCTGGAGAATCACTTGACCCCAGGAGTTGAAGGTTGCAGTGAGTCAGGATCACCCCATTGCACTCTAGCCTTGGCAACAAGAGCGAAACTCCATCTCAAAAAAAAAAAAGAAAAAAGAAAAAAAAGAAACCCACAAATACTGTTTTTGAACATTGCCTGAGGAGGACCAAGCCCATGTATAGATACTGGGATTACATCAGTGAGAACCCTGATTGTTTTCAGTTTATTATCTGATGCAGTGGATTTCAAACCTGTTTAAATATTGGAAACCTCCAAAGGATTTAAGAAATACCAAAATCTGAGTCCCATTCCAGGCCAAAAAAATTGAAATCTCTGGGGATAGAACTCCGACATTTGAGTAGTTTTAAAGGATCTGTAGGTGATATCAATATGGTGCCCAAGATTACAACTGCTTGTTCATAAAGTGGCATATACTGGCAAACAAAAAAATTTCTTCAGCTGAGCTAAGCCTAGGGAAAAAAAACAAAGTTTCTAATCACCACGGTAAGTGCTACAATTTAAGATTCCCTGGAGCCAACAGAGACAAGAGGAACATTAGGTGAGGGAACTGGGGGAGGGGAGATAGTTTCAAAAATCTTCTCACAGGAAATATCAATTTAAACTAGGATCTGAAGAATAAAAGAAGATGGTGAACGTCAATAGGGATGATTTATTCAGATTTTTTTAAGTATATGTAAAGTCCAGGAGTTAAAAGATAGCATGGCTTATTTTAGGATGTAATAGTATTTTAATGCAATTGGCATTGAACTTGAAAAGGGCAGAGAAATGGCTGTATGCAGAAGGCCTTATAAGCCATGTTAAGAAAAATGAACCCCATCTTAAGAGCAATGGAGATGAAGAATTTCATAATTTTCAAGATTGGTCAGAAGTTGGCTTTTGCCTTTCTCACAGTACTTTTTATATATTTAGAATGGTCTTTTCTAATTAATTTTAATGTATGTGGTATAGTGTCTTTTTTACCAGCAGAAATCCACAGTCAAGTTTCTTTAATAGAAACTTTCTAGGACTCCTATTATTAATGAATCTTACAATTTTAATGGTTTTCTTAGAGCTCATATTTTTAGCTTTAGGGCAGTGGTTCTCAAGCTTTTTTCAGGTCCAACATACTAGAAGTAATGACTAATTATAGCAATTATTTTCAAGAAAAGGGGCAGAAGAAGGGACTAAACAGCTCACCTGGGTAATGATGACTACTGTAGCTTGAAAGTGAACCACCCACCTTCATCTGATGGTCCTCAAGGGCTGAGAGAAGCCCTGACTGCTCAAGACTGTAAATCTTAGTCTCCCTTTAAAAACAAACAGCTACCAAAACAGAGATATAGACCAATGGAACAGAATAGAGTCTTGGGAAATAATATCACACATCTACAACCATCTGATCTTTGACAAAACTGACAAAAACAAGAAATGGGGAAAGGATTCGCTATTTAATAAATGGTGCTGGGAAAACTGGCTAGCCATATGTAGAAAGCTAAAACTGGATCCCTTCCTTACACCTTATACAAAAATTAATTCAAGATGGATTAAAGACTTAAATGTTAGACCTAAAACTATAAACATCCTAGAAGAAAACCTAAGCAATACCATTCAGGATATAGGCATGGGCAAGGACTTCATGTCTAAAACACCAAAAGCAACGGCAACAAAAGCCAAAATTGACAAATGGGCTCTAATTAAACTGAAGAGCTTCTGCACAGCAAAAGAAACTACCATTAGAGTGAACAGGCAACCTACAGAATGGAAGAAATTGTTTTACAATCTA
Source organism: Colobus angolensis palliatus (assembly GCF_000951035.1). Classification (NCBI taxonomy): domain Eukaryota; kingdom Metazoa; phylum Chordata; class Mammalia; order Primates; family Cercopithecidae; genus Colobus; species Colobus angolensis. Next base: position 5,722,321 of record NW_012120709.1, read on the forward strand.
CCCATCTGACAAAGGGCTAATGTCCAGCATCTACAAAGAACTCAAACAAATTTACAAGAAAAAATCAAACAATCCAATAAAAAAATGGGCAAAGTATATGAACAGAAACATCTCAAAAGGACATTTATGCAGCCAACAGACACATGAAAAAATGCTCATCATCACTGGCCATCAGAGAAATGCAAAACAAAACCACAGCGAGATACCATCTCACACTAGTTGGAATGGCAATCATTAAAAAGTCAGGAAACAACAGGTGCTGGAGAGGATGTGGAGAAACAGGAACACTTTTACACTGTTGGTGGGACTATAAACTAGTTCAACCATTGTGGAAGACAGTGTGGCAATTCCTCAAGGATCTAGAACTAGAAATACCATTTGACCCAACCATCCCATTACTATACCCAAAGGATTATAAATCATGCTGCTATAAAGACACATGCATATGTATGTTTATTGTGGCACTATTCACAATAGCAAAGACTTGGAACCAACTGCAATGTCCATCAATGATAGACTGGATTCAGGAAATGTGGCACATATACACCATGGAATACTATGCAGCCATAAAAAAGGATGAGTTCATGTGCTTTGTAGGGACATGGATGAAGCTGGAAATCATCATTCTGAGCAAACTATCACAAGGACAGAAAACCAAACACCACATGCTCTCACTCATAGGTGGGAATTGAACAATGAGAACACTTAGACACAGGTTGGGGAACATCACACACCTGGGCCTGTCGTGGGGTGGAGGGAGGGGGTAGGGATAGCATTATGAGGTATGCCTAATGTAAATAATGAGTTAACAGGTGCAGCACACAAGCATGGCACATGTATACATATGTAACAAACCTGCACATTGTGCACATGTACCCTAGAAATTAAAGTATGATAATAAAAAATAAATTTAAAAAGTTAAAAAAAGTTAAAAACAAACAAGCAAATAAACACAAAACTGAAAATTCTTGAAGTTAGAATTGGGGTTTAAAAATTTCCTTCAAAATTTACGAATGCCTTAGGGAAAATTGTATTTACATCCTTGTTATGAGAGTACAATAATCAGTTAAACTTGGTTCAAGTGTCCTACGCTTGACCTAATGACCGTAAAGCCAGGAAAGATAATAGCATCCTTCAAGAACATGTTGCTAAAGCTGAGAAAGAAGTTGTACCCTGGAGGAAGCATAAATACAACCGTTGTGAATGGCACACAGCACCCCCAACTTTTGGCTTCTACAGAAAATGATTATGACCTAGAAGTGAAATCTGCTGGACTGAAATTGGCTAGACCCAAACTCATGGGGAAGCACAGATAGATACAGATGCAGAAAGAAAAGTGAAAATATCATTAAAGAGGCCTTTGCTGTTAAATAAAGATTAAGAACTGCCACTCCACTGCACAATTTGACAGCCTCCAATTTAAAATGTGATTTACAGTCACAATAGTTCCTATTTTCTTTCTTGCATTTTGTGACAAAAGAAAACAAATACCTGTGTGTGCTTTTACGTGACTTATTTTTCTTTTTCTCCATATCCACTTGCCCTCTCTTGTATGTTATTATGAATAATCAAGTGACATGACTTGAACTCCTGAGACTTATGACACAATCAGAGACAGGTGATCTGGAAATATCCTATTTGGTTCCTTCACTGTCCTTTAATGTTTTCTTATGGGAGGAGAAGTTCTTCCATTTTTGACAGAACTCAGTAACACACGTTCCATTCCCACACAAGTCAGAGGAGCCAGAGATTCCCACACATCTCACTAGTGTCTCTAAATAACTTTTATTTCACTAAATATATTGTTATGAAAATGAAGTGGCTGTCATTTTTATCAGTAGTCTGTTTTATATATGAATATTTAAAGCTCTCAAAGAAATAGGAAGAAAAGACCTGAAGAAATGATGAGTTATTAGCTTTGTTTCTCTGACAGACTGGTCCCATATGTCTATGGTTATGCGATGAACAGAAGAAAAAAAAAGAAATACAAAATATTTTAGAAAGGGTTTGCTAATGATAGCATGTACTACACAGAAAATATTGAGACAGACTGTCACTAATCTCTAGTTGTTGGTTGTTTCCAGATTCTGGGTGATTCTATATAAAAACAGTGATGCCATCGTGGCAAGCAAGTTATTAAAGAGACTCAGTACCTGCTCATGGTTGATACTCATTGAGTTTTCATATATTTCGGTTGAGAAGCTCCTTTTTTTTTTTTCTTTTGGCTTTAAACTCACATAGTTATATAAATTATGTTTGTATTCTGAGGATTACCTATAATTTATTTTAAATATTTTTGTAATTTCCCATGGCTATTTTAATTTTTAATGCATACTATTAGAAAATGCTTGTCTTAACAGGGCAGAAGCTGCTTCACCCTAGATTTTTCCACATGGAGGATTATCTGATGATAATGACACATTTCCAACAGTGGCAGGGAAGCTACCAGAGACACAGAAGGCCTGCACAGATGTCAGGACGGCTGGGTACAGCACTGCCATGGTTGATGCATTTAGAGTTTAAAGTCTCTTTAAATTTCTTTCACATAAAAGAAGAAATTTGAAGTTCAGCCTCCAAGAAAGAGTATTAAAAAGACCAGGAGGGTTTTATCCAAGTTCCACGGGTGATAAAACACATCAATCTGAAACATTACTAGTGCGTTGCTGATTCCCTAGTCATTCTTCCATTTGCTGTAGCTGAACAATGATAGCACTGTTCCATCAAGGGAAAATGATCCCTCCTCCTTTCAAAAAGCTTTTTACAAGGCAAAGCTATAAAGTGCTAGATTTATTAACAATTTCCATTTCAAGAGAGACACTGTTTGTACGGCCGTAAAGCTGTGCTTTAATGCAAATGCAGCACTTCAAACCTGTTTTCCTAATGCCTTCACAACTTCTGTAAATAATGCATCCCTTGGTGGCATCCTTCACTTTTAAACAATTTGGGCAAACTGCTTCAAGTTGTAAAAATACAAATGTACTTTCTGTAACATAATAATAGTTTTGCAAACACTCTGGAATTTGCCAATTTACTTTTCTAAATCTGATTGATATTTGATTGCCAAAATGGGAAAAAAAAAAAATGTACCTAGGTGAATTTCACTCCCAACCGAGGGGCTCAGGACACCAGAAAAGTGAAGACATATTCCAGTAAATTTTGAGCAATGATAAAACTGGTCCATGGTGTTTGTTGACAAGAGAAAAAGTGCATCCAAGTTCTATAAACTGAAAGTGTCATGAGAAACTTCTTTATTTCAGTTCCCTATGTTGGATCTGTCAATTCAACCAGGTTTTATTGAACTATTCTAATTATCTTAAAGAAACCCGATTAAACTTTATTCTATTCTTGAATAGTCCTTCCCCTTTACTATATATTTGCTTTTAAAGAAAATTAATTGGGCCGGGCACGGTGGCTCAAGCCTGTAATCCCAGCACTTTGGGAGGCCGAGGCGGGGAAAAACAAGGAAAGAAAATCGAGACCATCCTGGCTAACACGGTGAAACCCCGTCTCTACTAAAAAATACAAAAAACTAGCCGGGCGAGGTGGCGGGCGCTTGTAGTCCCAGCTACTTGGGAGGCTGAGGCAGGAGAATGGCGTAAACCTGGGAGGCGGAGCTTGCAGTGAGCTGAGATCCGGCCACTGCACTCCAGCCTGGGTGACAGAGCAAGACTCCGTCTCAAAAAAAAAAAAAAAAAAAGCAAATTAATTGACAAATAATAATTGTATATATGGAATACAATGTGATGTTTTGATATGTCTACTCTGTAGAATGATTAAATCAAGGTAATTACCATATCCATCACCTCATATACTTAATTTTTGTAGTGAGAAAATTCAGAGTCTACCCTCCAACACTTTTATATAAATTATTATTAATATATTTGTCTTTTAAAAAAACTATTAAATGGCAATTTATTGATTAAAAAAATAAAAATAATTCAATTCTCAAAGTGTTTACTATTGGGCAGATAATAAATGTTTGTTTGTTTGTTTGTTTTTGTAGAGCACCAGAAAATTACTTTTATGGTAAACTATGTAAAAGGAAAGTAACAATCTTGAAAAATGTCTCTCCTCAAGTAGTTATCATTTTGTAGTGAAAACCTTTTACATTCACTCTCAGCATTTTTTCAAGAATACAAGTATTGTTAACTTTAGTTACTGTATTGTGCAAGAGATCTCCCAAACTTATTTCTCTATCTAACTGAAATCTTGCATCTTTTGACCAACATCAGCATCTCCTCAACCCTTGAAACACCCCCGCCCCACCCCTTACTGCTAGTCTCAAAAGTACTGTAATCCAGCTTGGATCAGAGCACTCTGTAACCAGTGATTTGGACTTGAACTGAGGGGAAATTATAGGTGTTATATTTTATTCATAAACCAATAATCTTATAGTAGTGTGTTAATAAGGGGGGAAAATAAATGGTCCAGTGAAAAATTGAGTTATGGCTAGATTGCATAGGAGTGTAATCCATAAATTTACATAAGAGAGAAAATTTGGAAGAAAAAGGTCATAATGCAGAACTCTTGTCTTTAGTTAAGTATCATTTCAGGCTCTTTTTGTTGAAAATGGCAGACAAACCAGTATAAAATAGCTTAGACAATAAAGAGGACTTATTGGCTCATACAATTGGAAGATCCAGAGTAAGAAGGAGTTTTAGCTCAAGGATGTCCTCAGAGATCCCATTTTCCCATCTTTCCACAGTACCTCATGTATATATGGAATATATATATGGAATGTACATATGGAATTGTACATCTTACAAGATCTTTAGACAGTCTTCCTCATGTTGTCAAAATGACTACATAAATTTGAAACCCCACTCATAGCTATACATTTCCTCTATAGCTATTTGGAAAGACTTAGAGAACTTTATGACCTGGAGTCCTCAGTGCATTTCCCTTGGGTGAAGGTCACGTGCTGTCCCTGAAGAAATCTCTTAAGACAAAGATCAGTGGCATATACTGATCTACTCAAGTCCCTTTTTTTCTTAACCAAATTCCAAATTCCATGGAGAAGGGGTTAAGGTTGCTTTTATTGGACTTCAGTAGAGCAGGGCCCACCTCCAACCTGGGTAATGTCAGGTTCCCCTGAAGCACATCTGTTACAGGAAAGGGGTCCTGATCCAGACCCAAGAGAGGGTTCTTGGATCTCACACAAGAAGGAATTCAGGGTAACTTCACAGTGCAAAGTAAAAACAAATTTATTAAGAAAGTAAAGGAATAAAGAATGGCTACTCCATGGACAGAGCAGCCCGAGGGCTGCAGGTTGCCCATTTTTATGGTTATTTCTTGAACATATGCTAAGCAAGGGGTGGATTATTCATGCCTTGTCTTTTTAGGCCATCTAGAGTAACTTCCCGACATTGCCAAGGCATTTGTAAACTGTCATGGCAGCGGTGGGAGTGTAGCAGTGAGGATGGCCAGCGGTCACACTCATGGCCATCTTGGTTTTGGGGGTTTTAGTTGTCTTCTTTACTGCAACCTGTTTTATCAGCAAGGTCTTTATGACCTGTATCTTGTGCTGACCTCCTCTCATCCCGTGACTTAGAATGCCTTAACCATCTGGGAATGCAGCCCAGTGAGTCTCAGCCTCATTTTACCCAGCTCCTATTTAAGATGCAGTTTCTCTGGTTCACACACCTCTGACTCTTCAGTAGTGCGGAAAAAGGAAAAGTAATTGAGCAAAAATCTCAGCACTTCAGAGCCAGATATAGGAAAACAGAGGATGACAAAGCAATCAACAAACAACCTTCATTCTCAGGCATTTCTCCTCAAGTTTATATATTTTTTACCATTTAAACAAAAAACTTTTGTTTAAAATTTATCTGATTTGGCCAATTATTTATTTGCATTCATGTTTTTCTAGTTTCTGGTGAAAATTTCATTTATTTAATACTTGTTGGTCATTTTATAAAATGTTAATCACTAGTAAATTTTTTCCAATTAGATATATATTATCTCCCAGTCCATATATTTTCTTTCTAACCACATGTTCTCTCCTCATCTAAGCTGCGAATAGCAGGGAGGTTAAATAATAGAGGTTGATTTTATATACATCTGTTTGCCATAGGAAACACCAAACTCATAAGAAATGGTAACAATTAATCAATGTTGTGGTTGTCCCATAAAAATTCTATCCTCTCCAAATTTCATTATTCCCCAGCTAAGACCAATATGTTGCCACGTTATCTGTTTTCAGTACATGTGTAGTCACACACCCACAGATATTTCATTTTAGTTTTGCAAAGGGAAATTTTGATACCATACTGAAATGATAGGAAATTTAGTTCCAAATCACTGGAGTTAAATAGATGATAATTCCACAGATCTCTTTTCATTGTTAAACATCATTTCTACTACCTATATTTTAACTTTTAAATGATTTCAAACCATTTATTATAAGTAACAATATATAATCACCTATAGAAAGTTAGTACTATCCAGCTAGAACCGGTTCAGCTATCAACCTGACACTTGGTAATCATGAAATGTCAATCCAGTCAGCAAAAACACCCTTTCCTTAACCAAATGAAGGTTCTGCCTCCTCTTTTTTCTGGACTCGTGCCACCCAGTTGCTGAGCTTCCCCTGCCACAAGGACTATCCGACTCCATCTTCCACCCTTCCTCCTCCCCTCTCTTTGACCTTATGCTGGGATATTTGTAGACACGTGAAGTCCTTTCAATCCTTGACTTTTATCACAGTGTTGCCACTTTTTAGTGTAGTGAGTTGTTTTTAACCTTGGCTGCACATTGGAATCAGTTATAGAAGATTTTACATCTCAGTGGCCAACCAGCATTCAAGACAAATGAAATGAAAATATCTGGGGGTGAGGTCCATGTGTCGAAATTTTTTTTAAGCCTCCAGTTGATTCCAGTGTGCAGCCAGAACTGAGAACCCTCTCTTTATTCTTCCAACTCTTGATTCTCCTACATATATTTCTCTAAATATTATAGCACTATATACAGAAACTTTTATTCACTCCACAGACTAGGTTTGGTTTTTTGAAAGATGCTTTTATGGCTGGACACGGGGGCTGACATCTGTAATCCTGGCACTTTGGGAGGCCAAGAAGGGCAAATCACCTGAGGTCAGGAGTTTGAGACCAGCCTGGCTAACATGGTGAAGCTCCATCTTTACTAAAAATACAAAATTAGCTGGTCATGGTGGCACATGCCTGTAATCCCAGCTACTCAGGAGGCTGAGACAGGAAAATTGTTTGAACTAATGAAGCAGAGGATGCAGTGAGCCGAAATCACACCATTGCACTTGAGCCTGGGCGACAGAGCAAAACCTGGTCTCAAAAAAAAAAAAACAAAAAAAAAAAACAAGATGTTTTCAGAGCTCCTATATTTCTCTTCATGGTACTTCACATACTTGTAAACTACTTGAAAGCAGATATAGTGCCAGTGTTTTTCATATGTGTATCTTTGGTTTCTAGAATGATATGCAATCAATAAATCAACAAATATGAACTGATTTGTCTTGCTTACCAGGACAAACCCACTGAAATCAGACTGCTATCATAATGAAACCAGTGTGGAATCTACTGCCACATTGTAAATATGTACTTAAATTTCTGCATCAGTGAAAGAAGTAACACAAAACTTGTTACACCTGCTACTATAAGGTACAGCTTTGTTCATAGCCCTTAAGCCTAAATCTGCAGTTAGAATCATTTATAACCATACAAACTTGCCCAGTTTTCAACTACTTTCTTTGGTAGGAGCAGATTTATCTCCCAGTCTACTTACACACACACACACAGCGTACAATACTCATTGAAATGCTCTGGGTACTGTGGAACACAGACCCAATTGCCTAAGACTAAAACAAAGAAGAAATATCTTTAACTCAGTTTAAGACACCTAATTCTCCAGTCCTTATTTTCCTTTTTTTTTTTTTTTTTTTT
>NW_012120709.1:5730283-5742024 GCF_000951035.1 Colobus angolensis palliatus
TACTGATTTTGATGTATTCATCTTTTAAAAAAATTTTTTTTGAGGTGGACTTTTGCTCTTGTTGCCCAGGCTGGAGTGCAATGGCACAATCTTGGCTCACTGCAACCTCTGCCTCCCAGGTTCAAGCGATTCTCCTCCCTCAACCTCCCAAGTAGCTGGGATTACAGGCATGTGCCACCATAAACAGCTAATTTTGTATTTTTAGTAGAGACAGGTTTCACCATGTTGGCCAGGCTGGTCACAAACTCCTGACCTCAGGTGATCCGCCCATCTCAGTCCCACAAAGTGCTGGGATTACAGACATGAGCCACCGTGCCTGGCCTCCAGTCTTTATTTTCTATGCTAAGTTAAACACCTTTTTAATGGGATGTGCAATGGAAATAAATACATCTTCAAGAAAAATTCTACCTGTACCTGTATTGTATATAACGAGGTTCACATAATAGCTCAAAAGGAGCCTGTTCTAGATTTTTGAGTCTTATAACTTTAACTTTGCAGATAATGCATAGCGCTGATTAAAGTAAATGAATAATTTTTCCCTTTATAGACAAGAATCAGTGTAGTATAGACCTTGCTTTCATAGAATTCTGTCCTACCCACACAAACATGCACATAGGCACCCCCAAACATGCAAATAAAACTATGTATTTTAAATCAGGTGGAATAACATTTGGAAAAAAAGTAGCAGAATGACTAATGGAATTGTAAAATGTCGAAATATAGGCAGATGCAAATAAGAAGCTGGGATTTCCCCCAAGTGGTAGGAATAAAATCTGATTAGAGATTTAAATTAATTTGGAAAGTTATGGTGAACAGTATCATTTAGTTATTTGTTAATGATTTCTTAATTAATAAAAATCACATTAACCAGAATTGGCCTTTCCTTTAATCGAATGTGAAAGTGTGATTACTTTTGGAATCAAGTTAAAATTTAATATTTAAGCTAGTTTATCATTCTCAACTCTTAGACTGTCCAGTCCTCAGTACCTCAATATGAGAATCTAAAGCATGCTTTAAATATCTAATTAGACCTAATGCATAGCACACTGCCTGACATATAGTAGGTATATGACATTGGTGAATGATTTAATACTTAAACAAAATAAAATTCTTGTTTTCAAATAAAAAATAAAATAAACCTTTTTTTTTTTTTGGGGGGGGCAGGGTCTCTGTTGCCCACGCTTGAGTACTGTGGCACAATCATAGCTCACTGTAACCTTGAATTTCTGAACTCAAGCAATCCTACTGCCTCAAACTCCTGAGTAGCCAGGACTACAGGACTACAGGCTTGTACCACTAAGCCCAGCTCATCTGTTTTTATTTTTCATAGAGATGGGGGTTGCCATATTTCCCCCAGTGGTCTTGAACTCATGGCTCAAGCCATCCTCCAGTCTCAGCCTCCTGAAGCACTGGGAAAAACCTTTCTTTTTAAAAGAGAGACATACTTGTTATTCATAAGAAAAAAGAAAGATTTTAAAACAAATATATCTTTACCTTAAAATGAGTTGATGACATATATAAAATATCTTACTAAAATGTTATAGTTTGACACAAAACTTAAAACAGTTGGACTTCAGATTCACACCACATTATGTTGAGCTCAGAATTTTTATCCATTTGCCTACAAACTAATGAAATAAGAATAATTGAAGAATAGTTTGTACATTGTACTAAATTCAATGCCTCTAAAATTTTCCTGTGTTATTTGTTCTTAAATAAATTGAAATAAGCCAGTAAGCTTCGAACATTCCTGTCTACATTTTCAGATTTCTAAGATGTTTCTGAAGTCAGTTTTCCTGATATAATTATATTGTAATAAAGTACTCATCATATTGTAAATTGTTATTTTAATGATACTAACATAAGCATTTAATTAGCAAGTAATCATAAAGCTGACATTAAAATTACTATGAAATTGTTAGTTTCAAAATAGTAAATAAAACAACTTTTATATTTTTTAATGTTTTTATTATAGTTTCTTTATAACAGTAATTCTTGAAATAAATATTTATTCTAATAACTCAAAAATGATTTTAACTAAATAAAATAACTTCACTTTTAAAAGAAATCTTCTAACAATTCAACCAAAGTAAATAACACCTTTTGTATTATTACTTCTAGATGTTGTTTAAGTCTTTAAAACAATTTCTAAAACTCCAAGTTTATTTAATTTTCTCTTCCATGTGAAAGGTAAAGTCTCTTATCTAAAACTTGTAAAAAACAAGTTTAATATTGATTTTTAAAAAGCCATACTTTCAAATATGGTTCTTGATCTGTTAATCGTAAAAATAGCATGAGTATGTGAAAATACTAGTCTGTTTTTTAAATTATAGCTCTAAACTATATTGTAAATCCATTTCTTAGCTTTCGTCTTCTTTGTCATATTTCTAATTCCAGTTTCTAGCACTTAGAATAATGTGGAGAGAGTTTTAGGTCGTCGGTAAACAAAAGAATGAGCAAACTAATAGATGGGCATGAAAAGCACTAAATTTAGGTCTTGCTGCTGCCGTATAGTAGCTAAGATTCTGATCACATCATATATGTGTACACACAAGCTTTTTTAAAGATATATACAGCATTGTTTGGTTTACAGTATTCTTTTACCTATAGTATTTAAGTTGATGCTCAGAGGAGCTATGTGGAAATGGCCAGAAGGAAAATTATTATCCACAATTTATAATATAGAAAGGTGAAGGTAGGGCATTAAGCCTCAGTTTTACGTTAAATTGGGATGATATTATTTGTAGCTGAACTGTGGAAAGGAGTCAGTAGGAAGTTAGCATGAGGATATTTGGTCCAAAATTGCTTTCTTCTGATCGCATAAAAACATTTTTGAATAAATTTTTGTTTCCCTGGAATACCCTTGTCATATTAGGTATAAGGGCACAAGAGTCAGAATATTTATGTTAATCATATGCTGATTACTGGCATGACTTTGTCACCTGTATACTGTCCCTCAGAGAAAAAGAATATCTCAAGAAATATAACAGAATTCTAAGGGTAAAATGAAACAGCACATAGAAAATGTCATGTAAAGTAAAATATGCACAATGCTGAAATCATTTTTATTATTTGTTTTGTAACAAGATAATGTGGTTCAAATTCTTAGTTAATTGCCTGTGAGGTGTGTAGAACTTGGACTACCCTAAGGCTCCGTTTTATCTTACAGAAAAATTTAAAAAGAAGTTTGCATGGCTATTAAAAAAATATGAAATAATACGTAATGCTCTTAGATCTCATGGCAGTATTGGTACTCAATAAATGACAACTATAATAGTTGTTATACTTACATATAAGTACTAGAGGTGTTGTTGTTGTTGTTGTTGTTGTTGTTACTGTGCTGAATGGAAGAGGACAATAGCAAAAATAGGAGGGAGAAAGATACCCTCTCCTGTCTTCCAGTTTAGGTTGATAAAATGCCACCCCTCCTTCATAGGATTTAGATGAAATTGAAAATACAAAATATTACAAGATAACAATTCTGGTTTTCCTGCTGGAGTATCTCCAGTATTGACAGATAAGACTAACCTTTCATCCAGTCCGTCCGATGATCTTGACTTTCACTACCATCTGCATTGCCAGTGATTATGCTCACAGAAATGAATTACTTTAGACGTTATTATCAGGTCCCCAAGATATCTAATAAAACCCCCACTGGTGACATTTCAAATGATGGCAGTATGTTTTCTCATAGTATATCAATCCAGAGGCTACCGAAAAATTATCTTTGTCTTTGTGTTCATGGTAAAAGGCCAATAAATAAACAAGAACAATTATACTCAAATGTTGCCACAGATTGTTCACATTTCTCATTTTAAAGGGCAAATAGTAAAGAAAGAATTAAGGCATATTTTTAATCCAGTTAATCATTCCATATCTAATGTTATAGACCACACAACAGGACATGCCTAAACATTTCACAGTAGAAATAGCATAGTTATATTCAATTCACTGTAAAATGACAAACATTCATTGAACTTTGGTTTTGAATAGCACATGGAAATAATGATATAAAGATGAATAAGATTGTCTGTTGGAGAAGACACATGTACAAATACAATATGACATCTAATTTAAGTAGTTTGAAAACATTTTGCTATAGAAACCCAGAGATGAAATGTTAAATTCTTCCTGGCTAATTCAACGAAAGCCCCACTAATAAGTAACATGAGGCTAAAATGTCAAAAGAGGGGCAGAAATTGTCCAGAAATAAAATCTCCAACTGGAAGGAAAGTGTACTCAGTAGTTAAAGAAATAGAAAAGGAACAAATTCAGGTTATAGGAAGATATAAGAAGTCAGGTGTTGCAGCAATATACTGGAAAAGCCGGAGAAAAAGGAGTATGTTCAAAAATAAAACAAGCATGGATTACAGACAGAATCAGTAGGTTGGTGGTAAATTAAAAAGTGCTCATTTGATCCAGAGGTAATTTGCAAAGGCAACCATGTCCCAAGCCCTACGATAAATGTGTTATGTTTAATGTTGTTTATTCTCACAACTGTATAAGGCAGGTAGTGTTGTCACCTCTTTTTCAAATGGAGAAATCAAGGCCAAGGGAGCTAAGTAAATTAGTCAAAGTCACACAGTTTGTAGATAGTGGAGTTGGGATTCAAACCTCAGTTTTCTAAGATTTTAGGCCATGCTTTTTAACTGTATCCTGTTGTTTTTCTCTACTGATTGTCCTTTTCTGTCACTTACCATTCATTTGTTAGTCCTTTTACTGGCTTCTCTTTCTCCATCTTATTTGTTCCTTAAATAGTATGGTTGTCCAGAATTCCATTTTTGTAAAACTGAAAAGAAGCATATGAGTTCTATAGTAAATTTATTTGAAATTATACAAACATTGTACTTAGAAACAAAACAATGTGGGAAAAACATTTGAATACCTTCAGAGACCATCATGATTTGATTAGTGGGCACACACTGAATCGTAAGATAAAATGCAGAAAACTAGATAAATAGCCTATAGGTACACATCAAACTGTTTAATTAGTGAGAGAATAAAATGATTAAAAATTAAAATTACTTAAGCAAGTTCTCAGGCAAATTCTCATTTTTATTTCTTTCTTAACGAGTCTTTAATTAGCTGAAATTACATTAGGGAAGTTTCATGCCTTCTATATTTTTGCCAATATATGAAGTACCCTTTTTATTCACAAATGATGGGTGTAAGTGGATAATGAAACATATTCCTCAGGAGAAAGGGAAATAGTAGTCAATTTAGTATTATTGAATATCAACTTGTGTATATTTTTGGCTGAACAAAATTAAAGTCAACAGCCAGCAAGGGAAAATTTGGTTAGAAATATTTTATATTATGTTTGTTTTCCACAGTTTCTCTACAAAACACTTTGGAGGGAGAAACATAAAATGATTTTATTATAAAGATTTAACGTATCTTTGTAACATTACAACAAACAAAGGAATTACCTCAAATTCACATTATACTTGTCATCCTCCAAACTATAAAATAAACACTAGCTTAAAATTACAGAATAAATTCATCTCTCCTTCGTTTCAGAATCAACTTATATGCTAACTTTTTCGTGGTTTATGAGAAACTATTATATAATTTTCTTTTTTTAATTATGTTTTATTGCCCTTTTTTAAACTTTTATTATAAGTTTGGGGTTATAAGTGCAGGTTTGTTACATAGGTAAATTTTTGTCACGGGTTTTTTTTGTACAGATTATTTCATCACCCAGGTATTAAGCCTAGCACCCATTGGTTATTCTTTCTGATCCTCTCCCTTCTCCCACCCTCCATCCTCTGATAGGTTTCACTTTGTGTAGTTCCCCTCTACGTGTTCATGTATTCTCATTATTTAGATCCCACTTATAAATGATAACATGTGGTATTTGGTTTTCTGTTCCAGTGTTAGTTTGCTAAGAATAATGGCCTCCAGCTCCATCCATGTCCCTATAAAGGACACGATCTTGTTCTTTTTTTATTGCGTAGTAGTCCATGGTGTATATGGACCACATTGTCTTTATCAAGTCTAACATTGATGGGCATTTAGGTTGATTCAATATCTTTGCTATTGTGAATGGTGCTGCAGTGAATATGCACATGAGTGTGACTTTATAATAGAATGATTTATATTCCTTTGGGTATATACCCCGTAATGGGATTGCTGGATAGAATAGTATCTCTGTCTTTAGGTCTTTGAGGAATCTGTCTTCCATAATGGTCAAACTAATTTACACTCCCACCAACAGTGTATAAGCATTCCTTTTTCTCCACAACCTCACAAGCATCTGTTATTTTTGACTTTTTAACAATAGCCATTCCCACTGGTGTGAGATGGTATCTCATTGTGGTTTTGATTTGCGTTTCTCTAATGATCAGTGATGTCAAGCTTTTTTTTTATATGATTGTTGGCCATATGTATGTCTTCTTTTGAGAGGTGTCTGTTCATATCTTTTACCCACTTTTGAATGGGGTTGTTTTTTGCTTGTTGATTTAAGTTCCTTATAGATTCTGGATATTAGACCTTTGTCAGATGCATAGTTTGCAAAAATTTTCTCCCATTCTGTAGGTTGTCTGTTTATTCTGTTGATATTTTCTTTTGCTGTGCAGCAGCTCTTTAATTTCATTAGATCCTATTTGTCAATTTTTACTTTTGTTGTCATTGCTTTTGGTATCTGTCATGAAATCTTTGCCCATTCCTATGTCCAGGATGGTACTATGTAGGTTGTCTTCCAGGGTTTTTGTAGCTTGTGGTTTTACATTTAAGTCTTTAATCCATCTGGAGTTGGTTTCTGTATATGGTGTAAGGCAGGGATTCAGCTTCAACCTTCTGCGTATGGCTAGTCAGTTATCCCAGCACTATTCATTGAATAGGTAGTCTTTTCCCCATTGCTTGTTTTTGTCAGCATTGTCAAAGAACAGATGGTCTTAGATGTTTGGCCTTATTTCTGGGCCATTGGTCTATGTGTCTGTTTTTGTACCAGTAGCATGCTGTTTTGGTTAATGTAGACCTGCAGTATAGTTTGAAGTTGGGTAGCGTGGTGCCTCCAGCTTTGTTCTTTTTGCTTAGGATTTCCTAGTATATCTGGGCTCTTTTTTGGTTCTATATGAATTTTAAAGTGAGATGCCAATGGTAGTTTAATAGGAATGATATTCAATCTATAAATTGTTTTAGGCAGTATGGCCATTTTTTAATGATATTGACTTTTCCTATCCATGACTATGGAATGTTTTTTTCTTTTGTTTGTATCAATGAGATATTTTCAAAGTAGTAATTATTTTGTGCTCATTATTAAATACAAGCATAATAGGATAGGTCAAACTTTTCTAAAATGAAACTTAAGGAGGATATAAAAATACCTAAAGTGCTTGTAATTCTTAAAGTAACTTTTGTTTCTAAATAAAATACAGAGAAACTCTAATTATCTGTGGTCTAAGTTACCTCAATATTTGTCATGTTTACAAAAGTGTAATAAAAAATTATGTTATTTATACTTGTGGCTGTGTAAAACAGGACCTGTTTTTATAAACCCCAGTCAATATCCTTAAAATTTTATGTGTTAATAAATATAATACTTGCTTTTTAAATTTAAGCGTAAGTCACTTGAAGTTGTGAGAAAAAAAGTTATCACTACTATCATAAGAGACTAATAAAAATGAAACCAAAGAGTGGAAGAACATGGAGGTAAGGTACAATTCTCATCATATCAAAGATACTTATTATTAACAGGACTTATTACAGTTTTTGCTGATTTTCATCAACTGGCAGAGATTTTTCTATGTAGCTACATTTTTATTCTCCCATTCCATAGTATACTCTTAGGAAAAAAGTCACTATGGACTTAAGGAGTGGGCAGTAGTGATCCACCTCCTTAACAACAGCATATATACACATAAATTATTTGGAATTCTTTTGCACAGATTTTTTTCATCCGTTTATTATCTATCTGTCTACCTATCTATCTAATGATTTATTTGTATTAGTTGGATACTCTTTTAAGCTTTGGATTATAATTCAATATTATTTTATTTTGTTGCTTACATATCTCCATTTTCATCATTAATAACCTTTCAGATAAATTCTGTGCCCTTTTGAAATACTCTCATGTTTGTTTTGCTTGTTTATTTGTAGAGCACTTCCTTTTGTTCTGGTATTACAAGATGTTTCAGGCTCATTTTACCTATTTCCTTCCACAGTCCTAAAATCAACCATTTTTCCAAGGATCCCTAGCTACTTTTATCAGAAAATGGTATTAGAAACATAGATCTGGGCACAAGATTTGCTCATTTCTAAGCAATATTGTTGCTTTTATGGCCTCTTAGTGGAGACAGCAAGGAAATGTGTGAGTGCATACTACTGTGTGTATATACACGCCTACAAATATTGCTATATTTAACATCTATATCTATATTAAGCTAAGCATGAGTTCATACTGATGTTTCGTAGTCTGATCTATTATCACATTGATATTCTACAACCTCCCATTCCAACAATGAGACACCTGGCTCCGACTGTCACCCATCCACTGACTTATTCCTTAACGCCAGTTATACATGGATTGTGATTTCAGAATTGTTAACCCCTACCCACTTTGGGACAAACTTTATCAATTATATTAGAGAGTGTTTTTTTGTTTTGTTTTGCATTTTGCTTTTAGCCTTACAGACCCCTTTCTTTCAAAAGTGACTTAGAGTCAACCCCTTTTTTCTCACCTTTTATTGAATTTGTTCTATACATTTGTAATACATTTCTGTTCGTCTGTCCTATTCTGCATTCCAACCTCCTGAATGAATTATTTGATTTGCATACATTAAGATTTACTCTTCATGCTGTAAATTCTATGCATTTTAGCAAATGCTTAGTATTCTGTATTCATTACCGTATCATACAGGATAGTGTCACCACCCATCAAAAATCCTCTGTGCATCCAATGTTCCAGCCTGTTCTCAAAACCCCTGGGAATCACTGATTTGCTTACCATCCCTATTTTTTGTTTTCTTTTTCCAGAATATCATATAATTGGAATCATATAGTATGTAGCTTTTCAGAATGGCTTTATTTTATGTAATATACATTAGAGATTCATCCATGCTTCTTCAACACTTAATAATTCATTTATTTTCCATTCAAACAATATTCCATTGTATGGATGTCACAGTCTGTTTATCAGTTTTTTCTTTAAAGGCCATCTTTGGTTGCCTTCAGTTTTTGGTGATTATGAATGAAGCTACTCCAAAGAGCTGTGGGCAGCTATGTGCTGATAACTCATATTACCTCTCTCCCTCCTGAAAGAATTTCCTTTGCCTTTTTTGCTCTCCTTTTGAAAATCACACTCTATCTGCTACAACCTGCCACCTTCACCCCACTTAACAAACTCCTACACATCCGTTCTGTCTCATACACTCTTCATGTTCTCTCTAAATTCTTCCCCAACTTCTCCAGATAGTAGAGGTCTCTTACTTCTGTTATGGTTACAGAAAAACTGTATCACTCTGATAGAATGATTCCTCTGAGGCAGCATTTCAATATTTAATTGTATACATTTCCCTGACAAATTATGGGGCTATGTAAGCATTTGTGGCATAAAAAAATAAAATATTAATGAAAGAAAATGATATGAAAGTGTATAATATGTATACTTATTCATATAGATATTCTCTATACACATAACTGAATAAACTATCAAGAGCATTAAGGATATGTAACTGTAGTCAATGCAGTTCTAAACTTACTAGATTTCAGAACAAATTTGAAAAATTCTAAATTAGGAGATCCATCTTAGGGATAAAAGGGATTTTTGGTTGATCAAGAAAGTTACTAAATTATTGAGTAATAAAGAAATTTGTATTTCATTCAAGTAAAAGGAACATTGAGCTATATAATAAACACTGTTAAAATTAATTTTTAAAGTTTTACAAAACATGTAGAAATATTCTTTATGACTACCTCAAACATTAAAGATAAGAGCTGATTATGTAATAACACATTCTAATTCTTTGTAGTTATATATGGAATGGTACATAAGGTAAAGGGCTTTTTTTTAAATTAAGTGTTGGAACAGTTGTGGAAATATTTTTCTCTTAAAATAATTTTGTATGTCCAATAACCACAAAATACACAAAAAATTCTTGCTTATCTAAATATTTTTTGAAGATTACACTTTGTTTTTTTAGTTGTGCAATTATAAAAAACTTTGATTCTCTCAGATATTTGATATTGTACACTTTGTTTTGTTTATTTTTATTTTTAATTTCATCAGTTTTTTTCTATAATTTTTTATTTATAATTTTTGTGGGTACATAGAAGATGGACATTTATGGAGGACATGAGATATTTGATACAGGCATGCAATGTGTAATAATCACATCATGGAGAATGGGGTATCTATCCTCTCAAGCTTTTATCTTTCATATTACAAACAATACAATTATACTTTTAGTAATTGTACAATGGTACTTTTAGTAATTTTAAAATGTACAATTGACTACAGTCACACCCTTGTGCTATCATATACTAGGCCTTATATATTCATTTTAACTATATTTTTGCACCCAATAAACATTCCCACTTTCCTTTTAACCCTCCACCTCCCACTACCCTTCTTACCCTCTGCTTACCAATCTTCTACTCTCTATCTCCAAGGGTTCAATTGTTTTGATTTTTAAATCCAACAAATAAGTGAGAACATGTAATGTTTGTCTTTCTGTGCCTGCTATTTCCCTTAACATAATGAACTCCAGTTCATTATGAACTGAATGAACAATAGAATGGACTGAAGGGTGAGTTCCATTTATGTTGTTGCTTGTCAAGTGGTGAGGATTTCATTCTTTTTGTATGGCCAGATAGTACTTCATTGGGTAGGAGTACACATTTTCTTTATCCAATCATCTGTTGATGGACACTTAGGCTTTATCCAATCAAGTGTTGATGACTATTGTGAACAGAGCTGCAACAAACATGGGAGTGCAGATATCTCTTCCATAGACTGATTTCTGTTATGGGGGGTATAGTCCCAGTAGTGCAATTGCTGGGTCATGTGGTAGCTCTATTTTTAGTCTTTTGAGGACCCTCCAAACCGTTCTCCACAATGGTTGTACTATTTACATACTCATAGATAGTGTACAAGGGCTGCCTTTTCTCCACATCCTCACCAGCATTTGTTATTGCCTGTCTTTTGGATATAAGCCATTTTAACTGGGGTGAGATGATATCTGATTGTAGTTTGATTTGCATTTCTCTAATGATCAATGATGTAGAGCAACTTTTCATGTGCCGCTTTGCCATTTTTATGTATTCATTTGAGAAGGGTATATTCAAATGTCTTGCCCAGTTTAAAATTAGATTTTTTTTTTCCTATAGAGTTGTTTGAGCTCCTTATATACTGTAGTTATTAATCCTTTGTCAGACAGGTAGTTTGCAAATATTTACTTCCATCCTGTGGTTGTCTGTTTACTTTGTTGATTGTTTCCCTTGCTGTAAAGGAGTTTTTAACTTGATATGATCCCATTTGTGTATTTTTGTTTTGGCTGTCTGTGTTTTTGGGGTATTACTCAAGAAATCTTTGCCCAGACTGATGACCTAGAGAGTTTCCCTAATGTTTTCTTGTAGTAGTTTAACAGTTTGAGGTCTTGCCGGGCGCGGTGGCTCAAGCCTGTAATCCCAGCACTTTGGGAGGCCGAGACCGGCGGATCACGAGGTCAGGAGATCGAGACCATCCTGGCTAACACGGTGAAACCCCGTCTCTACTAAAAACTACAAAAAACTAGCCGGGC
>NW_012120709.1:5742889-5771637 GCF_000951035.1 Colobus angolensis palliatus
CAAGGATAATTTGATTTCTTTCTTTTAAATTTGGATGCACTTTATATATTTCTTTTGTCTGGTTGCTCTAACTAGGATGTCCAGTAATGTAGGGAATAACAGTGATGATAATGTGGATCGTTGTCATGCTCCAGATCTTTGAAGAAAGGCTTTTAGTATTTCCCCGTTCAGTATGCTACTAGCTATAAATCTGTCATAAGTGGCTTTTATTATGTTTAGGTGTGTTCCTTCTATCCCGTTTTTTGAGGGTTTTTAACTTGAAGGGATATTGAATTTTATCAAATGCTGTTTACAGCATCAATTAAAACGATCATATGGTTTTTGTTCTACATTCTGTTGATCTAATGTATTACACTGATTAATTTGCATATGTTGAACTGTCTTTGCATCCCGGGGTAAATTCTGCTTGATCATAATGAATAGTATCTTTAATGTATTGTTGAATTTGGTTTGCTAACATTTTGTTAAGGGTTTTTGCATCAATATTCATCAGGGATATTGACCTATGGTTTGTTGTTGTTTTTAAATTTTTGTCTGATTATGATATCAGGATAATAATGACATTGTAAAATACTTTGGAAGAATTCCCTCCTCCTCTAGTTTCTGGAATACTTTGAGTAGGATTGGTATTAGTTCTTTAAATGTTTGGTAGAATTCAGCAGTGAAGCCATTGGATTCTGAGCTTTTCTATACTAGGAGACTTTATTGCAACTCTGATCTTGTTACTTCTTGTGGGTCTGTTCAGGTTTTGGATTTCTCTCTAGTTCAATTTTGGTAGGTTGTATGTGTAAAGAAATTTGTCCATTTCTTCTAGATTTTTCAATTTATTGGCATATAGTTGCTCAGAGTAGCCACTAATGATCCTTTGAATTCCTGTGGTATCAACTGTCATGTCTCCTGTTTCATCACTGATTTTATTTATTCTAATCTTCCCCCCTTTTTTTTTCTGTCTTAGTGTGGCTAAAGGTTTGTCTATTTTATTTAACTTTTGGTAAGCCAACTTTTTGTTTTTTTGATCTTTTGTATTATTTTCATTTATTTCTGTTTTCATTTTATCATTTTTTTTTCTTCTACTAATTTGGGTTTGATTTACTCTTCCTTAGCTAATACGTTAAGATGCATTGGGAGATTATTATTTGATGTTTTTGTCCTTTTTAATGTGAGCACTTATAGCTTTTAAATTACCCCTTAGTACTGCTTTTGCTGTGTTTTGTTATGTTTGGTTTCCATTATCATTTGTTTCAATTTTTTTTTCAATTTTCTCCTTAATTTCTTTATGGACCCACTGGTCATTCAGGGGCATATTGTTTAATTTCCATGTATTCCTGTAGTTTTCAAAATTCCTTGTTATTGATTTCTAGTTTTAGTCTGTAGTGGTTAGAGAAGATCCTTAATATTACTTCAAGTTTTTGAACGTTTTAAGACTTGTTTTGTGACTTAACATATGGTCTGTCCTTGATGATGATCCATGTGCTGAGGAGAATAATGTGTATTCTGCAGCTCTTGGATGAAAAGTTCTGTAAATATCCATTACGTCCATTTTGTCTTATAGTCTAGATTAAGTCTGATGTTTCTTTGTTGATTTTATGTCTAGAAGTTTTGTCCAATGCCAAAAATGGGGTGTTTAAGTCTCCAACTATCATTGTATTGGAGTCTATCTCTGTATTTAGCTCTAAAAATATTGGCTTTATATATCTGGGTGCTCCAGTATCAGGTGCGTATCTATTTAAAATTTTTATATCCTCTTGCTGAATTGATCCCTTAATCATTGTATAGTGACCTTCTTAGTCTCTTCTTACATTATTTGTCTTGAAATCTATTTTGTGTTACATTAGTATAGTTGTTTCTGCTCTTTTTTGGTTTCTATTCTCATGGAATATATTTTTTCATCCCTTTATTTTCAGACTAAGTGTGTATTTATAAGTTAAATTTATTTCTTATAGGGAACAGATCATTGGGTTTCTTTTTCTTTATTCAGCTTTTCATAGAAAAATTTAGTCCATTTACGTTTAATGTCATTTTTGATAGGTAGGTAAGGACCTACTCCTACAATTTTGTTATTTTTTTTCTGGTTGTTGTGTGGTCTTCTCTTTCTTCGTTTCTTGTTTTCTGTATTTATTTTAGTGAAGGTGATTTTCTTTGGTGATATGACTTGGTTTCTTGCTTTTTATTTTTTTTTTCTGTATCCATTATGTATTTTTTGATTTCAGGTTACCATGAGGCTTTCAAATACTATCTTATAACCCATTATTTAAGTTAATAACAACTTAACACTATTTGCATAAACAAACAAGCTAAAACAAGACTAGTAAAGACTGTATGCCTTAACTTCATCCTCATGCTTTTTAACTTTTTGTTACTATTTACATCTTATTGTGCTATGTCTTGAAAAGTTTTCATAGTTTTTATTTTTTATTGGTCACCACAATTACAGTGTTATAGTGTTTTGTGATTCTTTGAGATGCTTACTATTGCCAGTGAGTTTTGTACCTTTAGATGATTTCTTATTGCTCATTAATGTTCTTTTATTTCTTATTGAAGTACTCCCTTTAGCATTTCTTATAGGACAGGTCTGGTGTTGATGAAATCCCTCAGCTCTTGTTTGTCTAGGAAAGTCTTTATGTCTCCCTCATCTTTGACGGATAATTTCACCAAATATACTATTCTAAGGTAAAACTTTTTTTTTCCTTTAGAACTTTAAATATGTGATGCCACTTTCTCCTAGCCTGTAAGGTTCCACTGAAAAGCCTGCTACCAGATGTATTGGAGCTCCATTGCTTGTCATTTATTTCTTTTCTCCTGCTGCTTTTAGGATCATTTCTTTATTCTTGACCTTTGGGATTTTAATTATTACATTTCTTAAGGTAGGCTTCTTTGAGTGAAATCTGTTTCATGTTCTATAACCTTGCACTTGACTACTGGTATCTCTAGATTTAGGAAATTATTATCCCTTTGAATAACATTCTATCCCTATCTCTTTTTCTTCCTTCTCTTTGAAGATAATAACTCTTAGGTTTGCCTTTTTGAGGTTATTTTCTAGATCCTATAGGTGTGCTTCATTGTTTTAGTTATTTATTCTTATCTCTCTTCTTTGTGTATTTTCAAGTAACCTGTCTTCAAGCTCACTAATTCTTTCTTCTGGTTGATCACTTCTGCTATTAAAGGACTCTGATACATTCTTCAGTATGCCAATTGCATTTTTCAGCTACAGGATTTCTGCTTGATTTTTTAAAAATTGTTTCAATCTCTTTGTTAAATTTACCTCACAGAATTCTGAATTCCTTTGGTGTGTTATCTCAAATGGCTTTGAGATTCCTCAACACAGCTATTTTGAATTCTCTCTGTGGAAGCTCACATATCTCTGTTTCTCTACGATTGGTCCTGAGTCCTTTATTTAGTTCATTTGGTGAGGTTATGTTTTCCTGGCTTGTCTCAATACTTCTAGATGTTTGCCTGTTTCTAGGCATTGGAGAGTTAGATATATATTATAGTGTTCACAATCTGGGCTTACTCGCACCCATCCTTCCTGGGAAGGCTTACCAGATATTAGAAAGTGCTTGGGAATTGTAATCTAATCTGTATCTGCTTGAAGGGGCACCCCAAGCCCAATAATGCTGTGATTCTTATAGACTCATAGAGGTATCACCTTGATGGTCTTGGATAAGAGCCAGAAGAATTATCTGGATTACCAGACAGAGATTCTTGTTCTTTTCTCCTACTTTGTCCCAAAGAGTCTCTCTCTCTCTCTCTCTCTTTCTGTCTGTTCTGAGCCACCTGGAGTTGGGGGTTGAGTGACACAAGCATCCCTGTGGACACTGCTCTTAGGACTGCACTGGATCAGATCTTAAGCCAGCGCAGTACTGGGTCTCACCCAAGGCCTGCTGCAACTACTCCCTAACTACTGCCTATGCCCTGGGACTCTACACTCAGCAGGTGGCCAAATCAGCCAGTCTTATGTCCTTCTCTTTAAAAGGTGAGTTCCCCCAGGCCCTGGGCAGGTTCAGAGGTGCTATCTGGGAGCCAGGAACTATAGTCAAAAACCTTAGAAGTGTACCTGGTGTTCTGTTGTACTGCAGCTGATCTAGCATTCAAATCATAAGACACAGTTTTTTTCCACTCTTCTCTTCTATTTTCAAAGGCAGAGGAGCTTCATTCTGTGATGATGGCTACGTCAGGTCCATCAGGAGTACTGCCAGAATACTGCAGATATTCCCTTGAAGCCCAGTGGCTCTTTATTCAGCTTGAGGTAAATGCTGCCCAGCCTGGGACTCACCCTTCAGGGAAATGGGCTCACCTCTGGCCCAGGGTAGGTCCAAAAATGCCATCCAATAGCCATGTCCTAGAATCGGGGACCCCAAGAGCCTGTTTGGTGTTCTATCCCCCTGTGGCCAAGCTAGTACCTAACATGAAAGATAAAGTCCACTTTACTTTTCCCTCTGATTTTCTCAAGCAGAAGGAGTTTTGCCCCATAGCCACCACATCTGGGAATGTGCTGATTGCCACCTGAAACCAGCAAACCTCAGAATCTCATGAAAAGCCCTGAACATAGTATCTGGGTATTGCTGCCGGTTTTTCAGGGCCCAAGGGCTCTTCGGTTAGAAACTGATGAATCCTGACAGGCCTAGTTCTTCCATTCAAATCTGCAGGTTCCCTTCTGGCCCAGGGTGTGTCTAGAAATGTCATCTGGGATCATCTAGGGCCTGGAAAAGGGATGTCAAAACTCTGACTAATGCCCTGTCCTGCTGTGGCTGAGCTGGTATCCAAGATGCAAGGCAAAGTCCTTCCCACTCTTCTGTCTCCTCTCCTGAAGTGAAAGGAAGGAGTCTCTTTCAGAGGCATGAGCTGTGCAGCCTGGGGTTAGGAGAGGGATGATGCAAGCACCCCCTTAGCCATTCTGGCTGGTGTCTCAGCAGGTCGTGTCCCTCTATCCTCCAACTCAACTGGCTCTTGTTCCTGTTCGACACTAGGACTGACCCAGGTGTTACAGTTCTTGTGGCCTAAACTGCCTTTCAAGGTTATCTGGGGCCTCAGGGGCCTTTAGCTTGTAGTGGCAAGACTTGTGGGAATTCAAGTTCTGACCGTTAGAATCTATAACTCCCCCACTCACTAGGACTCGCTCCAGTGCTCTCTTTGTGGGCAGGCATCAGGGCAGTTCGGTCTAGGTTTGCTTTCTTCCATAACAAGGGCAGCACTGAATTCAGTGCCTCATAGTTGCTGACTCTCCGTCTCTAGAGGACACAGAAATACTCTCTTCATCACGCTTCCACTGCCCAGGGATTGGAGAGGTGTGACATCGGTGATTCAGGACTGTTTCTTCTACCTGTTCAGTGCCTCTTTCAGTGATACGACGTTAAAACCAGGCATTGTGAGTGCTCACCTTACTTTTTGGTTCTTACAAAGGTGCTTTTTTGTGTAGATAGTCATTAAATTAGTGTCCTTGGCAGGGCAGGTGGGGAGCAATATTTGTTGGACCCTTCTATTCCACCATCATCTTGCTCCAGCCCTCCTTTTAATTTCCCTGGCATTTTTGCAGGCTTCCTTTGTTAAAATTATTATTATTATTAGACACAAGAGACTATGTCTTACTCTGTTGCCCAGGCTGGAGTGCAGTGGTGCTATCATAGCTCACTGCAGCCTGGAACTTCCACCTCAGCCTTCTGAGTAGCTAGGACTACCAGGACATGCCACTACACCAGGCTACAAAAGAAAAAAAAAAAAAGAAAAGAAAGAGAAAAAAAGTGAGGGAGAGAAAGAGAAAAATGAGAGAGACAGAGACAGAGAGAGAGAGAGAGAGACAGAAAGAAAAGAAAGAAAGAAAAAAAGAAAAGAAAAGAAAAGAGAAAAGAAAAGAAAGACAAAGAAAGAGAGAAAGAAAGCTCATAGAAAGTGGAGTCTCACTGTGTTGACCTGGCTGATCTCAAAATCCTGACCTCAAGGCATCCCCTTGCCTTGGCCTCCCAAAGTGTTGAGATTAATGCAGGCTTCTTTATATGTGTAAACATCCCTTTTAAATTATAAATGTGAATATTTAGAAAACATTATCTTGCACCATAAATTAATAAGTTTATACACTTTTTCAGATTTAACCTCCAAAAAAATAAAAATCTATATCTTAAATGAACTTGGCCACCCAATTAAGTTTGAGTCAGAGCCTGCCCACTTTAAGTAACAAAGGCAAATATACTGTGTAGTTTTACGTAAAACAATGGTTGACTGTATAACAATAGTAATCTTTAACTATTTTGGACATGACCATGTGTTAATATCATTTTAAATCATATATTCTTGTAATAATCTGTGAAATAAATCCCAAGTCAACTTTCTCTATTGGTGAAACATCATTTGTGATTTTCAACAGCTTGTTTTGTGATTCTGTTTATTGTAATTACCGATTCTAATAATAGTGAATTAGTTTGTTGTCAATAGTCTAATTATGTGGTCATTCTTACTTGTTGAAATAAAGTAGTTGATATTTCTAATAATTTTAATTACTTTAATTCAAAAAAGAGTTATTAGTCACTATCTTTAAAAGGTACTGCTGGTCGGGCAGGGTGGCTCATGCCTATAATTTTAGCACTTTGGGAGGCCACGGCGGTCAGATCACAAGGTCATGAGATCGAGGCCATCCAGGCTAACATGGTGAAACTCCGTCTCTACTAAAAATACAAAAGAAAAATTAGCCTGGTGTGGTGGCAGGCGCCTGTAGTCCTAGCTACTCGGGAGGATGAGAAAGGAAAATGGCATGAACCTGGGAGGTGGAGCTTGCAGTGAGCCAAGATCGCACTACTGCACTCCAGCCTGGGCGACAGAGCAAGACTCTGTCTCAAAAAAAAAAGACACTGACAAAAATGTTATTATTCTGATACAAAACTTTTTGAGAGGTTAAAGGTCATCTGTTAACAGATAAAAATAAATCATGAGTTAATATATTGGTGATTTTTGTTGAAAAGTGTTGATGATAAAGAAACAACAGCTTTGTGAAATATGAAAGATTGGGTAAACCAAGGAGAGAAAAGTAGTATAGTAAAAGTTATTAGAATGATGGAAGTGAGTGAACTCATTGAATTGCTTAGAAGTCATTGCAGCCATCAAGTGTGGGTTACGTTTTACTAGTATGGCAAAATGACCTAACAATTGAACCAAAAATTGAAGTTAATTTGTAAGAATTATGTGACTACTTTGTAGAAGAAAAAGGATGTGATATTGGGAAAGAAAAGCTAAATAATAAATTGTTGTTAAGACATAAAGTCAACTATCATTTATTGTTACTATATTCCAAGTTCTCTGCTGAGTACTTACACTTATCATCCCAAGTTGCTCTCAGGTTATTCATTTATCCAACATGCAATAAGTTCCTGGGAGTTATAAGGTGTTTTCCAGGGATATGATAATTAATATTATAACCTTGTTGAAGACTTAGTTTGCAAAACATGTTTATAAGATGATTATCAACAAAAAGAATGATACGTATCTTGATAGAAGAGTACAAATAGTGGCGAATTATAGGAAAAAGAAGTACACTCTGCTTAGCTTGTATTTTAGTTTCCTAGCTAGAAAGTGAAGGAAATAAAATTTAAGTTCAGTACACAAGCTTTGCAGCCTTGTTTTCTTTATCTCAATTTATAAAATCATAAGAAAGTCCTTTGCAGTTTGTAGAAGAACTGACACGTTCCAGGAAATAAGTGAAAAGAGTGATGAGAATTAACTTACAGGAGAAAAATGCACATACCTTTCCTTTTTTTCGTAAAAGACTGGCAAGCTAGATCCATATTGCCAGAGCCATGAAAGACTGTTCTAATAACATACTAGATGCCTGATGTGAGTTCAAACTATGGAATAAAAGGTTTCTAAATGTGTTTTTTTGCAAGTATTTATTCTTGATGATTAAAGGGACCCAAAACCAAAGAAGAGAGAGAGAGAGAGAAATAGCTAAACAGCTGTCAATTTATCCAGAAAGTCCTATTCAAATTGTCCTTGATTTTCCCTGGGCAACAATCAGCAAACTTTTCATTAGAAGGCACTTTAAAAGGTTTGCTGATTTGCAAAACATGGCATGAATAATGTGTACATTACTTGCATAATTGGTTTTGTGCATACATATGGCACATGCTGTTTTGGAAATGTACCCCCTCTGTGTTCATTATAGCTATTGCTCACTCTATTCCCTGATAATCATTTATAGTTACTCGTCACAGTTTATTATTAGAAAATTAATGAATCAGCAGTTTTGTGCACTCTCCTATAACAACCTAATCTTTGAAGTTTCCAAACCACAGTATACAGTAATAGAAAGCAAGTAGATTTCCCAAATTTATTTACATATATTGAGCTGCACGTTTTACAGAGATTATCTAAACTTCAATAAATAAAACTTTCATTATTCTTAATGAATTGTTCTATTACATTCACAGCAAACATTATTTTATGAAATAAAGGTAATGAATAAATCTATATTGGTAACATGTTTATTTTCACATTTTTTCTAATTTTTACATACGTTGAGTTTTCCCCTTGTCTGTTGAGATTTCCACAGTACATAATTATAATTTTTCAGTTAAGGAAGCCAGAAATCAGATAAAAAAGAAAAGAGGACCAAGAGCAGTAGCTCACACCTGTAATCCCAGTGCTTTGGGTGGCCACAGGCAGATCTCTTGAGCCCAGGAGTTTGAGAGCAGCCTGGGCAACATGGTGAAACCCCATCTCTACAAAAAAAATGCAAAAATTATATGGGCATGGTGGTGCCCACCTTTAGTCCCAGCTACTTGGGAGACTGAGGAAGGAGGATGACTTGAGCCTGGGAAATGGAGGTTGCAACAAGCCAAGATCATGCTATTGTATTCCAGCCTGGATGACAGAGTGAGACCTTGTCTCAAAAATAAATAAAAAATACATAAAATTAAAAAAAAAAATTAGAAAGAAGCTCTTGTTATCACAGTTCTTAGGGTTTTATGTGACTTGGAGATGAGTCCAAGGAGAACTTCCATCCAGGAGAGTCTTTATTTGACTGTTTCTACTTCAAATTACTCCTATTTGTAGCCTAAAGCCCAAGGAAATAGAATATCATTTGCCCTTGCCAGCAAAGATCTGGATTATCAGACAAGGATTTTAAGCCATGCACTATTTGTTTAAAAATTTATAAACTTAGCACTAAGGTCACTGTATAAACTCATGGAACGCCAGTTTCCTATCTTACATATGGTTGATTGGTAAAACAACCTGTGGACTCCACATAGACTAAGGGAATAAATAACGCATGCAATCCTATTTTGAATGTTTCACAAGACGTTTATCTCCCACATATAGACCCTTAACTATGACCTATGGGCCAGACAAGATATATTACTTTGAATTACTTTGACAAACTAAGAAGCATACCAGAATAAAAACAAATAAATGGGAAAATGAAGCTTTTAAATAATATTATTCAAAATTATCTCAAATTATATTGTATTAAGATGTATCACAGATACATAACATTTCCTTGTATGATTTTTATATAGAAGAAATAGATTATTTGGACTTTCTTAAGAAGGCAAATGACAAAGTTTTCAGAGTTTATAGAATATTGTAGTATAATTCTAATAAGATACTGTACTGTGCGTTGGTGAGGGACAGGGAAAACAGGTGAATAGATAGTTTCTGACCTCAAAATCCATTCAATATTTTTTGAATATGTTCTTTATACCAGCCACAAATGTGCCAGTTCTAGGGAATATATATATATATATATAAAGATCCCAACTTCAAGTTAATCCAAATCTGTAGTTTCCAAGCCTTCACACTAATAGCTAATTGGGAAGGCTGTTCAAACAATCAATAATATTTATCACTGTATCAATTTCACCATCTCATCGCTATCACCACCTCCATCATCATCATCATCATCATTGGAAGTGTTATGTTTAGTACTATGTACCAGCTACTCTGTTAATAATTGTTGATATTTATTGCACATAATCTTCACAATAATTCTATGAAATAGATGCCACTTTAATCCTATTTTACAGAGAAGGAAACAGCCTTGAAGAAATCATATAAAATCCCCAAGGTCGCCATACAAGACTCATTGTGAACCCAATCCTAGCTCTCCACCACCACATAATACTGCATTCGTTATCAATTGCTCTCTTTATGGAAGAGTTTGTATTGTATAATTGTTCTAACCCGTAAGTGAGGCTGTATTTTTGTTACCCTTTTCTGTAGATGAATCAGTAAGTTTAAATTTGAATTAGAAGATCATCAACAAGCAATCAGAGCAGGGTGAATATAACTAATTTAATTGTTTTATTACCAGAGTAAATCACCAAGCAGACATCAACAACAAATTGCACGTTTGACTTTATGACTTTATTATAAACTGCAGCAGCAGATGGATTCTACCACCAACGACACAGCTTGTCTGTTTGCACCTTGTTAACCTTTTATTTCACTGTTCTTTAAAGTGAGAGCTCAGAAGTCAGAGCAGTATCTGTTTCTGCCATATCTTTGCAGGCAAATTAATCTACATCAAAACATCCTGAAAAAAATACTTAGAGTCAAGTATTAATGGAGGAGGTATAACGTTAAAGAGAGCAAGGAAGAGGAAGATTAACATAGAACAGGCAATAAACCCCAAAGCAAGGGACTTAGTCTGAAATATCTTGATATGTCAATGGGTAATTAACAGTGTGACAAGTTATTATTAAAGAATTCAGCAGAGCTAGACACAGTGACCCATGCCTGTAATCCTAGCACTTTGGGAGGCCAAGATGGGCAGATTACTTGAGGTCAGGGGTTTGAGAACAGCCTAGCCTACATGGTAAAACACCATCTCTAATAAAAATACAAAAATTAGCTGGGTGTGGTGGCAGGCACCTGTAATTCCAGCTACTTGGGAGGCTGAGGCATGAGAATCACTTGAACCCAGGAGGCGGAGGTTGCAGTGATCCGAGATTGCACCACTGCACTCCAAACTGGGCAACAGAGGGAAACTCCATCTCAAAAAAACAAAACAAAACAAAACAAACAAACAGAAAGATTTCACCAGAAATAAAAAATCAGTAATCTTATTTCAAAAATTATTTTGTATCCTAAGTCTTTCTTGTAATGACAATTGAAATTACATACAATTCATGACTCTCTTATAGGTGTTTATAAAGTTAGGAAAAGTAACACAGCAAGAGACTTCACCATCTGCAAGGGGAAAAAAATCCTTTTATTTATAATCTCAACTATTCTGCCAAAGCCAGTGCTTTCTGTCTAAAATAAATTGATTTTTGCTTATGCATAAATTAAATGTCAACACATCTTTCACAAATCTACTTATGGCCAGCCAAAAACCAAGCTGTTGAGCTAGAAAACAAATTTAATACAGATAACTAGATATTCTATTTATTCAACAAATAGATACAAAAGAAAAGGAGCTTTGGTGATCCCACGTTGTCAGTGTTAATTAGCTGATATTTGAAGAAAATTCCTGCCTCTTCCTCCTAAACCACTGTGGACCAGGAAACCTGTTATATATTATATTTCTGTCCAACTATGTCTTATAACACATTAGTACCAGCTGAACAAACACTGAGAAAATAACAAAAATATACATTTCCGTATTGCAATATTGATATCACTGTGTTAACACATTCAATGTAAATTCTAGAAAGTTTTGAGCTGAGTGTGTTGGTGATGCTCTTTCTCTGCCCCATAAAAAGGGTATGTATGTGTATAGTTGTGCACACATGGATATTTAATAAGTGCCTATTGAGTGCCAGAAACTCTTTTAAGTACTGTGTCCTGGAGATACAGCAGAAAATTATATATATATTCTTAACTTTGCAAAGAAGTTCAGCAATGAACAAATACGTACACAGTATGTCATAGGATTGATAAGGGCTAGGCAGAAAAGTAGAGCTATATAAGCAGGGCAGATAGTGGTAGGGGTGGGGGAGGGATGTTTTGAGAAGTTCTCTCTGTTAAAAATGACATCTGAGCAGGACCTGAATTATGGGAGAGACTAAGATGTGTGGATATCTGGGGGAAATTATTTCAAGCACAGAAAAGAGTGCCCAAAACTCTGAGCCTAAAATAATCTTGCTATTCTGGAAGAATGGCAAGAAAGTCTTTGTGTCTGTTGTGAGTGACAGAGGAGAGAATGGTCGATAATCAAATGGGTGGTCAGAGTAAGGATACTGAATGTATTTTAACAAGGAAGGAAAGCAGTTTGAACATATAATTTTCAGTGCTTTTTAATTGCTTTTGGCTTCATGTTATAAATGTCTGAACTATTCCAATAAAACTCCAATAAAACAACACAATATTGTAATTCTCAAAGTATTTGTTCTCATGGATTATTTCAACAAGGCATGCTAAAACACAAATTCTTTAGGGGTGGAAATGTGTGATATCTTTTCTTACCTATGATCCATAGTAAGGGTCATGTTGAGCACTCCTGTAAACAAAAGGGAGATTAACAAGAGAAAAGCACAACAGATTTATTTAATCAGTTTTACACAACACGTGAACCTTCAGATTGAATAACCTAAAGCTACATGGGAAGATATCTGGTTTTCTTCTGAGGTTTAATGAAGCAGGGACAGTGTGTTGGAAATGTGACTGGACAAAAACAAAACAAAACAAAAGAAAGTATGCTCTAATAGTAGTCTAATAGGACGAGGAAGAAAACCAGCAAGTCTTGTCTGTTCATCTTCTTCTTGGCCTCTCTGTGCGGCATTCTCTCCTTCCTTCTGGGTATGGGGAAGGGCCTCTCTGGAATGTGGGTCTTATAACCTATACCAGGTAAATTGGAACATTTCTTCATGGCCATCTGTTATGCAGAAAGGTGGGGGAAAGTTAAAGTAATACTTTTAGGTTTTATGCCTGTCTTTCAGGAAAAGGAGTTCTGGTTTCTGTGATTCACCTTGTGGGAGGGAGATTCTAGTTGTTTCTATGGTTAGCCTCCAGAGAAACTGAGAGGAGAGCAGGATAGTGTCAAAGATAAACTTTGTTTCTGAGGCTATCACTTTGTAGTATCATTTTCTGAGCCCCAATAAAACCTAGCACCACCAAAATGTGAACTGGTTAACAGATAGTTGTGCGATCATTCCTTTCCATTTTTGTAACTTGCATAGCTCTTCAATGCTTTAGAATGGTAGGGGGCATCAATATTAAGAAGAAGAAAATTGAGGTCGCAGAAGTTGAGTGATTTACCCAAACTCAGAGAGTCAATTAATTTTGCTCTTGATTTTGCCAGTGTTTATTTCTTTCAAAAACCTAAGTTAATTTACACAAAACCAAACAATATATAAATAGCCTCACAATGGTGCCCTGGAGTCAGCTTGTACCTGATTTTCCATTTTTATGTGCATTTTTTTCCCAAGTTCAAGTTCAGTGGCAGCTCACTGGCAGCTTTGGAGTTAGCCTTGGTGAGAGTATTTTACCATGACGATTAGAAAATGCTAGAATTCAGGACTTTATTTATTTATTTATTGGTCTTCCTTGGACAGCTTAATTACTAGCATACTGGAAATTACAAGTATGATAATTTTTAACATATATTATCTAAACTTTTGCATAAAAAAGGAACATTCTAATGCCTTCTTTTTTTTTTTTTTTTTGAGACAAGGTTTTGTTCTGTACCCATGCTGACTGAGTGCAGTGGCTCAACGATAGCTCAGTGAAGCCTCAAATTCCCAGGCTCAACTAATCCTCCTGCCATAGCCTCACCATTAGCTAGGTCTACATGCAAGCATCATCATGCCTGGCTAATTTATTTTTATTTTCATTTTGGTGAGATGGGGTCTCAATATGTTACCCAAGTCCTGGCTTCAAGCAATCCTCCTGCCTCAGTCTCCCAAAGTGCTGAGATTACAAGCATAAGCTACCATGCCCATCCCTAATACTACTGTCACAGGTGCAACTAGCTGGGGCTGGTGTCATGGGTGGTAAAGGAATTTATCAAGACAGTTGTAGGTAAAGAAACATAGATTTATTACAGGGAATGTATGCTGCAGTGTAGCATTAGGCATTACAGCAGAGAAGGGGCTGTCTGCAAGGAGGCAGAGGCTGGAAGGAAGTTTTTGTTGTTGTTTGTTTGTTTTTTTGAGATGCAGTCTCACTCTGTTGCCTGGGCTGGAGTATAATGGCATGATCTCAGCTCACTGCAACCACTGACTCCCAGGTTCAAGTGATTCTCCTGTCCCAGCCTCCCAAGTAGCTGGGATTACAGGTGCGTGCCACCACACCTGGCTAATTTTCGTATTTTTCGTAGAGACAGGGCTTCACCATGTTGGCCAGGCTGGTCTCATACTCCTGACGTCAGGTGATCCGCCCACCTTGGCCTCCCAAAGTGCTGGGATTATAGGTGTGAGCCACTGCGCTCAGCCTGGAAGGAAGTTTTATAGGGTTGTGCTAGAAGGGGCTATGTGCAGAACAAGGTATTTGGGAAGGGGAGATTATGCCAGTGAATTGTTTGTGATTAGCCGTCTCTTAGAACAATTGTTCTCTCCCACATGGGAGCCCTTCCTCGTTGTTGCTTACTCATATCAGGACTCCACAACTACTTCTACATTGCACTTGTACATTTTATTTAAAGTATCTGATTATGCGGCTTTAAACTCCAAGAGGCAGAGACTGACCTATTTATCTGTGTATCCAAACTAGAATTGAACAACAAACATGAATTGACTTTACAATCAATTACCTTGACAGTGAAGTCTCAATGAATTATTATTTTTTAGTTATTTTTTAAATCACAGTTCAATCAAGTTCGGAAAAAAAAATAAACAACTTAGTCTAACTTGTCAAATAGCAGCATGAATACATTTTATATGTTTATATTATTTTTCAGTAAGTTATTTTTATATTAGGTAGTCTTGTTCTAATAGTGTGATAATATGTAGATTAAACACACTCACAGTTTAGCAGACAAAGCTTCATTTGTCAAAAATATACTGATTATTAAAACACATTTTTAATTAGACAGTGGTTATCTCAGGCAAGAAATTGCTAAGTATAAAATAATGACATGAGTGAATATGTTAATCTACATTTAGTATCCAACAAAACACTATTCACAATGTACCGTCAACTTAGCATTAACGTTAAGTTTTTGCTAGAAATGCACAAAAGATATTTCATTAAGAGTTTGACTTCACTTTATTTGTAAATGTGTCTTAATAGACTTTATTATAGGCATTGTGTTGAGTTGAAGTGCTCAATTATTCCTACCATTTTACGTTAAATTGTACTATTATCTAGGAAAATAAAAGGCTGAGTTGAAGCATCTAATGTATATTCAGTTATAAGTACTGTCCCATGAAAGCAGAGACTCTTCATTTCCATTCTTTTGTAAATTCATGGTGTCACAAGTAGAATTTTTATTTATTACTTTTAATCTTCAATAAACACAAGTTATAAATCACATTCTTTGGGTACTAAAACCATTACTAGCTATTGTTAGACTTAATAGACTTTATTGTCCTCATTTTGGTGAGTTGAAGCGTTCAGTTGAGTGCAATGAGATGTATTCAATTGTGATAACATTAAAAAACTTTCATGTTTAGTGATCTCTGAGAAGTGATTCTTGTAAATTTAAGTTATGTTGACTTGGACAACTCTTTTTAGATTTATGAATATATAGCCTTGGTCACAGAAGTAATTTAAACTGCTCAAGGTTTTTATAGTATCTAGTGCACTGCTCTTTTATTTCTGCTGGTTACAATACTGCTAGAAAAGTCATCTTTGCAAAGGTTAATCCAAGATGACACTTACAATTTCTGTGTAAATTCAACCAAAATAGGAGAGAAGAATATTGAGATAATTTTATGACTACATTGCTAAAAATAGTTTCTAGTTTTTAAATGGAAAAACAAAAAATTTAAAGAACCAATGTGAAAACAACTTAAAAAGAAGGTATGGAGTTATTCTTACTCTATGTGGAAAAGAAATTAAGTGAATAATTTTTGTTTGTTTTGGCACATTTCTTGTCTTCTTTAACTAGATCCATAGGCAAGAAAAGACAGTAAAACTCAAGTTGACATCAAGTCGCTAAAAACCTGGAAAGAAGAGGGTGTTAAAAGCACTCCAAGTTCAGATAACATGTCCAAAGGGATAACTGATACTGCAAATTTTTATCAGCTATGAATGAAAACAATCAGTTGCATGCCTCTAGTTTCTCACAGATTAACAGAAAAGGCA
This sequence comes from Colobus angolensis palliatus, assembly GCF_000951035.1. Classification (NCBI taxonomy): domain Eukaryota; kingdom Metazoa; phylum Chordata; class Mammalia; order Primates; family Cercopithecidae; genus Colobus; species Colobus angolensis. The sequence continues at coordinate 5,759,060 of NW_012120709.1, forward strand.
CTGTGGAAGATTTTCTAAATATTTCCTTATGCTTTATTATCTCTTAAAATATAGATTTAATGCATATCAAGAAGGATATGCAAATATCATTTGCATATTTTAAGTTATGGGGAAGGACACAGGCTAGAAGTTCTCAGAAAGGATGCAGCAGTCTTTTTTCTGGTAGCTAAATAGCTCTGGGGGTTAGGACAGCCTCCTAATGCTTAGACATTCAGATACCTCTGCTTTTCTGTCTGTTTCTCACTTGTGATTTTTTTTTAATGTAAAGAACATTTAATTGGGTTATTTTTTCTTTAGCTAAAATTACTTTTCTTTTTGGAAGTTTTTGGTACAGACAATGATTCCTGATTATTGAGACTAACCTGATGGACTTCATTTTGGAAGCCATTTCAATTGCCATTTAAGACTTGTTTGGGGTTTCTTTCTTCCCATGGCACTAATATAATTGACAGGTGCCTTTTCAGTAAATTACACTCATTACCTGTTCTACTTACTCTTGCTAATTATTTCTCTAAAGTATCAATCGAATCATGTCATGATCCTGAGTTAAACTCCTCATGATACCTCCAAATAAAGTCCATGTCCTACTTTATGTCATACAAGCCTTTTAATCATTCCAAAGTTACCTATGTGAATTGTGGAAAAGTTCAAGCTTTGGATACAGATGAATTGTATTGGATAACGTATGCTTTGCCACTTAGCTAGCTATGGCAGTTTGCTATGCCTTCTGATACTCAGTGTCCTCAACTATAAAATGGGAAGATTATGCATGATAAGGAATATCAAGTTTCTACATAATACAGTGCCTACCACTAAGCAAGTGCCAAAGTAAACAAACAACAAAGTTTATTACCACTTCCAACAACAAAGTTTATTACCACTCCCCCATATCCTGATTTTTAGAAAATGTCATCAACTATGCAGAGGGCCGAGATATTTTGCCACCACCATCACCTGTGTGAGAGCAACAGCACTGCACAGCCTCAGGGATGCTATTCAAACTGCAGTCAATGTGAATTGCACCCTCTGGAGATGTAAATAGACCAGCCATTGTATGTGATGACTTTACTCATTTTCTAGAGCTTAGGATATGCTTGTCAGTTTGTTGAAAGGGTAATGAAACTAAGTGAATTTCTGAGAAGTTGAGAGGTTTGTTTTATATTAAAAAAATTTGTCTTACAAATTATTGTAATTATTTATTTCTGGGTTAAGTGGTTGCTTCTGCTTTAATCCTCTAATAAACCGAATAAATGTTGAAACCATGCTGTGCTAAGAAGGGCTAATTGGTTGTTTTAGCTTATTAGGGCTGGAAGTGTTAAATACAGAGCCTGACAGCAATGAAATTAGTGACAATACTAAGCCAGAGTTATATGGACTGTAGCTAATGAAGGGTATGTATCATTCCCAGTTTTTAAATAGTATGTTTTACTTACAGCAGATTGGGTTGTTCAGTAGGACTGGAGTGAGGGGAGGGGTGAAGCTGGAGAAAGTTATATAAGTTTCTGATGAGATACACGTTGGCAGTGGATTGGCAATTTTTGTTTCACAGTCTTTCTATTGTGGTATTTTCTTACAAATGCTTGTTATTGTCATATCCCAATGAATGACTTCTCCCTGTAACTCAACAGAAGTCTGGTAATTAATTTCATTACTTCAAAAAATGTTCAGCAAACACCATGCATCCAGCACAGTAGTCTTCACCAGATGTATGATAGTGAACAAGATGGAGTCTCTGTCTGCAAGACATTCAGTTTAATGAAGGAGACAGAAAATTAAAATAAAGCAGGAGAAGTATTACAGTTAAGGTAAATTCAAGGTGCTAGGGAAACAGACATGTCTAGTGTTAAAAAATTGTTCGAGGTGATTTAGTGCATCCTTCTATTTAATTATAAATTCCCTGGATGTGAGGCTGCAGAACCATGACTCCATTGACTAGTATGGTGGTTTGGTTCAAATGCTCTTTTTGGTGAAACTTGAACAATTAGTCATCTGGTCTCCTTTGACAGAAACAAAATTACTTTAAAGAAAAGTTATTTTGAAAAAAAAGTAAGTCAAAAAAATCTGGGAAAAGGGTTATCCCCAAAATGATGTATCAACTGCAGGTCATAACTTAGACAAATATTAATTTTCATGCAGTGTGCATGCAAGCCCCGGGATTCTAGGAATTTTAGCTTTAAGTGAAAAACAAGGTATTTCAGTGTTAATGGTAACACATAATAAGAATTTTCATACATAATGTCATACTCAAAAAAACTTTTTACAAACCTCTAGTGTTGTCATAAAAAGATCAAGCTTCTACAGCTCAAATTCTGGCCATTTCAGAACTTGAACATCATGTAGAGCCTTCCTAAGCCTCAGAATCCTAGTCTGAAAAGGGCCCTGATAATGCTTACATAATTGAGTTGTGGAAAGGATTAAATAAGATTATGATGAAAAAGTACCTTGTTGAATGCCTGATATATTGAAAGCAGTCCATCGAAGGCAGCTGAAAAGAAACGGCTGCTTCACTGCTGTCAGGTCTTATGGTTACATAAGAAAATGTGGGCAAGGTAGACATTTTCTCTCTTGGGTTGAAATAAAATTTTGATATATTTCCTATTTCCTACTTGAATTTTACTTTCATGAGGACAGAGAACCTGGGAATTCTTGGTATTCCTGCCCTTTGTTGTCCATGTGAAGGCAGCACTGCTCCCAGTTGCACTGTTACAGAATTGCAGCTTCTGGGAAGCATGGATAGCAGGGCCCTTCTTTCAGGCATCTTCTTCTCATTACCTCTCTTCCTTATCGGCTGGAAATTATAATTGTGTCTGTAAAGCTGAATAAGAAGAACTTTCGTTTACCCTTAGGGTGAGATCCAAGCTCGGTATTATTCACTGAGGGTTTTTTGTTTTTTCTCCTAATAAATATGCATAGAGTACCTACTGTGTGCTAGACACTGCTACAAGCTCAGGGGATACATAGATGAACAACGTATGTCAGATTCCTTTACAGAGTTTATGTGGTATTGTGGAAGAGAGATGAAACAAACAAATTCATAGAAGATAATTTCTACTAGTGAAGAATTTTGACAATACTTCAATGACAAGTGCTCTAATTTCACTCTAAAGAGGCTACCCAGAGAACTGGGAAGAAGAATGGGCTCTGTACATCCCTGTTGTAGAAGGAAGCTATAGGAATAAGAACAGAATTCAGAATTACAATCATTTGCTCTTCCTCCCTGTTGCAAGTAGCTATGTTAAAAACTCCCTAATTGAAACTAATTTCATACCAAGAAATTCTAACACCTTTGGATTTTTAATGTGCTTTATGTAGCATGACATTGGCTTATGACAATCTTGATGTTTGAAAATAATTTGCCATTTTATGACTGTTTTGCATTTCTGGATGACACTGCATTGCATGTTTCAAAATATTATGAGCTTTAGAAATATACATTTAGGGGTAATTTCTGTAAGATTTTCTTAGTCTAGTTAAATTAGATCAGAGTGTGGTTTTCTTTGTAAGTCTAATTTAGAAATTTGAGTAAATGTTTTGGTTTCTCTGAATCCAATTCACTGACTATAAACTTTGCCTTTGGAAATAGGGCTTTTACTCGGGGTGGGGGTGGGGTGGGGGGAAGCAGTCCTACAAATCTTGCAAATAAATCAAAAACAACTTATCATAGATTTTACATGCATCACAAATTTTCAGAGTCAAATTTTGTGGTAATGTCATCCTGAAAAGAACTGCAGCTGTCTATTCAGGTGTGTTCAATCTCTACTTGATAGGAATAATTACCTTCTACCCTCACTAGGTAATTGCCTTTTGATTGAGGTCATCAGAGCAATCAAGTCAGTGAGAGGTGGAAATATAGAGTAGGAAAGGAGACAAAGGGAAGAATCGTGAACAAAACTTTGAAAGGAGAACAAGAAAGAAGAGGTTTAATTTGTTTTTAACATTTAACGCCGCAGTAATAATTTAAATAGTGGCAGTCATAAAATCATCATAATATGCAACCTGGGTTAATTAGCTTGATATTTTTATTTTTTGAAGTGAAAAGCTAAATATTTTTAAGCATTTGATTAGTATCATTACACATTCCTGTGAATGACAACTCACTCTCTAATTTAGTCTCCAAATACTCTTTGCATACACATTATATCAGGGGAATCGTTTAGGTACTGGAACAGGTAGAGGTGGGAACAAAATAAAGAAAATGTATGTCCTAACAGGGTTTACATACTGATTATTGAAAAACAAAAGCGATTCATGTTACTTTATATTTTTAAAAGCAAAGAGAATGTAGAAGCAAAGGGAATAGAGAGGGTTTTTTTAATTAATTAAACAGGGGAGAATAAATATTTGATAAGTTGACAGTCTTCTTAAGTGAGACATCCTGGGGATGAGTTTGCAGGGAGACAAAAAAGTAATGTGAAATGTTTGGAATGTTTAAAGAACTTAAAGGAAGCCATCTTTGCTAAGATTAGTTTGGACAAGGGGTAAGTTTGAGATTTTTGCAGGCTAATAAGTGCATCTTCTAAACTTCCAACTTAAGACTTGCAGATGTTGGGGAAACGTAATTCAAAACAAAATCTTCTCACAACCCAGAAATCCTCTCTACAAAGATAATAGAGGAATAAAACATTTTTGCTATTGAATAAGCATGGAAATAGAATGTGATGCAATCATAGGAAATACACTAAGAGATTGCAGGTACAGCAAAATACAGCAAGAAATCCTACCGTTACATGTAGCCAAGCAGATACATATCATTACATACGTCTTTTAAAGATGAAAAATAAGTAGTCCTAAGGAGGACTTGACAGAACTATTTGACACATATACTTCATTTTAACTTTACCTGGTGATTGGAGTGACTATCTGTGTTAACTTATTGTCTTTACTCAGCGGAAAACACATCTTCTATCTTTATGACAGGAGTTAGTCTTGCAATTTGCAGCAAGGTGCCCACTGAAGTTAGGCTTCCACCCTCGAACAGAAACTGGGAGATAGGAAACTTATCTTCCATGATGTTTACATTTCAAAGCGATGGCTCCTAGGTAGTTGAGAAAGACATTCCTTGGTCATAAAGCTGACAAAAGGTTTATTGTGTTTCTGAAAATATTCATATACATTTCAAAGAGATAGAAAAAGTACTTACGGCTGCATAGTATTCCATGGTGTATATGTGCCACATTTTCTTAATCCAGTCTGTCACAGATGGACATTTGGGTTGATTCCAAGTCTTTGCTATTGTGAATAGTGCCGCAATAAACATATGTGTGCATGTGTCTTTGTAGTAGAATAATTTATAATCCTTTGGGTATATACCCAGTAGTGGGATGGCTGTGTCATATGGTACATCTAGTTCTGCGTCCTTTGTAGGGACATGGATGCAGCTGGAAACCATCATTCTTAGCAAACTATCACAAGAAGAGAAAACCAAACACCGCATGTTCTCACTCATAGGTGGGAACTGAACAATGAGATCACTTGGACTCGGGAAGGGGAACATCACACACTGGGCTTATCATGGGGAGGGGGGAGGGGGGAGGGATTGCATTGGGGAGTTATACCTGATATAAATGATGAATTGATGGGTGCTGACGAGTTGATGGGTGCAGCACACCAACATTGCACAAGTATACATATGTAACAAACCTGCACGTTATGCACATGTACCCTAGAACTTAAAGTATAATAAAAAAAAAGAAAAAAAAAGAAAAAGTACTTACATTTTCAGGTTTCTAAGGTAAACTTACTAACAAAGCAGGAATGGAGGAAAATCTACTTCCTATTTTCAACAGTGAGAATTAAGCTTTTATTTTTAATCTGTATTTTTTCTCATTCTAGTAATACCTACATCAGTGCTGCATTTTTTGAGAAGCAATGGAATTGCTTGGTGATCCATTTAAAATGCAGATTCTGTTTTGATGACTGTGAAGTGAGATCTGAATGTCTGCATTCACAACAGGTTCCCTGGTGATGACAATGCCATTTGTCCACAGTACAGGCTTTGAGTGACAAGGTTAGATAAGGAGCTGAGAGAGGCAGCATAAGACTAGTGATTTCAACTAGGGTGGGTATGGGGTGGAGGAGCAGTGGTGTATGATCAAGTAATATAAGGCCTTGTAGACCATTTAAAGGACTTTTAGGTTTTAATCATATTAAAACCTTAGACTATAATAGTTCCTTTTTATTTGTGGGTCATAAGTTCCAAGAACTGCAGTAGATGCCTGAAACTTTGGCAAATATCTAACACTGTGGACACAGTAAGTACTGTGTTTTTTCCTCTATGTATATACCTATGATATAGCTTAATTTATAAATTAGGCACAGTAAAAGTTGTATAACAATAACCTAATAATAAAATAGAACAATTATAACAATACAGCAGCATCAACACTCTTGCGCTTTGGTGCCATTATTAAGTATAATAAGGATTACCTGAAGACAAGCACTACATTCTAAGCAGTGGGTCTGATAACCAAGACCTCTACAGGTGACTAATGGGTGGGTAGCATAAGTGGAAATGAAGGACAAAGTGTCATGGGATCTGGGGGTTGTCGCTTTTCCAGTTGGAAACCTCTGTGGCTGGTGGCACCCAGCATGCTGCACTCAGCTCATGCTACCGGCCTCAATCTCATGCCTGCCAAGGGTGAGCCAGGTGTGGAGTTGCAAGGGGTGTGTGAATGGTCACTGGATCTGGCCACTGAACACAGCCAGGCATGCCAGCTAAGGCAGGGCAGGCAGCTCCTGGCACCGGCACAGTCACCAGCTCTGTGTGAGGCTGCAGTGGGACCAGACGTAATGTAAGTGGCATGCACTGTGGGCACCGGGAACATGGTGGTGTCCACAAGCTTGGAGATGCCAGGAATGGCAGAGCCCCAAAGAGGGTATCACAGCCCTGACTCAGGGAGCTCCTAGGTCTCGGCTGCCAGAAAGACCACAGCTCTTCTCTTCTTTTCATCGCCCACAATGTGGTAAGCAGGGACATGTTTCAGCCCTGTTTGTGTTACAGCTCTTTCAGTCAGGCCATTCAGTGAGCCCTGAGTTCTTGTTCTATGTCTAGGAAGAAAGCGGTACATGGACAACTGGAGGGTGAGCAAGACAGAGAGAAGCATCACTGAGACAGAACAGCTCAGAGGAAAGTCAAAGTGGGTAGCTCTTTTCTGCAGGCAGGTTATCCTGATGAGTGTATAACTCTTAGCCAAGAGGAGACCCATAGTGGGTAGCTCCTTTCTGCAGACAGTTGTCCCGATGAATGTCCAGCTCTCCACATAGAGGAGACCTGTAGCAGGTAGCTCCTTCCCGCAGCTGGTAGTCCTGATGTCTCTGTGAGTCTGGCTGAGTCTGGGGTTTTTATGAGCTCCTAAGGGAAAAAGTGTGTGCTGATTGGTCCATGGGTGGCCATAGGCAGACCTGGAAAAACAACCATTTGATTAGCCAAATGGTCATCAATGAAGTCCTCACTCCAGGCCAGGGACTTCACCCAGAACTGGCAGCCCAGTCCTCAGGATTCAGGCTGTTTTTGTTTTGAAGGCAGGGTTTCAGTGAGGACCCTCCCTTTGCCTTCTAGGAACCTGTCTGCCTCCTGCCATCAACATACCATCCATGGTGCCAAGGTTGTTCATGCTGAGAGGTGCCTGCAGGCCCAGACCAAGACACCCACGCAACCCCTGGCCTCTCTACTGTGCTTTGTGGTGCCCAAAGTTTGTAGAGGGACAAGGTGGTGGGGCGGGGGTAGGTGGCTGGTATATCAGCACCACGCCAAATGTGTGCATACTCCCCATTTTCCGACAGTGCACAGGCCCAGCCACAACTTTGCTGTGCACTGGAGCAGGTGCCAGGAGCAGAGAGAGGCCAGAGAGTGGGAGCAGGCACTTAGGAGCTTTCAAGGGCAGGGGTTGCTTCCTGGGCCCCTGAGAGTGCAGGGATGCCCATGTCTGGAGCCATGGCTGGGTGGCTGAAACTGCATCCTGGAGTGTGGGGCTCCTGCCAACTCAGTAGGGGGCAGGGTTTCCACCTGTTCCCCCACCTCTGCCAGATCCATGGGGCACCTAGCCCTGGCCACTCCTCCACCACTGCAGCCAGTGTCTTCACAGCACTGCTTCAGACAGGTCACTGCTGCTATGAAAACCATGGTTAGAGATGGAATTGACAAGAAAATTTGGTTATTTATGTGGCATACAAAAATTTAACATAATTATAATTACTACTGATAACATATGCTAAGAAATATCAGAATCACAGGAACCTCATACAGTTTTGCAGCACATATTAATCTCACATTTATACAAATATAATCTAAAAGGAATTAAACACCATTTCATATTTGACAGTGCTTTCTGTATGATTTTATTATACCAAAAAAGCTGACTATTTCTCTTTTGGACTTCAGGGAATCTTGTATCAAAAAAATTGATGAAGTCAAAAGACTGAATTTGTAATTTGATTTTTGTGAGTTTGCCAAAGATCAAAGGTTTAAAACACTTGATATCACAAAATAGGATCACAGATAACTGTAAAATAAGTAATTCATTTATCCAAAGTGATCATTCAAATATTTTCAATAAAAGGGCAAAAACTCTGACTCTTTTAGAAAGGAGACTCACTTTCATAAACAGTAAGACCTAACAAAGACACCATGAGGCCAACTAAATATATTTCTCAATTCTTATAAACAAATCTATTAAATTTTAATCATCTCGACCATAAGACATAGTTTTCGTAAACCTTTTTATAACCTTTACAATTTTTTAAATTAAAGAGTGGTTAAAGCTCCTAGAAAACTGTTAATCTGATACAGTGACACAAATGCTGGTCTTGTATCAGTGCCTTTGATAGGCATGTTTAATTTATAGAAAAACACTGAACTCATTTTCTCTGAAAATTAGCCCTTACAATCTCCTGTGTCCACATCTTCCATGTTAGTCCCTGGGCCTGGAGGATTTGAATAGTTCTAATTTGTGGCCTTGTATCTCATGAATGCAGATTATTTTGATTGTCATATTCTCCCAGGTCTGAAGATCAGGCTACTGTAAGTGTATATGATTTAGCAGGAGTTGGTGTCCTTTTTAGACTCAGGAATCAAAGCCCTGCAACTTAACAGTACAGGGACTTTAAAAGCAATACAGAAAATTACATGGATATAATAATCTTATTTTTTTAAATCTCAATTTTACTAAGAAAATCAGAAACTTAATAACAATGACATAGAAATTATTTCGATAAAATATAAAATCTGTTTCTTAGGCCACTTACCAAAAGGCAGAAAAACAAAAACAAAAACTTGCTTCAGTGAGATTGCTTTCCTCTCTAAGGGCTCCATTTAGATAACCTGCAAGTCAAAACTACTGGAAAGAGTACATGAATTATTTAATTAGACATAGGAAGAGTGTGTCTTGAATCGTAAGTGAAGGTTTTCAGTTTCATAGAACAATTTAGATACATGAAGAAAAGCCAAGAGTACAGAATGTTCTATCAGAAGAAAACCTTTTCTTTACATCTTTAAGATAAAATAGGTTTTGCAGTAGGCCACAACAACAATTAGAACCTGAGGGGAACAAAAAGTTACAAGGGCTGATGAAAAATGTGAAGGAAATTGTTATTATCACAGGCCTTCTCAAAGGGGAGAGAAAGCTGAAAACAGAAAACATAATAGAAGTTAAATTTTTGGGTTGCAAGTTAAAATTTCTTGTGCCTGGTGCTGTGGCTCACGTCTGTAATCCCAGCACTTTGATAAACTGAGGTGGGCGGATTATGAGGTCAGGAAATCGAGACCATCCTGGCTAACACAGCAAAACCCTGTCTCTACTAAAAATACAAAAAATTACCTGGGTGTGGTGGCGGGTGCTTGTAGTCCCAGCTACTGGGGAGGCTGAGGCAGGAGAATCACTTGAACCTGGGAGGCAGAGGTTGCAGTGAGCTGAGATCTGCCACTGCACTCCAAAAAAAAAAGGTAAAAAGGTTAGAATTTCTTAAAATTCTGTTGAAAGCAAATCAGTACTTTACGGACATTTTGGTTTTCTAAACAATCCTTTAGTATATCAGTGTATTTTTAATATCAAACCCAATCTCTAGAAAGGCTATTATTAATAATTTCCTTTTAATTTTAGCCAACTTAATCACATAAAACTTTTTCATAAATTCTCTTTTTACAAACCTTATTAAGACTTACAGAAATTTATGACATGCTTGGACTTCCTCTTTTAGCCTAATTATTCCTTTCTTAAATAAACAGTCATTTTATTTCAGACCAATAATTTGCCATACAAAATTTGTTCTCATAGAAAATTTTTTTCCTTTTAACTTACCAAAATTATCTCTTTATAACTTTCTTTACATCTGCCTTATTTACTGCTTCCTTTTACCTCGTTTTATAAATAACCTTTGAATTAAACAAAAATTAATTTTCTTTTAATAACTTTTTTAAGAAAAAAAGGCTTTACAGCTGAGCACAGTGGCTCACGCTTTTAATCCCAGCACTTTGGGGGGCCAAGGTGGGTGGATCACTTGAACTCAGAAGTTCAAGACCAGCCTGGGCAATATAGTGAAATCTCATCTTTACAAAAACGTACAAAAATTAGCTGGGCTTGATGTATGTCCCTGTAGTCCCACCTATTTGGGAGGTTAAGGTGGGAAGATTTCTTGAACTTGGGAGGCGGAGGCTGTGGTAGCCAAGATTGTGTCACTGCACTCCAGCCTGGACAACAAAATGAGACCCTGTCTCAAAAAAAAAAAAAAGGAAAAAAAAAAGGATGTTTCTTTAGTGTATATATATCTTTAATTGAAAATAACCCAGACATTTAATGAATATCTTTTATTTATAAGCATTTATTCCATTACATTTCCCTAATTAACTTACTATTTTTAATAGTTTTATTAGATTACTTAGAAAAACTGCAATATTAGACAAAGCTACTCATCATTTAAAGTTATTTTCCTGTTAACAATTTTTTTAGCCTGTGACTGTCTAGTTGTTTATCTAAACAAGAACCTTATGGTTAAATGGAGCAATTTTTTGCCAATAACCCAGAATCTAGCAGTTTTCATTAAATCAGTAGTATAAAATGCCTTATTTATAAAAAAATTACACAAAGACAATTCTGTTTTGAGCTGCATTTATAGCATTAGAATCTTCATGCTAAATTTTGATAGCTTATAATATCTAGCAGATATAAAACTTCTGGAAAAATAAATCTAACGTATAATAACATGTATTTATAATTATGAGGACATTTCTAATTTTATTTCATCAACAATTCTAAAGCTACTTTATTTATTAAAGATTTACTTAAGTCAGGTGAACTTGAGAAAGCATCTAGGCTTAAAGTGTCTGTTTTTCTGATATAGTATTAAGTGCTTTTTTATTCTTTAAGCCAATTAATTAGAGCTCTTTTATATATTTTGATAGTGAGACTTTATATACATGACACAAAAATACATACATGTATAGACACACAGACAGAAGTAGATCTTATAGAATCATAAGACTTTTATTCCTCCCCTACTTTAAACTTCACATTTCTTGATAATCTACTTCATTACCCTAGGCAATTGTCAGTTACAGAGCCCTAAATTTGCATACTAAAGGAACAATTCTTAGGTGAAAATCAGATAGCAAAATTTACATCTCAAAGGAGAGCAAAAGGGAGAGACAGAGAAGAGAGTCTGGGTGTGTTAGAGGAAGGTTAAAAATTGATGCCAAGCCAAACATAAAATTGTAGAAATCTACCACACCATAGGATTTTTGTAAGGAGTACAATTTTACTTATAAAGCCAGTTTTAAATTTAGGCTCTATCTTTTAACTGGACCTCTGAGCACTGGGCAGAGCCTACACTTAATCCTGGTTCTCCAAAAAGAAGGAGAGATCCTGAGACTAGGCCATATAATGCTTTTACAGTATACTTTGTTACTAAGGCATTTCTCTAAGTGTTTAAACTGTACCCTTTCTTATTTTAAACACACTAAGAGTAGCACTCCTGCCATAGTAACAACTATGTACCCTAAGCAGCTGCCATTTAGCCATCTCTAAAAGCATATTACCTAGCTATTACACATACCAGGTAAAAAAAAAAAATTGTCATAATGCAAAATAATATTTGATACCCTCAAAAGCTAAAAATATCAAGTAATTAAATGCAAGGAAGCTGAGCTTTAGACCTGAGAAGAGTTCATCAATGACTTTTGAAACTCCACAGAGAAAGCAGAAGACCTCAAAAGAGGTATGGGTGGCACCTTTATGCTGTGATTTTTAAGGGGTCTGAGTTATTAGACTCCTTCTCAAGATGTTTTTTCACTTTATACCAAAGATGGTAAAGGGGAAAGGAGGAATAGGTTAGAAGAAAAGTAAATTAAATAATGATTTTAAAGAAAGAAATGGAACAGAGAAACTAAGCACGTGTTTTCTTTTTTGTTTAAAAAAAGAAAGGTTTCAGTAAACTGAAAAAAAATTCTGAAAACAAGATCCAAAAAGAGAAGTGTAAAAACCATTGGTCAGGGCCGGGCGCGGTGGCTCAAGCCTGTAATCCCAGCACTTTGGGAGGCCGAGACGGACGGATCACGAGGTCAGGAGATCGAGACCATCCTGGCTAAC
>NW_012120709.1:5772532-5778288 GCF_000951035.1 Colobus angolensis palliatus
AGTAGCTGGGACTACAGGCGCCCGCCACCATGTCCGGCTAATTTTTTTGTATCTTTAGCAGAAGCGGGGTTTCACTGTGTTAGTCCAAATGGTCTGATCTCCTGACCTCGTGATCTGCCCACCTCGGCCTCCCAAAGTGCTGGAATTACAGGCGTGAGCCACAGTGCCCGGCCAGACAGGAGGTCTTAATCAATTTAGAAATTTATTTTACCAGCGTTAAGGACATGCCTAGAAAAAAGGAACACCAATCCACAGGAACAATCTGTGAGCCATGGCTTTTTCTAAAGATAATTTTCAGGACTTTGGTATTTAAAGCAGAAACGGGGGCTGGAGGGTCAAGAGGGAGGGTATGGTCATGTTACTCAATCCATACGTTTCAAGAGAAAAGAGACAAGTTGGGGGATAGTTAAATATGTATTCCTCTCCACTAAATCCAAGCTTTAGGTGAGAGCAGCTGCCTTTGGAGGTGTTCTAGCCCTTAATCTGCAACTGTATGCTTAGGAACAAAAGGGAAGGCAGTTTTTTGCATGGCTCAGCTTTCTGCTTAATATATTCCTTTTGTGATAGTCAACTGCGGTTCTAAGATTTTACTTTCTTTTCACAACCACCATGTTTTGGGTCTCAGAAACTAAAAACTGCATGTGTCATTCACTTACATGAGAAAAACAGAGGGCAGGGGCAAATTTGAAGGAGAACATTAAGAGATATAAATTGAGGATGTAGGATTTGGGATTTGTATTTTGTTTCCAGATACCAACAACTGCGCAGATAAAGAAAAAAGTAACTATGTAGAAGATTTAACCAGAATTGGGGTTTTTTCTTTCTTTTGCTTTTTTTTTTTTTTTTTTTTGAAGGGAGAATGGAGTAATATATTGAGAATATGTCAGGAAGTGTTTATACAAAGAGTATATATCTCTGTTGGGTGAGGAAAGAATGAGAGCAGTTCAGGGCAGGGGAGAGCGAAAAGCTGCTAGGGTCTATGTAATAGAAATCTTTGCTGGAATGAAGGTATTAGAATGAGTGAGCCAGAAAATAGAAGATGAAATTGGAGAGATGTGTCTGTAAAATTGCTGTAATGAAAGGGATGAGGTTGTGAGTAATAATTCGATGCTATATATAATATGGAATGACTGGCGTAAGTATGATGCGTAGCTGACTTATTAGAGTAAAGACAGTAATGGAACTGAGTTGCAAGGGTACTAGAATGTTCACCACATTGACACTGATACCACCAAGAATGTACACACTGTGAGAAGGAGGAGGCAGTAGCTAGATGGTACATGTTGAAAGAATGAGCGTTGTGACTCCATGAGTATACTTGATTACCAGGAAAAAAAAAAAAAAGTTTAGTGGACTGTGTAGATTGATGGCCTAACCTTCAAAGCTGGCACTTTTCAGAGGATGGAAATCTGAAATTGTGAAAGCAGAATAAGGAACAAAGAGGATGTTTACCTCACTTCCCAGTCCAGTGCTCTGAATTGTGCTGTAGAGGAAACATGACTGCTTGAGAGTACAGCAGAGAAAGCAAGGTCCTCTGGAGAGAACCCAATCTTGTTTAGAAGAAGGGAAGGTTTAGAAAAGATGTTGAAAATATAAGTAATTTTGCTACTGACTGACTGATTTCAGAGAGAACAGAGAAAAAACTGTAATTATATTTTTCCTTGTACTTTATCTGGTAAAATAGAAAATGTGTGTGTGTGTGTGTGTGTTGTCTTTGTGTGTGTGTGTCTATGTTATAGTTAAACTTTTAATTAGGTTTTATTTTTATTATAAGCATATCAGTTAATGTAAATCAAAATTTGTTCACATTTCTAGTAAGGTTCCTGGCGTTAAAGATATTTATTATTTTCTTTTAATTCATGAAAGATATCCTTGTGTTTATTTCTAATCTTCTCTGACAGGTATTCAGTTAAAGTATTGCTGAATTCATCAAGCTTAATCTTTGACCTTCAATGAATACCATTACTAAACAGAGTGATTCAATAATATTCAAGACATTGAGAAGACACTTTTCTAACTTGTACAATTTTTAAGATCAGAAAACAGTGTGCAGTCAATTCAATTAATTCAGGAGAGTTGATGATGCTAAAAGATGTTATTTATTAAATGCAAATCTCTTGAAATAGTTTTTTCAAGAGGGAATCAAAATTTAAACAGTGATTATAAATCCCCCTACATTTGATGACACAGGAATGCAGCGGCTTTCCTAGTCACCTAAGGCAGGTGGTGCTTTACTGTGTTTTACAGGGCTAAAAGAAATGAAAATTTTTCTTTGAGAAAGCAGAAAAGCAGATCAGAAAAAGACTTGTGAGAAGATACAGTTATTATTACTATTGTTTCTTACATATTCAGGGACACTGTGCTCAGTGCCATATCTACAACGAAGATCACAGTTCCAGGCCCCAATACATATAATCTTAGGCCAAAAAACAGGGGGTTTAATTTGTTTTATTGTTTAATTACTTCATTAAAGAAAGAAGCAAGATTAAGAGTATGTGGCACTACAGCCTTGATTTCCTCTTCAGTATTGGGGAAAAAATATATTTTGATGCAATTTCAATGCCATGCAGCATGTTTCTGAAAAAAACAGTAGATAATATACATTCTTTTGGAAATATTTTGCCATTTCTAAAACAATGTAGGCAAACTAGCAATATTCCATGCTTGAGTTAGCATAGAAAATCTACTGACTGGAGATCTGGAGGTTTTTGTTTTATGAAACAAAGTACAACATTATATTATATATTGTCGGTAAAGCTAAATCATTTAAATAATTTCCTCTAGTTCCATGCAACAGCAAGTAAGATGCATAGCTTTTAATTTTCTTTGCTATGCCCAGAAGTCTTTACCATAATCCAATTTTCTCACAACTTTTGAAGTCTGTGTTAAGCAATAACATAAGCCAAGTTTATTCTAACATAAGACACAGCCTCTCAAATCAGAGCCATTTTAAATAATTATTACCAATAGGACCTTTGAAATCTACTGATAGTAGCTGAAGAGATGAAGTGATTTGTCTTTAACGGATGTGTTTCTTTTAAATTATTCATTTTCAGAAGCATATTTCTGTATAACAGGTGCCCCAAAATTGCTGTGGAAATATGAATATATTTAGAAGACTCCTATTTATGCTAGGCATGTTGTTTTGACAGTTTAAGAGAAATTTCTGAATTAAAATGAACATCATACTTCTCAATTTCTCAGAAAAGGTAGTAATCAAGAGTACTTGGTACATATGATTTAAGATTTAATCTTACATCCAATTTTAGGATCAAATTTTGTTAATAGATTTCTTAGCAAAGAATATAATCATCAACCAGTTAGACAAAACACTTGAGGGTGATGTGACTTAAGTCTAGATAAATGTATTGATACATAATTCTAGTATCAATCTTTTAGTATTAATGTCATCTTTTAAAGTGTGAAATAATGCTCCTGAAATGTAACATCACAACATGATATTGGGAGGACAAATATATTCTTCTTTTCATTATATAAAAGGCAATTTGACAATTCTCCTGCCAAAATGTCATCTTTTTGTAGATGAGAAGTACAGTTTTCAAGACATCATACTTATGCCACCTTAAGAAACAAAGTCCAAATCTTAGTCAATATTTTTTAAAAACAGCTTATTTCTTGTTCAAGAATATTCTGCTGCTGTCCAGGTGATATATCAGCTGTTGTCCATGACGTGGTGATTCAGGGATTAAGCCTTCTGGAGTTTGTCGGCCTTGCTATATCCACAGGTGTTCTACACACCCGCAGTGACAGAGAGAGCTCACACTGAAACTCACACCTACTCCCTCTCTGCTGTAGAGAGAAATGACACACCTCTTCAGTTTGTAATACTCTAACCACATCTGGTCACATGCATCTGCTGAACAGCAAATGGGGCTTGACATGTAGGTGCAAGGAGGAAATATTTGGTGAGCATTACTTACTCTGCCAAAGAGGGATACACTAAGTCTCAGATAGGCCAAATAACTTGTTTATAGTGTGCAACTAAAAATATGCAGCACTTGACATTGGGACTAGTTCTATCTATAACTGAACCTACACTATTTCTTGCATATTGATCTACCATCATTTATTGGGGAATAGTATACATAGAGAAGCTTCAATTAGGTTGTCATTTATTTTCATATTTGTGGCATGGCCATATAGGCCATGAAATTATATATGAGGAAGTATATGGGGAAGATGGTAACAAATTGTAGTTCTGGGTCTGTAACAGATATATTCAGAATTACAGTGCAAGGTTTTATAATTATTTTGAAAAGGTTGTATTCAACTTTGAAATGAGTCATAATTTTATCAAATTTTCATAGACATTTCAAGGTTGAAATGTTCTCTTAAGTTCACGTAGTACTACTAATGCACGATCTCATATTACAACGCTACCAAAGATCTTAATGTTCTAAAGGAGTAAAAGCAGATCATGATCATTTGGAGTGAGAGACACCTGATTTGAAATCCAGTGGACTGTAGTGGTGGCAGTGATGTCAGTTACCACATATTGAGTGCTGTCCTGGGCACTGTGATTAGCACGTTACAAATATTATTTTAATGACTCCTATAGAGAATCCTATGAGATATAATTTCTTAGGGTGCCACTATAATTATCTCCATTTCACATAAGAATAAATGGAGGATCAGAGAGATTAAATCATTTATGCTGAGATCCACAATGAGACTGTTGTGTATCATGTTATCGTCTCTAACTCTGCTTTATTGTCCTAACCACTACATGGCTTCCTTATATTTCTCGTATCTAATGAGGACAATAATGTTACCTTTACAAAAATTCAACATTTTATTATCTTCTCACAATAATTCTCATAGCAGTTCCTCTGACGTCTACACTCTTTTCCTTGCCATTTAACTAATCATTCTTTCTTGTTGGTAAGATCTCCTTCATACACTCAACATCGAGATATTTGAGTACCTGAAAGCTTCATCCTGGTTCCCTTTCATCTTTATTTATAACCTCTCCCTAAAAGGTTTTCTCTACCTTCATGATGTTAATTCTGTTGACAAGCTGAACACTCCCAGATTTGCATCTTTAGCACTGGTCTGTTCATGGAACTCCAACTGTCTATGTCCAGCTTCTTACTCAGCCTAATAGGCATCTCACATATAAATGTTCAAAAGTGAATCCTGATTTTCACCTCCAAAGTTTCACTAAATCTCAAAGTAAAGAATTGAAAATGAAATTTGTGAAATGTTATGTAGGCCCAGAGACCTAGTACTTTACATGGCAAAGAGTGGTTGCTTAAACCATGCCAGATGTATTTAGAAGATCTTCAATTTTAAAAATACGTGATGTTATGTTAAAGTCACACAACTAGGAGTGGCTACTGGTATGAGAGTTAAAAGTGGGTTTGCTGCTTTATGTTTCTAAGATGCTCCTTTCTTTATATAATTATTTATAATTTGACTTCATACATTGTTATTCTTAATAAATATATATTTTATGATAAAGTTAATTGTAAAGACTAAGAAAGTCTGATTAAAGTATATAAAATCAATTTTAAGGTCAATAGCAGAAAACATTTAAACAGTATTTCTCATTGTATGTATCCTTTTCGTTTTTAAGGTGGTCATAAAATATATTAAAAGTGATTAATTCGGGTCGGGTGTTGTGACTCACGCCTGTAATCCCAGCGCTTTGGGAGGCTGAGGCGGGTGGATCACCTGAGGTCGGGAGTTTGAGACCAGCCTGACCAATATGATGAAACCCTGTCTCTACTAAAAAT
>NW_012120709.1:5778708-5814226 GCF_000951035.1 Colobus angolensis palliatus
AAAATATATGAAAATATCTTTTTCCATATACTAAAAATATATGGAAATATATAGATGAGATTCTGTTCCATGTATAATTTGGTGTTCTGTCTTTGTCAGTTAGTATAAGAATGTTTATATATCACTAGATGCTTGTAAACCATCATTTTTGCACAACATTTAACACATGAGTAAAGGCTTATTCATGCGAGAAGTTTAATAATGAATTAATGAATTATTGTAGATTCTCTTAAGATGTACCTCAACTTCACAAATTCTGATTGATTCAATAAATACTTAATACAGCATGATGAAAACTCCACATCATAATTTATTTACATGCTTATTTCGGGAATCTTTTTTTAAAATAAAGATTTTTGAATAGTAAATTAGAACATTTATTGATGATCACTATAGGTCTGAGTCTACTATAAGGAAGTATTCATCTTATCTCTATTTTACCAGCAAAGATGCTCAAGTGATGAGTATGTGTCACATATTTCATGTCTTATAGCCCGTAATTGTTGGACAAGAATTGAAACCTGGTAGTCAGACTTCAGAAACTGCTCTCTCACACTATTTTAGGTCACCTAAAAATACCTTTCTGCCTTCTTTATTTTCCTTCATATTCTTGTTCTCTCCTATCTCTTTCTCTCTTCATATCTCTCTCTCTCGCTCACGCAGACACACACACACACACACAATATAACTTTTTCTAATTCGTGTCATTTAATTTATAAATATATTATACATTAGCATGTTTTAAAAACATAAAAATTATCTAAAGAGGGCACTGTATACAGTGATGTGTTTTCCTCCAAAGTCCTAATTTTTCATTCATTGACGTCCCCACTCATGTCACAGTTAACTACTCAGTAACTTTTGTGCATCAATCCAGAGATTTTCTATACATATGTAAGTTCATAAAAATACATTTATACCTCTGGCACTTTTTTCCAGCAAATCAGCATTACACATTAAATGGCCTGCTTCAGGACCGAGTTAACTCTCAGCACTTACACACAAAGTCAAAATACAGTGTGCAAGGCTTTGATGATGTTGTGAAGCTATAGAACTGGTGATATGTAGTGAACAAAATAAACAATAAAATTACACATAAGTAAAATAATTTCTGATTTTAATGAACTCTCTGGGATAAAAATAGAAGAAAATGAGATATAAAGTAATACGTGCAGTTTGTCTTTTCAACACAGCGACCTAAATGATGAGGATTACACGTATAAACATGTGTATAAGGAATGCCCATGGGACAGAAGTAAGCTTATAATAAAAGGCCAAAGGCCAAAGGCAAAAACAAATTATATATAATCAAGGAACTTAATGTCCAGTATGACTATAGCACAGACAGTTGGAAGAGAACAGAGAAGGAATCAGGAGGCATGTTAATGAGCTAGTACATGTAAATGTGTAGATCTGTGTGTGTGTGTGTGTGTGTGTGTGTGTGTGTGTGTATTTAAGATTTTAGAGAGTAAATATGCACTGTGAATCTAAAAAAAAAAAACTTTAAAAATAAACTTGTACACAAATGGGATAAATACTTAGCATTTAGACATACATGGCCAGGCGCGGTGGCTCATGCCTGTAATCCCAACACTTTAGGAGGCTGAGATGGGTGGATCATCTGAGGTCAGGAGTTCAAGACCAGCCTGACCAACATGGTGAAACCCCATTTCTACCAAAAATACAAAAATTAGCCAGGCATGGTGGTGTGCGCCTGGAATCCCAGCTATTTGGGAGCCTGAGGCAGGATAATCGCTTGAACTTGGAAGGCGAAGGTTTCAGTGAGCCAAGATTGCACCACTGCACCCCAGCCTGGGTGACAGAGCAAGATTCTGTCTTAAAAAAAAAAAAGAAAGAAAGAAATATCACACATTTGTATCTAAATTTAGATATATATTTATAAGTATTTTTAGATAAGATACATGCATCTTGCCCCGTCCGACAATTAAGATTCACAAATCAATGTATGCAATGAAATACATTAGTATTTGGTAATGGAGAGGAAATAGTATTTAAAATATACATAAAACATTTAGATCAATGCAGATGTGGGTGTAATAAAAGATAAAATTTAGAAAACAATATGGATCATTCAAATAAATCAGAAAAAACGGTAAATGGTAAAGCATTAAGATGATTGAATACCATAATGAATGCATTAGTATTTCTGTGGTTATACTGAGGATTGAATTCACTCTAGAACATTTTCTTCTGTTAAAACAAAAAACTTTCCTGCACATTTTTTTCTATAACTTTCAATAAATGAGGATAATTACATTTAGAAGTGATTCATCTTAGTCAGTGCTCTTATAAATTACACCAGCTAATTTTTAGTGAATTAAGTTTATTGGGATACTGCTGAGTTAAAAGGGATATATTTTGCTGTTGAAGTTTTCTTATTAAGTTAATGACTTCTTGTATAACTAAAATGACAACTGGAATTATTACTAACATTTAAAATCTTAACTGTTTGGTTTGAACATAAAATATAATTTTTTTGTTTATTTGATTTGACCTCCTATAATTTTAAAAAATTATATATTTAGAAATATTACTAAGGGAATATTTGTATACCATTATACCTAACACAAATAGGCAACTTAGGTTGTCTAATCCACTGTGCTTTCTGCTAAGACTTTCAGAATTATTTACAGGTTACCTATTTAGATAGATAATCACTAGTTGGACAAGATTGTTAAAACCTACACGAGATTGTTGGGCTTTGTTTCTTTGATGACTTTGTCCATAGTCTTGTGTAATACTTCTACTTCATTCTTTTCCATTCTTGCATAACTTGTTTTTTCTGGATGCTTAATATTTGTCAGTGTGAATTGATGATCTTAAAATGTCAGCAAAAGGGGAAGCATTATGAAGGAGCAAGTTTTGAAGTGTATAGATATGTCCAGGCTTAGAAGTCACGTTCTGTTGGTGAAAATGTAATCCCATGATCATCACACTAAATTGCAAAGGAAGCTGGGAAATATAATTAGCTGTGTGTTCAGTAAGAAGAGTACACTAATTATGGTGAACCAGTTGCAATCTCTTGCACTCTAGACAATATCATAGCAGAGCTGGTAAGACAACACTTTGGTTTTTAAAATTATTATTATTATTATTATTTAGAGGTGAAGGTCTTGCTATGTTGTCCAGGTTGGTCTGAAACCCCTAGCCTCAAGGAGTCCTGCCACTCCTGCCTCCCAAGTAGCTGGGATTACAGATGTGAGCCACCCCACCTGGAAATACTTTGTATTTGATATTCTAAGGTTGAAGTTATGTGAGCCTTGCATTTTCTCTTTAGCAATCAATTAACAAATGGTGCCTTAACTCTCTCAAAATATTGAGAATAATTTCTGATTAGTATAATATTTAGTCTAGCTATCTCATCTTTACCTCTTTTAAACAATCACATATGGGATTCCCTTTTGTATTGCTTTAAATCTTAACTTTATACAAACAATAAAATAATCTTGAACATGCAAATTATCCTCTGCCCTAATTTTTGTCTAGATCTTTCCTAGAACTTTCTAACATATATTAGAAACACCACCACATTAATATACTAGCATTTAAAACTGTCTCAGCCCCTTTCACTGAACACGTGAATAATGTTCTGGCATAGCCTGTACTTCCTCCAATGCAAAACTGCAGAATTCTCAGTTCTTGTTTAAGGGGCAGCCTCAAACTAGCATCTCCTTCTTTCTTTTTTCATTGATTACTGGATTCAGTTCCACTAAAGTAACTTAGGAGAGGTTGACTCAAAATAGAAATTGATGCATTCAGATCGCTTCCTCAAAACTTAAAATTGGAAAATTGGGAGTGAATTAAGCATGTGGATGTTAAGAGTCTTGGCCATATTAGTAACTCTAAAACAGTTTGGTAATCTTACAGCTTGACTTGGAACTCCTGTTTATTTTAATGCATTGTTATGAAAAGGCTAAAATTTTCAGTCATTTTTAATATATTTTGAGATGTGACTTCATGTGTTTCCATCAGTGTCCAGCCCACCTGGACTATTGGATTGAGATCTGGGGTTCTCTGCTTCCCTACCCTTGATAAGAATGAGAAGTGAATTCCAGGAAAATACCCTGTGTTCTCTCTCCATTTAATCCTGAGTTATAATGTCCTCTGGGATGTTTCCCTGATCATCCTAAGCAGAATTGCTCTGCTACCTTTTTTATGGCATTTTCACATTTGTTGTAGTTATTTGAGTACATGCCTTGCTAACTTTGTTCCATGGAAAGTACTGGACTCATTTAGGCTACCTATAGCTATGAGGGCCTTTTATTTTTTCTCTTTTTTTTTAAGATGGAGTATTTCTCTCTTGCCCAGGCTGGAGTGCTGCATGATCTTGGTTCACTGCAACCTCTGCCTCCCGGGTTCAAGCGATTCTCCCACCTCAGACTCCCAAGTAGCTGGGATTACAGGCATGTGCCACCATGCCCGGCTAATTTTTGTATTTTTAGTAGAGACCGGGTTTCACCACGGTGGTCAGGCTGGTCTTGAACTCCCGACCTCAGGTGATCCGTCCACCTCGGCCTCCCAAATTGCTGGGATTACAGGTGTGAGGCACCGTGCCTGGCCTTGAGGGCTATTGTTTAAGTATACTCATATTAATCAAAGAGACAGAATTTTTGTGGAAATTATGGGGACAGAGCTCTAGTGTTTTTCTGTCAGCTTATTTTATTTTAATGTTGATTATTTGGTATGGCTCTGTTTGTCTATGTATGCTTGTGCAGCTGCATCTATATGTCTGTGACACCTGCAATAAATGCTAGAACAAAGACATTTAAAACCAGTTTCTTGAATTTGTAAAATTCGTGCTTTAGTTTCTTTCCCAAATCCTGCACTTTAAACCTCTATGGTAAAGGAAAACGAAAGCACAGAGGTGATATTATAACCAGTAATGATGAGAAATCTGTGGCCTGGTTCCAAGTCTGTGAACAAAGTGATACAAAACATGACTACTGAGAATGGTTGGAAATTAATTTTGTGGGAAGGGTAACATTCCCGGTATGGTGATGATCCATGTGGATGACACTGTGATTGGCCAGACTTATACATGTCTCCTTGCCTATACAGATATTAAGACTTTCCAAATTTTTCTTACTTTATGATGTCTAGCACTGTGTTATTAATTTAGTAAGAACTCAAAAATAGTTGAATAAAGTGATAAAATAATTCACAAAAGAATTAATGTTTGAGTGTGAAAGTGCTTTGAAAATGAAAAAAAAAAAAAAGACAGACAAAGATCATGGATAGAAGAAAGGAGAACAAGGATTGAAGTCACTAGTGGCTTGATGAATAAAAGACTGTCTACATCTACTTATAAAAATGCTCAGACAAATGAAAACGTGGAAGTATTTTCTTTGATCCTAACACAGGTGGATCCGAATTACAAGCCGTCCAAGAATGGTTAGCTGCTGCCCTTTTTCCTTTTTATCCATGTGTAATTGTAGTGAATTATTCAGAAGGATGCTACATAGTCCCAAATGAATTGTTGTTATTGATGCCTTATTATGTAAATATGTAAATATTGATTTTTCAGAAATAGTGGGTAGCCTGTGTACATTGTCATGCTGTTTTGACAAAAACTTTGCAGTAAGTGTCATGAATCAGTTTTTGCTGACAGTACAAACCAGAACTCCAGGAAAAATGCAAATTGACATCACTTCTCATTTGTAAAAGGCTTGAAAATTATGAATTCATAAATATTTAATAGCAATGGGTCAAACAGAAATTTGCTCTATCTATTAGACTATACGTCTGCTTATGCATGTAGCATATAGAGAGATGCTTTCCTGAGACAGTGCTACCTAGATTAAAAATTGGAAATAAGATAATATCAGGTGGCTTTCTAGGAAGTGGGTCATTGGCTGGTGACCTAAATATTGTACTTAAAATACTTGTTTATGGATCATTAATTTTACCAGTCTGAAACAGATAGGAATGCCAGTGGCATTAAAGATTTTATGATTTGGAACACAAAGAAGCAGGACTATTTTTGAATCTTTTCTATTGAGACTTTCAATAACTTTATTGAAAATATAGGTGGGTGCAGTGGCTCAAGTGTGTGATCCCAGCACTTTGGGAGGTGAAGGCAGGTGGATCACCTGAAGTCAGGGCTTCGAGACCAGGTTGGTCAACAGAGTGAAACCTTGTCTCTACTAAAAATACAAAAATTACTGGGTGTGGTGGCAGGCTCCTGTAGTCCCAGCTACTTGGGAAGACTGAGGTATAAGAATCGCTTGAACCCAGGAGGCAGAGGTTGCAGTGAGTCGAGATCGCACCACTGCACTCTCCCCTTGCTGACAGAGAAAAACTCCATCTCAAAAAGAAAGAAAGAGAGAGAAAGAGAAAATATATCATTTGTTAATTCACCACCAATAATTTCCTGAAAAGTCAATATTAAGTCGGAGGTTATTTGTCAGAAGATGGTACTGAAAATGAAGGAAAGAATAAAGAAAGAAAACACCCAGGCTTCTGGGATATTGTGATATTTAATAAACAAGCAAGCATCCTAGTTAAAAATGATGGCATATGTGTGTAAAATAGTAAAGAGCTAAAATGCCTAATCTCACCATGCTTACACTTTCTGTGCACATATTAGTCAGAAAAAAAAATGTGTAAAAACATCTAACATACATTTCTTAAATGATTACCTATCCTTCATTCTTTTATAAGCAGATACAAAATTTACTGCTTACTTGCCAACATTACTTCAGGGGGACAGAAACTTCAGTATGCCTATTTAATCATATCACCTTCATCTTCTTTTATCTGAGTAAATCCCTCAGAAGTTGTGTGTAGTATAGACACACGTACATACATATACGCGTACATATATATTTGGCCTGTGTGTATATATGTATCTATATATGCAAATATATTGTCTAACTAGCTAATCTTTATATTTTTATTTGAAATTAGGCTCATTTTAAAACCCTTACTTATTTTAATTTTTCTATTTGATTTTCTATTTAACTGAACATTTTATCTAAGAAACAGAATATCATCTGAGATGAACTCACACCAAAAATTTAAAGAGAAAAGGGAATTGAGACGTTTAGGTCATTTGAATATTTTTGATATATTGCTTAGAAATTTAGAGTATATTCATTCAAAGTGGGGTAAAATTCAGTTTTATTCCTCCCAGAGCAGTGTGCATGAATGTGTGTGTGTGTGTGTGTGTGTGTGTGTGTTTGTAAGTTTACATATATCTCTCGGATCTTTAGTATAATGTTTTAAGATCATTTGTATGTACACATAGTCAAATTTAGTCCCTCCTCTTTTCCTATAGATATTCATAAAGAAATAATATCACCATGTTGACACCAGAGAGTTAAAACAGTTTTTGTTTTACATTTAATTTATGTGCCTGAATACTCATATGATCAAAAGTTTAATCGGGAAACAATTAATTAATTTGCTTTACAGTTTGTGGCTCAGTTTTCCACCTTATGGGATAATACTATGTTTATGTGTGTGTGTGTTTATATAAATTTATATATATAAATATAAATAGATATATTTATATGTACACATATATTTATATTTGTATTTTTATATATGTATATTTATATGCATGCAAGTATCCCTACATAATCATACATATAGCTTATATATAAATAATATATGGGCTTGTGTGTGTGTGTGTGTGTGGTGTGTTTGCATACATACATGTATGTATATATCCTACTTTTATTTTTATTCTTAAGAGTTCCATTTCACTTCAGGTAATGAGGCAGAGTGTTAGTCACATTGGTGGCAATCAGTAAGATTATAATAAATGCTACTTCTCTTTCACTAGAAACTTTTCAAAGCATTTATGGTGCCTGGATACAGTACTTGTTTAATAACAGTTAATTTCCTTTATTTCTCAATGAATAAATTCTCTGTTCAAATGATGCCTCTAGTTTCTTGATTCTGTATCATCTTGTTTGTAGCAAACATTTATTTACACTTAGTGTTGGGCATGTATGTACATCTTTACTAATATTAATTTATCTTTCCCATATGTAAAAGACAATTTTTCTTGCATCCTTTACGTTGCATCTACTCTCTTTTTATTCTATCTTCAAAGAGTCAGGATGTTGCTGGATGGAAGAATACAAAATGTTTACTAAAGAAATGGACAGAGTCCTGTATTTTCCATTCACTCAACCATTTTCTTTTTTATATTTCAGAGGAAGTAACATTATTTAATATGTGGTTCAGAGCAGTTCCCCTCTCTTTTAAAATACTTTCTTAGGGCCAGGCATGGTGACTCATTCCTGTAATCCCAGCACTTTGGGAGGCCGAGGAAGGTGGATCACCCGAGGTCAGGAGTTCGAGACCAGCCTGGTCAACATGGTGAAACCCTGTCTCTACTAAAAATACAAAAATTAGCCAGGCGTGGTGGCAGGCTCCTATAATCCCAGCTTCTCAGGAGGCTGAGGCAGGAGAATCACTTGAACCCGGGAGGCGGAGGTTGCAGTGAGCCATGATTGTGCCACTGTACTCCAGCCTGGGGGAGAAGAGCAAGACTTTGTCAAAAAAAAGAAAAAAAACTTCCTTGGATTTGTAGAATCCTCATCCTCATGTTCTTGATTACTGTGGCTGCATCTTATCTTAGCTTCCCTCTGCCTCTCAGATTGCTCTTATTCAGTTTCCTTTGTTGATTTCTCTTATTGCTGCATTTTAGCTATGAACATTTTTGAAGCCTTGGTGCACATTATTTTCTTTCTGTGACATTTTATCTTAAGACCTCAACTTTGGAGAATGTGCTATTGATCACAAATTATAATTTAGATTCTGTCTTGTCTTCTGGGTCTGGACAAATGTTCTTAACTATCATTTATATTTTCACTTGGTTATTTCAGTATCATGTCAGTTTTAATAAATTTATCACTGATTTTATTATGACTTTTGCCTACAAATTCTTTTCTTCCAATCCTTCTATTTCAATCAGTAAAGCTATTGGCCTGCAAAAAATAAAGATGTAAAGTTAACCTTGAAATAACCTTGTTTTTATTATTATCTTTCACTTTTATATTCAGTCAGCTAATCTGGTCTGTATGCTATATGAATGTGCATTTGAAAAGTGATTTATAGAAGCAAGGTTTTATCTGAATGAATATAATTTATTATGTCTGTGGTCTTCTTTACATTTATATTTCTGCCACCAAATATCTCTTTCCTATTAATTCAATAGGCTATATACTCTTTTAGCTGACTTTCCTCCTCAAATATAGTCAATACAATTTAGACTAGTCCTCCTTGTAAAGTTGAATGGACCTCATTCCCAAACTCAATAATTTCTAGTACTCTTCCCTACTTCTTAGCCTGGCTTTCAAAGATTAGTTTATTCAGAACATCTCACCCTATTTTTCTGGGCTTACTTGGTCTTTCTCTTGAATTTATAAGCTTTCTCATTTTTTTAGGCTAAGGGGAAGTCTAAGACCCTTTCTCCCAAGTCTACTGTTGTTCATTGTTTCTTTTCTGGGCTGTAACAAAGGTAGAACACTTTCTGAGCCAAACAAACATAAGCTTAGACGTCAACATTATCACTTACTGACAGATTGATTAGCCTTGATAAATTACTCAAACTCTGAACTTCAATTTCTTCATTTCTTAAAAAGTGATAATTATATCCACCTCAGAGAAATTATGTAGGGATTGATGTTCATGTATATTAAAAATATGCTGCTGTTTAGAATGTTTGCTATAATTATTCCCTACTGCAAAACTTCACAGTAAACTTAATGTTTTCTTTTAGGCACACAATTTTTCATATTTATTAAGAACTTCTTGCCAGTTTGTCTCACTGACCTTTTAAACTTAAAAACAACATCTTACTATCCTCTTCTATCATCGTGAGCATTTATCACAATTCTGAAAATATAAGAAGATAATAGAAATCAAGTTAGCTGATTTCAACTTCTAGCTTTACTACTTAACAGCCATACAACTTGGTGAAGTTATAAAAATTCCCTAGGCCAGTTTATTTATTTGTAAATAGAAGTAAATTTTGTAACTCAAAGGCTATTGTAGATATTAAATTGATCAACATGTGTGATGTATTTATAAAAGTACTAGTTATGCCTGGGTGCAGTGTCTCATGCCTGTAATCCCAGCACTTTGGTATACCGAGGTGGGCAGATCACGAAATCAGGAGTTTGAGACCAGGAGTTTGGCCAACATGGTGAAATCCCATCTCTGCTAAAAATACAAAAATTAGCTGGGCATGGTGGTGGATACCTGGAATCCCAGCTACTTGGGAGGTTGACGCAGGAGAATCCTTTGAACACAGGAGACAAAGGTTGCAGTGAGCCGAGATCTTGCCATTGCACTCCAGCCTGGGCAACAGGGCAAGACTCCGTCTAAAAACAAAAAAATAAAAAAGTACTAGTTATGTGGAAATTGCAGCTCATAAGTGTCAATTTATTATTGTAGAGAAAACCTGTCTCTAAAATTAGCATGATCTGCTTGAATAAATAATTTTATAATTACATTATACATTTATTATATAATAATATGATAGTGAGTTAACATTATACATATCTATATATTTGAAATTCATCAAATTTATGGCTAAATGAGTTAGAGAAACACTAAACATGCAAAGGATAAAAGGGCTTTCAAAAGTCATCTATTGTTGGAAAAATATAACTGAGAAGCATCATACAGAATTCTACAATGTATTATTAATACTGTGAAAGACCCACAAAATAATAAATAAAATTCTTGTGTATAATACCTATAGAAAAGCAGAAATGTGTTTAGCTACATAATAAGTTTACTTGACATAAAAACTATGAGAGGCTAAAAAATGTAAATACATTCTGCTGCTATTAGCTAATGAGTATATGTCATGCATATGCACTGTTAATCATTAGTTTTTCAAGGAACTTGTGGAAAAAGTAATAAGATAAATAGAAACCAAAAACAGTTTTGAAACCTTTCAATTTTATAAACATTGCATTATTTATCTAGTTAAAGATAATTATGTTGAAAATAGGTAACACTGCATTTTTTTGTGACTATCAAGAGTAATTCACTACCCTTGGAATCTGCATTTTTTGGTTTCATGAAATTCTGTACCTGGAAATCCCTGGGGTAAAGATGTATTCTTGTTATTTTATAGATGTGGAAATTGAGGCTCAAAAAGTTGCATAATTTGCCTAAAATTGTACAATTATTTTTATTTTATTTTATTTTATTTATTTTTGAGACAGGGGCTTCTTTTATTGCCCAGACTGGAGTGTAGTGGTACAATCATGGCTCATTGCAGCCTCTGTCTCATGCTGTACTCAAGTGATCCTCTCACCCCAGCCTCCTGAGTAGCTGGGACTACAGACATGTACTACCATGCCTGGCTGATTTTTGTATTTTTTATAGAGATCGGATTTCTTTCTGTGTTACCCAGGCTGGTCTTGATCTACTGAGCTCAAGCGATTCACCTGTCTTGGCCTCCAAAATTGCTGTTTATAGGCGTGAGCCACTGCACCCAGCCTATAATTGTTTTATATAACAATTCTCAGCCACCTAACATGAGCTTACCATTATGTTAGTAGACACAAAGAGGAATAAAAAACTACTTGTTTCTTCAAGGAACTTCCATTTGTTCAATAAACTTTTTAATTAGTTTTCAGAAGTATGTTGAACATGTGTGAATTTTTCTAACGGCACAGAAAGTTCATGGATAATGATCTTGAACATTATTTTAATGCTGACTTAAATAAAAGCCATTAGCTAAATAGATATTATTGAGTTTTAATCTTCCTCTGCAATCTGTTTCCCTGTGGAAAAAAAATGAAAATGTTAAAGAACTTTGATTGCTTTCTCAAAACTTATATTTGTATGGTTTGAAAATTACTCACAATATTTAAAATGTGCTTTCTAATATGATCAAATAATACTTGAGGAGCTTGCCAAATTTGTGTGCAGTTACTCATGTCAGTTAGCCTTTCCTAAATAAGAAACCATCTCCCGTTACTGCCTTGTAAGAATAATGTATTATTTCTCATTATTCTGTGGGTTAGTGGAAGTTCTTCTGCTGTTCCTGTATGGACTCACTGATGTTGGTAGCCTTTAGATGAAGGGCCAGCTGGGGACTGGTTCAGCTGGGACAGCTGGTGTGTCTGGGTCTCTCTTTATCTCTCAAGGTGGCCCCACCAGGTTGTCTCTTGTGGTGGCAGCAACACCACAGAAGACAATTCCCCAAGCACTTATAAAACGTCTATTGGTCTATTGGTATCACTTAGGTTGATGTCCAATTGTCTAAAGCCAGTCTGTTGGCAAAGCCCAGAATCAGTGTGGGAAGGGTCTACACAAGACCATGGATGTATTTTTTGCTCCAGATAATTCTACTGGCCAAATTAAGAGATTTTAAAATAACAGTTCTGGAAGGGACAGTAAAAACCATTAATATTTTTTTGATCGACAAACTGATGCACAGAAAAAGGTAATTGTCCAATATTAAAAGTCAAATTACCAGAGAGCTAGATTTAATATTAGGTGAGTTATAAAGGCTAAAACACTTTTAGTGATATTCCCCAGTGTTTGGGGAAAAAGAGTTACTGAAAAGAGATCATCATATTACTTTAGTTAGAAAATGAAGATTTTTCAGTAATATTTGAAGAAACTCAGAGAATAAATATTTCTCACTATTTGACAAAATGTATTGCTGATAGAAATATATATATGTTTGTGTGTGTATGTCTATGTATATACATGTATTATATATGTACATTATGTGTATATATATATGTGTATTGTATAGACTGTTCTCATTATGCCCAGTGATGTTCTATAAAGACTGTGATGTCACCACAAACACTGAATTAGCAAATACTGAGCCATTGCTCCTTAGGGGAAGAACTATGTATATACTTACATGTAAAAGATTATAATCTTAAACCTTAAAAACAACTCATCCTAGTAGATTCTATTGCTTTAAAATAAAACAAAGTTTAGATGTGTTCAGTAATTTGCCTGAGGCAAATTACTAACAAGTAAAAGAGTTAGAATTCAAACCCTGTGTGACTAAACCCAGTCCAGAGCTTCTTGTACTATATTGTACTGCCATCTCCATCCCCTGGTCATCTCAGTATGAGAGCTGAAACAATAAGGCAAAGTGTTGCTCTGTTTAACCTCAGTTAGATAGGTGCTCTTTCATTGAAGCAAATATTTTTTCTGTTCTGCACATGTCTGAAAGGGAAAGTGCTTTGAGTATTGATTTTTAGGGCTCCACATAAATATTGGCAACTAGGCCAATTTGCAAATACAGAATCTGGGAATAATGAAGATTGACTATATCTAAATAATAAGAATTACTCTAGTATGAATGTACTCAATGGAGCAAAGATAAGATGTGTAAAAGGAATATGATAGGGGAGTCATAAGCTTACCCCATGTGTGATACGTCCAACATAGTTTCAGACATTTGTCTCTGTTTTCATACCTAATCAATGTAGCATTAATTTATGGAACGGATTGCTTGTAGGGAAAGGAGTAAGCAAATTGTACTCAGTGAGAACTGAGATTATAGCTTAAAATCAAGAGGAAAGATGGAAAATTTTAAAATTAGGTAAATCACTATCAAATAGCAAGAACCTAGAATCTTTTCTTATTGGAACTAATTGTTTTTAATCCCAATATTTTCTTAAACTAACATTGAGTGTGAGCAGAGCATTCACATTGATGACCCCATGTTATGTTACACACAAATTTTGAGATGAAATTCACATTCACTGATTCTAAGAACTAGGGAGGGGCAAAAAATATACACATAGTACATCAAAATATTACAAATGGAATATTGTTGGGCTACACAATGAAAAACATTTCTATTTCAAAATTTCTTTTCAGTGTATTCTGAAATCTCAGAAGTTTCAAATAATGTTATCAAATGGAAAATATGTAATATTCACTACAAATGAGATCTGATTACATGCCAGAGTTTCCTTACTCATAGTGGAAATTATTTTTATACATTAGAAAGCGTCATAGCGTCATAAGAGCAGAATTAATTTTTTGCCATGTCTGAAGGATTAGGCGGTAGACATAAGAAATAAAATTACCCTTACAGCTGATGTAAGATATTTATGAATATTTTATTTATCTTTTAAACATAGTACCTAGATAAAAGCCTAACATGCTGTAGACACACTTTCTTTTTATTTGAACTAAATTAATTTTGGACACATAATCTTCTTATGTTTTAATCAGTCTGTAGAATGAAGTTTGCGTTTGAATAACACATTGTTCTTTTAAGTCACAAGATTATTCCCATTTACCTTGAAAGAGTAATTCACTAAATGGTGCCCTAGTGGAGAAACAGAATTAACTTACTTCTAACTATTAAATTTACTTGTTTGCAGAAATTGCTCCAAAGTACAAATTGCTATATGTTCAAACTTCACAGTAAAGTTCTAATGTAATTTTATAAAATTAAATGTCATTTTTTAATAGAATTTTAGAACCCAAAGGTACCTTAGAAATTATGTAATTCAAAATTCCTTGAATTTCAAATGATGAAGCGAAAGAGCAAAGACTTTTTTGACTTAATTCATTGATATAGCATATATTAGAAAATAATTGTATACTGTAAAATACTGTATAAAATTGAAGTAATATAATTATTATTTTTGAAATTCACTCGAATAGTGTCTTGTCAGCACTAATATATTTGTCAGCTCCTAGTCCAAAGTCCTTAGTTCTGTGATAGTCTGAATTTTCCTAGCTAAAGAAAAAATTGAAGTTTATATCTAAACACAGGTTTAAAAATAATCACCAGCTTGTAGAATGTCCTTAAGTATTGTGGTAGATGGTTATAGTTCTGTATGCCATTAAGTCACTTCCATAGTATCTGAATCGAGAAAAAGATAATTACAGGAAAATTAAAAATAAAAAGACTGTGGGTCAAAATCTTAAATTATCAGGTACTTACTTTATGTCAGGTAGCATAGCTAAAAAAAAAAGCTCATATATTTTCTCATCTAATTCATAAAAAAATGAGAAATATTTAGCAATTTTCCTTATCTTATAAATAAGAAACAGGAAACATCATATAACGTTGCCAATGTAAAAAAGCTGAGAAGTGGCAGAACCTCGGTTCAAAACTGGTATGATGTGCTGTTAGTCACTTTGTAAAGCATTTCCCAGATTCAAAATATTTTTTCCTGTAATGTTTTCTTTTCATATTTTGGTTAGAACTTGTAAAAGTAGCACTAAAAAGTTTTCTAGATATAGTAAATATAAGCCATGAAATTAGGCCCACGTTTGATTAAGATATTGATGAATCATATTTTATTCATTTTTTAAGACATAGTAAAGAGAAGCCTAATTATGCTGTCCATACTCAATTTTTACTAATTGTATAACAAGTTAGGAGAGTAAAGCATTGGAGAAAGGGAAAAAAAAAACTTGTAGAGAAAGTTGAGAACAGTGATTGAGAAAATACTTGAAGCATTTCTTTAATTCACAGTTGAAACCATTTGCTGTGAATTTCCAATGGTAGAGAAAACTCATTACCAGATGAATATTTCCTTTAGAGGATGGAAGAGTGAATCATCAATACAAGATTTCTTTTGTCTAATAGCTTTTGTAAAAAGCAAAAACAACCAAAAGATAAAAACTAGTAATTTTAATAAGAGTAACCAAATACAATTATAGCCTGAACTTAATCCAACAATTTTCAAAATTTATGAGCAATGAAAAAACTAAAGATCTTCAAGTGAAGCAACAAAACCTTGAAAATTATTTTTGCTACCCTGAACTTGAAGATAAGTTAACTGAGTTTATGTCCTTAGGTTCCTTTTTATATAATGGAGCAAAATGGGAGTGTATGTCTGTTAGGAAGAAATTAGAAAAATAGGGAAAGCGTGCAAAGGGAATGATTGTCTTCAATATAAGCCAAGACTGCAGGGTTGCCCAATTATTTGAATAGGCCTTGCGTATCTCCTTTGGGAATCAGATGCATCTTCAAGTAGTATGAGTTGCAGTACAGAAATACTGAGAACTTCTAAGATGAGGTAACAAAGCACAATTATTCAATTAAATGACATATATTTCTTCAGTTGATTTAGTATTCCAATCTTCACTCAGGCCTTAGAAAGATAAATAAAATATGAAATCCCCAGCTCTAAAATTTATTCTAAATTGCTAAGATTAATAGCTAACAAAAGAAATTGCCCACAGTGTATTTGCCCCAAAGAGCTAGCTGAACAATTTCTGAAGACAGCATGATGAAAAGAAAAAAATATATGGATAGTCAAAATATACCAATTAAGAAGAGGAGGAGAAAAACAAAAGTCGAATATAACAAGGAAGAAAGATACTCAGCTATAAAATAATAAAATAGATAAAGGGTAATGATATGGTTAGGCTTTGTGTTCCCACCCAAATCTTATCTTGAATTGTAATCCCTATAATTGCAGTGATCCACATGGGTCAGGGGTAGGACCAGGTGGAGATAATTGAATCATGGGCCCAGTTTTCCCCATGCTTTTCTCATAATAGTGAGTGAGTTCACATGAGATCTGATGGTTTTATAAGGGCCTCTTCCTCCTTTGCTCGGCACTTCTCCTTCCTGCTGCCTTGTGAAGAAGGTGCCTTGCTTCCCCTTTCCCTTCTGCCATGATTGTAAGTTTCCTCTTGATCAGCAGTCCAATGCTTTACCTCCGACCTATACGCCCTCCATAAGATTGTAAATTTCCTAAGGACTCCCCCCAGTCATGCTGAACTGTGAGTCAATTAAACCTCTTTCCTTTATAAATTACCCAGTCCCAGAGAGTGTGAAAACGGACTAATACAGGTAATTATCCCAGTTGTTTTGCTCTGTAGAAGTACCTGATAAAATTATAAATTTTTAAATATGTAACAAAATGATAACTGGACTTCCATTTAGTACTGTGTGTACTGACTACTCTGAAGAATACTCTGGAACAAAGTTATATCTTGTATAAATTACAGTCCATCTGTGCTCTGACAGGAAATCTAGTAGCCTCTCATCAAACAGACAGAAAATAGTTGACACAGAAGAGTAGTAAGCATTGAGCTAACGCAAAGCCATGGATTTGTCTGGTTGGTTTTGGAAAGAAAATGCACTGCATATAGAACCTAAATCTTGGCAAGGGATGAGTGGTTTTTCTTAACCTGAGACCTTTCAGTAACCTGAAAGGTGCTCAGATGGCTACAGGTTAATAGGATTATTTGACTCAGGGGGAAGCAAATGCAAATCCTCTGTGCAGAAAACTAACTCCAAAGCTGGCCCTCAAGGTGCTCACACATAAAGATGAACTAAATATGATCTTCAAATCAAAGATCACGTGGTTCTGAAATAAATTAGCTATAATGAGTAACAGTTGGCAGAAACAACACTCAGAAGTTTTAGTTTCCAATCCCAAATAATTTTAGATATCGGGATAACCAATAACAGTATATAAAATTTTGACATTCAGAGGGTAACTAGAAATAAAACTAATTTAGGAGAGAAGAATGTATGAGTGATAAAGATTTCATTTGCCTGAAAAATATGTAGTTTTTTTTTTTAAACACAAATAAACATTTTGAAAAGAAGGAATAAACAAGTATGCCTGGGGCAGAAATTTGAGGAATGATCAGAAGAGTATGGTGTTGCCAAAATCAAGGGGGAAATTCGAAGAGGAAAGTTGTGGTCAATAGTGTCATGAAGTAAAAACTCAAACATATAGGCAAGCCACCAAATTTAATACTGAAGTCGGTTTAATCTTCTTCTCTTGTCTGTGCAGAGGCTCCTGTATCTGCCAGTCAAAGCAGCCAAAGTAGGAAAGTATGAGAAT
Source organism: Colobus angolensis palliatus (assembly GCF_000951035.1). NCBI lineage: Eukaryota > Metazoa > Chordata > Mammalia > Primates > Cercopithecidae > Colobus > Colobus angolensis. The sequence continues at coordinate 5,796,510 of NW_012120709.1, forward strand.
GAGAAATTATTGAATTTTCCTTTTCAAAATTACTGATAGAAGAAAAGGAAAACAAAAACATGAAAAATTATATATGTTATTCCAAGTCATTAGAGGAAATTTTGATGTTATTTAGCCATGATATTGCTTTGCTCTGCAAAGGTATGATCTTTATTCATTTGTCCTATAGCATCTTTTCAAGGCCAGTCTCTTTTACTTTTATTCCCAAAGGATAGTTGTGGCTCTACCCAGTGCTCATAAGTAGTTGCCAGAACAACCAGGAGCTCTGTCAATGCAGGTCCTTTTGTTTTAGAAGTCAATTTAAAGCAGAAAGTCAATACCATAGTTTCTAAAGACAATTTTCATTGAATTGCCCATTGCTGACGTTTTTCTTTTCAACCTCTTTTCATTCAGATCGATTTTTAAACTCTCTTTTTTATTTCAAAACTCTTGAAATGAAATAATTGCATTAAGTTGGGTGCAAACTTTTCTAAAACTGAAAGGAAAATAAATACAAAAAGTCAACTGGGAGTTCATGGAAAAGGATCATCAGCCCACTGACAGAACTGACATTTCTCAGAGAAAACACGAGAATGTTTTAGGTGGTTAATCCTGACAAAAATTGAGGAAAAATATATATTGCTAATCCATTACCTTTGGATATCATTTCTGGAATATGAATGAATGTTAAATATCAAAAAGTAAAGCACATTTTAAATATTAAGGACATCTTATAGAGAATTACTGAGAGAATACATTTTTTCCCTCGTATGTAGTATTATCTAAATCAATCTCCAGGACTACACTGTCATGTTTCTAAGCAAGGGATTCAGGAGACCTAAAATGACAGCTTTCATTTAATATTGTGACAGAAGAGTTCATCTCAAAAAAACTGTAAACTTTTCTTGGGCCTACATTTTTCTATGCTTCCTTTCCAACTATTTGTTCTTTTAACATTTGAGATTGCAGGGCTAAGTTTTGTTTTAATACCTACTGAACAACAACAACAAAAAGCTTCCATGGTACTAAACCATATTAGATGAATGATTGAATATGCCTGATTATTAATACATAGCAATATCACCTCTGAAGTACATATTATCATTTTAGAGTTGCAAAAAATAAATTTTAGTGCATATTCTCAAATAATATTACTAGATATTATAATTTAAATATTTTAATGAAAGTAGTACTTGACTCATTTTATGTACTGAACAAATGTTTGAGTGTCTTTTGTGTGTCAGGCAACGTGATAGATGCTTCTGATAAAATAGAAGAGAAGACCAGCAAGGCCCTTGCCCCAATAGAATTTAACTCTAATCAATATGAATTAATAAATTTTCTGTAGGTTTCCAAAGTTATTTGGAATCTGCAGATAATAGTGAGAGAATGAATGCACATAGGTGTGTATAAATATGTATTCAGGTAATGAAAAATCATTATTCCACCAATTTGAAAACATTATCTGTCTTTAGTATTTAGCTATAATCTACAATCTATTTACAGTTAGCTGTGGACAAATATTTATATAACATCACTTATAATGAAAAGGAAACTGTACTAAGTGCTGCAGGAACTATTAAAAGGAAGAAGAATGCAGCTCTCAGGGGACAGAAATAGATATTATATTATGCATGAATAATACAAGTAGTAGCTGTCAATAGAATTTAAAGGAGGAAGCTGTTGTTTTAGGTGGGATGAAGAGAACAGTTTTTAAAAAAAGAAGTGGGATTTGATTGTGTCTCTTTAAGAATGGGTAGAATTTCAGTACGTGGAGAGAAAAACAATAACTGTATGTGGATAAAAAGGAGGATAGAAAGGCATTATTTCCCCTAATAATTTTATATTCTGTGGATGAGACAAAAATTGAACACTAATTTTTAACAGGAATTTTGTAAAATTATGTGCTTCCTTGAATATGTTTAAATTGAAACTTTCTAAATTATCAGTTTAAATACCATTAAGATGTATAATTTTTAAAGATTCTTAATATTGATGTCATTAAATGGAATTGTTATATCATTTTCATAAATATGGCCAATGGAATTCAAATGCATAAGCAGCTTGATAATCACTATTTTGTACTTAAAAAAAGATCATGTTTATCTTTAACGGTCAGAAATTATAAATTATTTTTCTCCATGAACTCAAATTTTCACTTCACCTCCCCCTGCAGGATTTTAGATTAATGTAACATATTTCATTCTTGAAATTCTTTTGTTGACATCCTACCTTTTCATGGTTCTCAGTAGTTCTGTAGAATTTACTTTGACCATTAGACTCTAAATCTTAATACTTCTGAATTATATAATCAATATAACATAAATACACAATTGATCAAAACTATATACATTTATATTTAAATTGTGACAAGTTAATAACAAAATATTATTTGTAATGCATCTGTTAATGAGATAAATGAGGCTTATTTCGCTAATTTAAGTACCGTGGATAAATATTAATTATTGTTAGGAAAAGATATGTATCAGTATTAATTCTATCCTTTTTTAATAAATGTTAGTGCTGAAGAAAAATTATTTACACGAATAAGTAAATGAACATAAAAAGTGTTTTAAAATAGCAATGCCACTTAACTTTTTGAAATCCTTCAGTATTACATATTAAAATTTGATAGAGATTTATCATCAAAAGTCATTTTTAGTTATCAATCAGATTACACTCAGGGCTCACACATAAAAAGACTCGAGGTTGAGAGGTAATGTGTTTCTTCTATAAAATATAAAAACAGTAATTGTAAGAGAAAGTTAATTGGGAATTGGGAAATGATAAAGGAAAATCTGTATATCTATTATGGATGTGTTATCATGTAGACTAATTTTAGGAAAAAATAACTCTCCACTGAGGCTCCGAAAACTAATTTCCTTAAAGCTATTCGTGCCAATACTATAAAGTCCTTGAAATGCCTTTGTAAACCTAAGGGAGTGCCCATTCTTGAGTTTGAAGCCCACGAGAAGAGCATATTATGGGACCGTATAGCCTTGGTGTAGTGAGTCATTTCAAGAGACTTAGTGAAGGAAAAACTTGAAGTCTGAGGAATTGAGCAAATAAAGTTTGAGTTAGGAGAAAAAGTAATTCTCAAGACAGCAGGTGGTTGCACTTGCAGGTCTAGTAGGTGAGCAAGAACCTTATGTACTGTAAGAAGGAATTGTAAGAAGTTTTGTGCCATCTGAGGTAGAGTGTATAAGACAGAAGGTGTTGAATAATGTCCCTAGAGAGGTGTTTGGAAACAAATGAAGTCAGCCTTGTAAGTTAGGCTATGAACTACAGACTTACCTTTGGACAGTTGTAAACTACTAAAATGTTTTTAACAGTTATTTTGTTTTTGTCTTTTTAAGACTTTCTTGCGGCAATAAGGAAAATATATTCCAGGGGAATATGAGATAACAGGAAGATCTTTTAGCAGGTGCTAGAGGTGAAAAACAAAGAAAGGATAGTTGCTTGAAATGAGCTGACAGCAAAGAAGATGGAAACAATTAAGTTTGAGGAATATGAAGGATATAAAATTGCCCAACATAAAAATTAATAGTGGAGGGTGAGGAAAATTAATTTTTTTCCAGATATTATTGAGAAGTCAAAATGAGACCAGATATGGAGCTTTGGATATAAGTTGAATGAATAGTGACTCTATTCCCTAAATATTTAGAAACATTTGAAATTTTTTAATCAGTGAGAGTAATATGATAGAAATGGCATTCTATGAGCATTAACATTATTAGACTATGCCATTACGATTGAAGAGTCTGGAGGAAGTGAGTATATCTTTAACTGAGACTAGCATGAATTATGCTACATGCAAGGAGTAAAAAGGACAGTTTTGATTCAGTGGGTGTTACAAAATAAAGCATGAAATGATACAAATTCAACCCTTCAGGATTTTTTTTTTTTCTATTTTAATTATATGCTGGTTACTGCCTTTGCACAGAGCAATGAACAACACACCTCTGTAACCTAATGAAGCTTAAGGTCTGGTGGATAAGAAAGCAATGAAATATATATGTGCATATATTTACAATGGCAATGTGTCTTATGAGAGAAATATTAATAAAAGTTGTCATGAGAACTGGTAACAAAAGGGCTTAAATACTTTGGAGAAGTGAGAAGGACGATTAAAGAAGTAAATGAATGAGATATACACTCAAAGATGCCCTAAATCGTAACAAAAACAGAAGGGTCTAGTATTGCTAGACACATGGAAATTAGGAGCAGAGATTATTTTAAAGGAAAAAATGGTTGATTTAGTTTTTGTTCTGTGTGAAGTGATATTAGTGAGTCAACATAGAAACATGCGTTAGATAGCTGGATATGGAGGACTAGAGCTTAAAAATAGATAGAATGCGGGTGTCTTCCAAATAAAGAATGTCGTGCAAAACCAGGACATGCAAACTTCAGAAAAGAATATAAAACTTTTAATGTAAAGCAATATAAATTATTTAAAAATTATTTCTTCATATATAGATATATTGTAGTAGAAAGCACATTTCTCATGAATTTTTAAGAAGTACTGTTAACTTTGTTTTATGTATCCAAACATCGTATTTTTCTATTCTTTTCAGGAAAGAAATATTTACTGTCTTTAAATATAAGGAGTATTGCAGTAAACAAACACATAAGGAATACTACAAGGAATAATTCATTTTTTATAAAGTTTAAACTTTAAATCAGGAAATTAGATATATTTTATGAAGCTTAAGATATTTAGAAAGAAGAAGTAGAAGGTAAAGTAAAAGACATCTTCTGGCCAACACGTATTAACTGATTGGACTTACCCTCCTGCCTAAAGCAATTTTTAAAACGTTTATGAATGCATGCCTGTAATCCCAGCACTTTGGGAGGCCGAGGTGGGCGGATCAGGAGGTAAGGAGATCGAGACCATCCTGGCTAACACGGTGAAACCCCGTCTCTACTAAAAATACAAAAAATTAGCCAGGCGTGGTGGCGGGCACCTGTAGTCCCAGCTACTTGGGAGGCTGAGGTAGGAGAATGGCGTGAACCCGGGAGGCGGAGCTTGCAGTGAGCTGAGATCCGGCCACTGCACTCCAGCCTGGGCGATAGAGCAAGACTCTGTCTCAAACAAACAAACAAACAAACAAAATCCAAAACCTTTATGAATATAAGAACCAGTGATTTTCAGATACTGGAAATCAGGAAACTTAAAACAGTGAATCCTGAAAGAGGGAAAAGTCGAATTCTCATGCCTTGCTAGTGAGAGTTTAAAGTGATACAGTCCCTTTGGAATGATGTTATCAGTTTCTTACATAGTAAATACATATACCTCCCAAATGATCCATCCATTCCAATCGTAAGTCTTCTGTCAAGAAAAAAAAATTTTTAATGCCCATACGAAGATTTGTTGAAAATTATTTATTATAACAAAAGTTGGAAAATACCTAAATGCTCATCAACGGGTGAATGGATAAAGTTATATCCACACCACAGACTATTACTCAGCAATAAAGTTGATGCCCTCAAAACATATATGAATCTTAATAATTATCTGAGTAAAATAAACCAAGAAAAAGTTGACATATTGTTGGCTTTATTTATAAAAATGATTTTAAAATATAGATGAGATACAGTAACAGAAAGCAGATCAGTGGTTGCCTGGGATTTGGGGAAGGTATAAGTAGGTAGAAACCAAAGGGCAAGTTCTAGGCAGTTTGAAAGGTGTATGTTTATTATGTGCTACTGACATTTTGGCAGGATAGTTCTCTCTTATGCCGGTAAGAACTGCAGTATGTTTGTCGTTTCTGATTTTCTCCCACTAAACATCAATGTTGTCATTCACTTATAACTAAAAGAAATAAATTTTTCTCTATATTTTCAAATGCCCCAGGAGATCGCCTATTAAGACCAACAAGGATGTGAGGAGAGAGTACAGCCTAACTCACCTAAAACAAAATTCTGTAGAATACCCTTGGAATTTCTTGAATAAATTTGAAGTGTTTTTTTGTAAGAATTTGTTTAATAATTAGAAATAAACATTTACTAAGAAAGCATTGATATTGCGTAGTTCCTTGGGATGTTCGATATGATAGTAAATTTCTCATTGGAGCTGAGCCTGTCAAAAGTTGTATTCTAATCCTAGAGGCAACATTGTTTGATTAGCATTTTATTTTTCTGATTCCAGGTTATTCCCTTTCCCAAAGCATAAACTATTTTCCATATCTGAATATTCTGCTAAAGTGCTAACACTTTCAAGAATGTGCTACCCTCTTTACCATGTGCAACCTTTTTAAAAATGTAGAATTTAAAATAGAATTGTGCTACAATATCAGATTATGTATTTATCATAATTATAAAGTAAATTCGTTTTCTTCAAAATTATTTTTTGTTTTGAGGCATTTTTGAAGTGATGTCTAAAACTTCAAAGCATGTTCTATTTATGCTATTCAATACAAAAACCCACTAGTGATTAGTAGCCACTGTGTACTGGAATAGTGGCTATTGTTACTGAGAAACTAAATATTTCGTTTCATTTAAATAACTCAATGTGGTTTGTGGCTACCATATTATACAATACAGTTCTAGAATGACTCGGAAGGTATAACCATTGAGATTTACATGATCACTCTCTGTATTAATTCTACTAAACCACTGGCTCTATTTTTAAAATACACTAGACACATTTAAATTAGGGGAATTGATAAAAGTTTGTATTTTGTTCAGTGAGAACATGCGAAATAAATAAGAAACAATGGCAGGAAAAAAAATGTGTTGATTGTCCTTTTTCTTTCTTTTTTTCTTTTTTTTTTCTTTTTTTTACATTTTTCAAAATACTCCACAAGTTGGCAAAAATTTCTAGAGAAACTTCTCCAATTGTTTAACTGTCATGAATGAGCATTATATTGATGTTCCCTGGACGAAATACTAACTCAACAAGTTTTCACTACTGTAAGTTGATTCTTAACTAGTCCCAACTAGTACGGTGATCAACAATTTGTAAATATTTGAAGTTTATTCATCCTTTTGAAAAACAAGACCGTAATAGTGCCTTTGTTACTCAGCAAAGACTGAAGTTAACATCCTCCAAGAGTCCACTAGTGTTGAATATGCCTGCTCCCTTGCTAACACCTGAAACCTGTACTGTAATTGTCACTTACTGGCTGCTACCTCATTGGTGAATTATTGATTTGTAGTTTAGGACTGCAGGAGTAGGGGAGGAAATTTCAACTAGAAAATACAATAGGCCGGGCGCAATGGCTCATGCCTGTAATACCTGCACTTTGTGAGACTAAGGCAGATGGATCACTTGAGGTTAGGAGTTCGAGACCAGCCTGGTAAACATGGTGAAACCCCATCTCTACTAAAAATACGAAAAAGTAAAAAATAAAAATAAATAAATAAAAAAATTAGCCAGGCGTGGTGATGCATGCCTGTAGTCCCAGCTACTTGGAAGGCTGAGGCAGGAGAACCCCCTGAACACAGGAGGCAGAGCTTGCAGTGAGCAGATATCGCTCCACTGCACTCCAGCCTAGGCTAGAGAGTGAGACTCCATCTCCAAAAAAAAAGAAGAATGAATGAAAAATCCAACCTTCAGTGAAGAATTGAACTCATTATACTTAAAAAATGCTTGCTATTCCAAGCTAGCACTGTATAATGAAGAATTATAGCTATGTAATTAGCATAGAGAACGTGAGACAGAATCAGTCGTTTATATCTATAAAGAAGGAAAAATAGAACCATTTAATATATTATAGATTCCTTTGCAAGATTTGTAATATTTGTTTGACTAAAAGTACCTATGGCATCTGAAACAAGAAATGCAAACTTCTGATACTACAAATTAATTTTTATTCTGTAAATAAGTATGTATGTGTGAAGACAGAGTAATCAAGGAAATAATTTTATGCTTCCTCTATTCAGAAGCTCGTCTTATGTAGTGACATACTTTAAATATCAGTTTTTAAACTAAAAGAAGATTATTGATTTTTCTGAATACAAAAATGATCCTTCTCACTAAAATGTGATCAAATAAAAAGTAAAACTACACCATATACTGCAAAATTATAATATGATCATGATCATAGTGAATTTTTGAGGCTCTCTTTACTAATTTCTTTAACTGGTTTGTAATTTTCCTCCATATTATAGCAGACAGATGCAGCTGTTGAGAGAAGACTTGGAGAACACATTGTGGCTTATCCAGCATAAGTGTGCTAAGTGTTCCTTGGACTCTATTAGTGATTTCCATATTCAGCATGTAACTTTGGGGAGTATCTTATGCTGCCTTTGAACGTAATCACAATTTTTTGAAGTGTGCTCAATTTATAAAATTAAACAGCTGTTCCATCTAGGGGAATTGGGGATAAATGAGCACATGTTATCATTGGAAGTGGATGATATAGCCCTCGATATCATTTTTCTAAAAAGATGCAAACTTTCATTTTAAATCATGAATCCACCAATCAAACAATTCCATTGATGATCTAGTTTGAAGGTATTCAGTATGAACATATTTGTCAAAAGTGGCAAATAGTTTTAAATATATTTATACGTGACGATGAGTGTGGAAAAAAAAGATGTCTAAGTTTCTAAGTATTGTGGCTATGACTTCTTGGTCCCTTGAAATATAATAGGAAAAGGTGTCTGTTTCTTTATGTTATAAGCATTGAAATCGAATTACATACTCAGAGTGTTTTGGAACCTTGATCAAATTTATTTATGCAGTTTGACTATTAGGAAACTATAGATTTAGTTGGGGGAAGTGGAAACTGTATAAATTTGGATTAATTCAAGAATGTTGGATTGGAATATGGAGTGTTTTTCCCCCAAACAAAACAAATAATAACCTATAGGAGATATGTTATAATATGTATATATTTACTTAAAAATAATTTAATCAATTGTTACCACTGGAGATTGGTAACCAACTCATTTCACCTAAAAAGTCACAACTTGTGGGTAACAACTGTAGTTAGTTTACTATTGTATTATCATAAATTAGCATTTACAGAGCATTTTGCTTTATTTTTTATTTGGAATATTTTGGAATAAACACAGGGCCATATGCAAGATAACCAAACATTCTGCTAGGAGTTATTTTTAAAATTTAATGACTCAGCTTGAGAACGGAAATCATGCAGAAAAATGTATGCAAGAATAAGTTAACAGTGTTTGTTAGGAAGACAAATCATGATTTTGAGTAAAGTAGAGTAGTCCCTTCTAAAAGTAGTAAATGTGTGGGTCAGGTTGGAAACTGGCTAATAAATACTTCACCTATTTGTGTTTCCCTTCTCTTGGCTGATCTGCGTTCTTTAGTTGATTTAGCTCCCACAGCTTCCTTTTGTTGTTCCAACACTGCGGTCAACTTCTGTTGTCTTTATTGGGCTTAAATTGTTTTTATTTACAGCATCAAATGTTTTTCTAAACCCTATGAAATAGTATAGTAATATCAAGCACATCTAGCCTTTGCACTTTCTATGCATTATATATATATATATTTAATGTTTACTTATTAAGTAAAAATATATTTAATCTAGTTTCATTATAGTTTCTACAATGTCTTACAACATTATTTCTAGAATTTAGACATTACACATTTTCCATAGGCTTCATACTCTTATGTTCAGTGCTATATACCAGCTTCTAGAATATTACTTGGTATATGGTAGGAAATCAGTATATATATTTATTAAATGAATGAATAATGAGTGTTTTTTTAGATAAGTTGTATTAGTCTGTTCTTGCATAGCTAAAAGGAAAACCTGAGATGGGGTAATTTATAAAGAAAAGAGATTGAGTTGGCTCATGGTGCCACAGGCTGTGCATGAAGCATGGTTGAGGTGGCCTCTGGAGGCTCAAAATTGTGGTGGGAGCCAAAGGGGGACCCTCTTATGTGGCCGGAACAGGAGGAAGAGGGAGAAGGGGAAGGTGCCACACACTTTTAAACAACCATATCACATGAGAACTCACTCACTACTGTGAGAACAGCAAGGGGAAAATCCGTCCCCATGACCCAGTCACCTCCCACCAGTCCCCTCTTCCAACATTGGGTTGTTACAATTCCACATGAGATTTGGGAGGGGACATGAATTCAAACCATATCATGCACCATTCCTAAAACCTTCTGGGATTTTTATTATTTGAAACAATTTGCTTTGCCTTCTCCATATCTTTAACAGTCTTTTTTCAGAACCCCATGTTGCGTTCTCTTTTGATGTGGTCAATCTTTCTTTGATTTTTATATGGTTCCTTATATAGTTTTTTTATAAAGATTGCAAAGAGAGGCAAAACTTTTTATAAATTTTTTATTAGAGTAGGCAAGGCTACTGTGTAATAACAAATCTCTAAGTCTTACAACATTACAATGAAATTTAATTGTTTTAATTAATAAAACATTAGACTGCTATAGTCTAAGTCAAGAGGGGGTTAGGGAACTTTAGGGCTCCGTTCCAGTCATTAAGAGACTTAAGCTTCCCCTATCTATAACACTGAAACCTTCAACACATCACCTCCAAAGCCACTACTGAGGGGGAAGAGAGGGTTTGGCTGATCACATAAGGACATTTTTATTTTAATTTTTCTTAATACAGATTTTATATTTAGACAGAGAAGTGACATGCACATAATTGCCAGCACATTCTGTTGGCTGGAAATCAATCACCTAGCCTTAATCAACTGCAAGGAGAAATGGGAAATACAGATTTCCCTATGTGCCTAGAGAAAACTGAATGTATTTACTGAACTCATAGTGTTATCTCTGCCACATCATGGATCTCTGACAATGTCTTTATTCTTTCCTCACTTGAGGAATGAGGAATAGTTTGGCTACAGAATTTTAGTTCAGAAATCATTTTTCCACAGAATTTTGAAGATAATTTTATTTTCTCTTAAGATACACAGGGTTTTTTATGTTTAAAACATAAAAACAAACTGATATAAACTAAAACTTTAATACAGCTATATCATGATTTTCGTTCTATATTTGTGCTTTTTTGGGTCTTGCTTAGGAAATTTTACCTGTTAAAATGTGATGAAAATGCTATCCTGCAGTTTTTACTATTTACCTTATAAGTTTTCCCTTATATTTAGGACTTTCATTCATTTGGAATTTACCCTTATACATGGTGTAAGATTAGAATCCGATTTAACTTTTCTCCTATGGTGCTAGTTATATGAGTAATGTCTTCTAAACATCTTTCTTTTTGTTTAATGGCTAATTTGTCATACCACTTTATCATGAATGTCTGATCCTTGTACAAATTGTCTTCTCGTCTGTTCAGTTAATTCATCATTCAATTGTATTGATCTCTTTGCTCTTGCCCCAATATTAGTCTTTTTCATAATTTTAATTATTCCAGCTTTGTTACATATCCTTGTACTGAAAAAAGTGAGCCCCACAACACTATCTTAACTTTATGCTTTTTCTGCAGGATTGGGCAGGTTCTTGATCCTTTCATGTATAATATTTATTAGAATTAATTATTTTCTCAATAGCCACCAGTTTATATTGAAATGTTGCTGTTTCTTTCTTGTTCAAGTTAAATTATCTCATTACCTTTCTTTTTATTTAACTATATTAATGTGCTTATATCTTACCGTATTTTCATTTCTTCTCAAGCTGTTTCCTTCTCCTAGCTTTTTGCTGATATTTTTATGTGGTATTGAGGTTGGGAAACACATGATTCTAAAATTTCCTCTTCATTCCTGTTATATGTATTTCAGAGCTCATACTTACCCCTTGAGTCTTCAAAATAATGTGCCATGCATGCTCTTAGTGTTGAGATATCTTAAATAATTATTATATTATTAATTTTATCTTTTAGCATTTATTATTAGGTGACCTCTATCTGAATCCAATTGTAGATACATAAAGGAAGACAGTGAATTGTCTTTAGCTTTGTTTATTATGCATGTTGGGTGAACTCCCTCAGATATACTGCTGACAAAAATCGAATATGCACAGCTATTAATTCACTTTCTAGTGTCTGATAAGTATCCATGTCTCCATTCTGTGAGTACTTACTAGACTCATGGAGGATCATCTTCTGTCCCATATCCTAATATCTGGTACTCTGAACCAATGGAGTGCATAGCATAGTATCAACACGAACTATGTACTACCACCTATCCTGTCTTCTCTATTGGAATGAAGAACATTGGTTATGAGGACTTAAATCAGAGAATGTAATGAATTACTCCTAAATTCTCTCTGAACCCCAACAATCCCTGTTGTAATTCAGCAATGTGAACTCTAGCTGCCTTCAACAGCCTTACATATAATTGGCCTGTATGATGGATGGTTAGGCAATGTAGCCTGTATAGTCATTGCTATGTTTGCTTACCTTCTTTCCACTCAAATTCTTTCCATCTTCCAAGTTATATATTAATCTTAACTTTAAGTGAAAGTGTGACTTTTCACCTTTTTTTGGAATTCTCATGAATATTTTTAGTGGAGATTTCAAAGAGGATGCATTGATGTTTATTGTTAGAAACTTTTTGAGATGGAGTTTCGCTCTTGTTGCCCAGGCTGGAGTGCAATGTTGCGATCTTGGCTCACTGCAACCTCCGTCTCCCAGGTTCAAGCGATTCTCCTGTCTCAGGAAACTTTTTCATATAAATACTTTCTACTATTCTTAAGAATAAATTTATACATGTTAATGGCATCTATTTGTGAAACTAGTATTAATAGAAAAAGAAATATGTGAAATTCAAAATTACCTTTGCTTATTTTTGATATTTACTCCTTGGCCTTCACAGCATTAATTTCATGCTGTTTACATAAGATTTAGAAAATTTAGAATTAAATTATTACTAGTAAGATACTGTAGTACTGGTAAAAGAAAAGAGCTGCAAATTAAATGTAATATTTGTTTTAAATTTCCATATTCCCATTGTAAGATAGAAATGACCATATTTAAAATCTTAGTAATATCAATAAGCAATTCTTTATGTTCACAGTAGCCAATTTCTATGGAGTCAATGAATATGAAATTTGACATATTCCCAATTAATTGAGGAATTAATAATTGCATGATTGAGACTTAGCTTTCATCCATTTATGGTGTAGACTATTCTACAGTTTTATTTCTATCCTTTTTCAAAATTATCTATTTCTTATAGTCTGTAGAGATTGTATCTAAAACTACTACAAATATATCAGTATTTATTATTTTAAAAGTTGAATTATTCATGTTTCTCTTTGTTGTTTTATTTTTAATTGTTCATTACTTCTAAATTCCCACTTAACTTACTGTATAATATTGATCTATGTTGGGATAATATTTTATAGCTTTGATTTTCCCATGCCCCATAAAGTAGTTTAAACAGAGTATGCACATTGCATGCATACTACTGAGTTTAAACTCAATAATAATTTATTTCACTGAAGACAAATAAATGGAAAGAAATTACGTTCCTGATACTTTTCTTTGTGGTACTAATTTGGTCTGTCTATGATTTTATTTATAATACTGATAAATTTTTAAATTTATTTTTTGGTTTTTGGAGTTGCCCCTAAATAACTATGTACCATTAAGCAAATCTCAAAATATTTATGAAATTTAATTACTCTTACTGGAAATGATGAAGTTAAATAAGCTAATAACTATTCTCTAAGGTTTCTCCTACCTTTCCTTATGAATAATAATAATCATAAGAACTACAATTTAATGAGTGTCAGTCATACACTAGGCATCAGTACTTAAAACAGACCTATTCATTTAGTAGAAGAAGAAACTGAGATTCAAAGAGTTAAAGTAGCCTGTTCAAGACAGTACATCCATGAGGTAGTGAATTCAGAATTGTAACCTGGAGCAGGCCATGTGATAGCTGCTTCAAGTGTTCTTTATCAGTTCTTTAGAGTTTATGATGCCATATTCTCTCATTTCATTCTAGCTTTAGTTACGAATCAGTTATTTTATTGATATTTCAATTTAGTTTAAATCCTCCACTGAATCTTTGCCGAATTATTTTATTCCCCCAATCATACTGCCCAACTCTGGGTCCTACTCTCATAAAATCAGAATGGTAGAAGTCTCAGGTCTCAGCATTTAAACATATTTAACTGTATTTTCATACTTATACTCTTTCTTGTTCCTATACAAATTAAAATAATGTTTCTTTTCTTTCCAAAGTGATTATTTATTTGTATTCTAAGAATCCATCCAAGTTCATTTATGTATTTACTTTGTAATGAAGTGAGAATAAAAATGAAATAAATCTTCAATTTAGTTCATTTTCTTACCCTTTTTCTATACTGTTTCATTTTTTCAAGTAGAAAATCTGAAAATAATTTTTATTTATTATCTGATATAATACATGTTTGAGGGTATGTACCTTATTTCCTCATCCACAAATAATACACACTTCACTTTTTTGCTCCAAAGAGGTATCCAAATTGATTTACAAAAAAGGAAATGTTCCAATTATGAACATTATTCCGAAGAGGATATCCAATATATCAGCTCAGTCTTGGAAATGTGCCTAAATTTTTAATTTAAAATTAAAATATAGAAGGAAACTCACAAATTTAATTTTTTATCATTATAGCTATATTTTGATTAAGTTTGCAGTTGGATGCTTTGAAATACTTTCACAAGTATGGATTCATGGCAGAATGTGAAATAAGTAAAAAGTTGGGTAGATCTTATTTATTACTGTAAATCTTCATTAGTTAGGGACTACTGCCATCCCCAAAATAACTGTCATTGACACTTTCAGGTCTGGGTTCAAAATAATATCTATACTTATTCTGAACCTGAGGCAGTCATGCTGAAATTTCAGAAAGCACCCAGTCCCATTTCACAAACTTTCCCAACATAGTTTTGGAACCACAAGTACATTTTATATTTACAGTAATGTTGCTAAAAAATGTAAAAATAAATTTTCCAATAAATATTTTCCTCAAACGGCAATAAAAGGTAACACAATAATAACTCACAACATTTTATACCCCCATAAAATAGCCATCTGCTTCCAGAATATAAAATATCTTCCAAACCCAGTCAAACAATGTAAGTCATCTTTATATCTAGAACTTGGAATCACAGGTACATTTTAATAATAGAAATGAAGTCAGTTTTTACTCTTATGTACTTTCTGGATCATAGTTTCACCTCCCATTTTTGCTTGGCCTGATACTAACTGTCCTTAAAGTTTCTACAGGAATCTCCTTTCCTGGTCTAAATTTGTCATCTCATCAGTGAAGAGGCAAGTTAGCTAGTGATAATAGCACAGACTATTCTTAATCCCTACTCTGCAATTTAAAAGCTGTGCCACCTTGAGAAAGTTGGAAACATCTCTGTACCTCACTCCTTCATCTATAAATGAAGATGAGATACTGACTTCGTGTGTATGTGTGTGTGTGTGTATGCGTATGTTTCTGAGAATTACACTATTTAAGTCATGAAAAGCATGTGGAAACAGTGGCTGACATATAGTAAGTACCCAATATGTGCCATGCATTGGTAATAAGTTTTGTGTTCTTCAATAGCATTTTGTACTTTCCTTATCATGATAGTAACCACTCTGTAATTACGCTTGTTAATTGTCCCTTTTCCCAGAAAGATTATAAGGTCCATTCACTCAGCAATTATATCTCTGTTTGTCACAGTACCTCAATACTTACTTATCATGATGCCTAAGACATGGTAAACACTTAATGGGTATTTATTGAATGAATTAAGTTTCTGTATGTCACAGGGACCAAGATACATATTTTATGTATATTATCTGCTTAAAATCTAATCATAACCAAGAAATAAAATAGTATTATATAGGTAAGGAAATTGAACCTCAGTTTTCATAGTCATGAGACAAACCCCAAGTTAATCAAACTACACATTAAAGTTTCCCCACTACTTCCCGATGATTTCCCCTGCAAGTCTCCCTCAAGATACAAAGTCAAAGTAGTCAAAAGAAAACTAACATTTAGAAATTAAGTCTGAAGTATGAAGTTGTGAATTTGCTAAAATTATGGCTGGCTCATCATTTTCCAGGAATGAAGATTGCTTTGAAAATGCTGAAATAATCACCCCTAGATTCGGATTTTGTACATGAGTAGTTTGTCATAATGACAACTCCTTTATCTCATCTTTGTACCTTCTTGTCTTGGCATTCACTGAATTTACTACAAATTTTGTGTAGTCTGTTTCACATCATTGTAAACTTGCCTCAAATCACCTGATGCTATGTTTCTATGATTATGCCAAGTTTTGTGCTATGCTTAGTTCATTCTTCTGTAATTAGTTTTTCTGTCTGTTTGTTCAACACTTAAGTTGTGTTTGTATAATACTTCCTGTGAAGTTTTCTTTGTCAGTGATCAAGTTTACATTGAAAATTTGCAGTCCAGTGACATTGATGTATTGGAAAAGGAAACGTACATGCATTAGCATATTTCTTTCCTTCTTTCTTTTGTTTTCTTTTCTTGAGATGGAGTCTCACTCTGTTGCCCAGGCTAAAGTGCAATAGTATGATCTCGGCCCGCTGCAACCTCTACCTCCTGAGTTCAAGCGATTCTCGTTCTTCACCCTCCCGAGATGCACACCACATGCCTACACGTTACAAAACAATTGTGAACAATAACAAATATTTTGGTTCAAGTGCATCTCTAGAAAATCATTTTCTATGGCACCTTATCCTTCTATGATTGTTTCATCAAATTGAGCTTCTTGATAGCACAAATCTTATGCATTAATCATTTTGTTCCCTCTCTGACAGTGACCAACACATATGTCTGACACCTACTATAAATATTTGAATTAATAAATACTGCCAAAAGAGGTGACTCTGACACATCTCTTTGCCTACAGGATACATATTTATTTGATCTATTCTAAAAACATTCCACTGTAAAAAGAAAGGGCTAGTTCTTATACTAGAATGAATTATTTTTCTCATGTAGACAAATTATTTTTACTATTTTGTATTTATATTTGCTTTGCTTTTCAGCAGTAACCTTGGAAAATCTTTTTATACTTGAAATGAAGGTTATTAGGATGGATATTCTTTCCTTGGTATCTGCAGACTAATTCTGATTTTCACTTTAAACATACATCTACTTCTCAAAGCTTCTAAACACAAATAAAACATATAATAATAAAGCTAGAATCAAAATATAGCTTAAAACATTATATTCCTTTTGCAAATATTACATAAGTAATGTATAACCCTTTGAGATGAGAGTTTGTAAATTTTGGCTTTCTCATATAACAAGAATAATTTGCATATGAAATAGAGTATATGTTTAAATTTTCTTCTATGGGAGTTAGATGTTGAAATCTTTACTGAAATGATTTTTTTTTTTCCTGCGAACACTTACAAGACTTCTGTTCTCAACTTAACGATTCAGATTTATGTGTCCAATACTTTAGATTTTTTTTTTTATTTTTACATGTTTCTCAGTGAAACCCACTTGTTGTCTTTGACTTAGAGACTCTATAATTAAAGTAAAAGCACATTTCTATTTAAAGTCTAATTCACAGGTAGTTTCTTAGTCAGTTTTCATTATATCAAATAATCACAGCAACATTTAAAACTATCGAATTTAAAATATAATGTATATGAAACTGCCAAAGTAAACATTCACATTCTAGAACTCTCTATAAACCATAGACAATAAATATGTTTGAAATAATCAACTTGCCACACTGGCTGGTGTGTCAAAGTAGCCACAATGCTACTGATTTTTAAGCCCACTGCTGAGTTTGGCCAGGACTACCACTTTTTAGTTAAAATGGCTTACAAAAAAAAAAAAAAAAAAAAACCAAAACGGCGCT
>NW_012120709.1:5814276-5819368 GCF_000951035.1 Colobus angolensis palliatus
ACTATTTTATAAGAAAATATTATTTATTATAAAAGATAATAATTTAAGAATTTAATTTAAATTTTACTGCTGTCCATTTATTAGTTCTATATGCAGCATAAAAGCCATGTAGTACAGTTCTGAAAAAGAGAAACTCTTTGATTGTTTTTTTTTTTAATTCATGCCATTCTAGGTAATATAGAGCAGAGCTTTAAAACCCTTGTAAACACTGCAAAGGCAGGAAACTAGATAATTTTTCTTGGGAACAAATTTTGAAGGTAGATGAAACTTAAATAATCTAATTATAAATAAGCAATGACCATACTTTTCTTACCTTTACATTTTAAGTCTAGAAATACATAATACCAATCCATTTGGCATAAAGCTAAAATACCACTTTTAATGTGTTAAATATTTTGAAATCTTCTCTTAAAATTCTTAAGTGATGGAACAGGCTCTGGTTCTCTAAATATGTATAATAATACTCTACTTAATTAAATTTAGAAAACAAAATTTTATTAATTTTAACCTCCAGCAACAGATGTATATTATTTAAGATACAGAAATAAAAAACATTTTATAAATAGTCTGTTCAAAAAAAAAAAAAAAAAAAAAAACTCCTAAGAATATTTGCTACATGGTGGGTAGTAATATGCTCTTTACTGCACCAAAACAATTTTCTTAAATGGGAGTACTTGCTCACAGTGTGAACTGAAAAATATCTCCGGTCTATAACATGCCTGATTCCAAGTAATTCAAGTGTAAGAGTCTAATTTATATGTAAAAAACACTGTATTGTAATAAGAGGTCCTAGGGGATTTTTAAAATAATTACATAATGTTTTGGATATTTGTTTGTTCATTTTGATATTTATTTTAGATTATGATATGCTGGAGCTCAAAGTTTTCCTAAAGCCATCAAAAAAACACCCATCATCTGTGTCCTCTTCCTCACTGATTTGAAATGCTAATTTTATATTTTAAAGTCTCTTTCATATAGAATTTGTTTACTGAGCTTTCTATCATCTGTCATAATTCTGTATGCCCTTGTTCACATATTATAACATTATTATTACCATTATCATTGAAATTACATAGCATATTTAAATTCTAATAAAATAGGCCCATTTCATTCTTTTTAAAATTAGACAATTTATTTATTTTTGCAGATGAAACAGAATAATCAAGATTGAAGGAAAAATCCATTTTTCTTTTTATCCAAAAGGTCTCTCTATAATTTAATTTGTAGAGAATGCCCATCTTTGCAGTATTTAATTTTTCAGGGACATACTTTTTATTCAATTTTTGATGTCACCATATTTTCTTGAGCATTTTCAAATAAATCTTAAAGTGTTCTAATTAAATCTAATTTTAGGTTTTCATATTTGGTTTTCACCATTTCTAGGACCCCCTGCCATGGCTAGCTAATGTTTCTGGTATAAAACAATACTTGTTTGATAACTCATTAATTATTATTATTTCTAGTAGTTTTTCTCTTAGATGTCTACTATCATTTGAATGTTTCTCCAAAACTCATGTTGAAATGTAATTGTCATTGTAACAATTTTAAGAGGTGGGTCTTACAAGAAGTGATTAGATCATGTAAGATCCACCCTCGTGAATGAGTTAATGTCTTTATTGTGGGAGTGAATTAATTATCACTATAGTGGGTTCCTTATGAAATTGATAAGTTTGGCCCAATTTCATCTCCATGTCTCATGACTTGCCTGCCATCTGCCCTATGATAACACAGCACAAAGGCCCACATCAGACGCCAGAACTATGCTCTTGAACATCCCAGCCTCTAGAACCCTAAGAAATAAATCTTTATTCTTTAAAAATTACTCAGTTCCAGGTATTCTGTTATAGTAGCAGAAAATGAACTAGGAAAACTATCAACATAGGCCATCATATTATCTGAAAACAATCATTTATTTATTCAATAAATAACTGCATAGTACTTATTATCTCTGTTATATAGCTTACACTGTATTATACTTTAGTCCTCTTTCTAAAATTATTTCCTTCTCTTATCTTATTCTCTGATTTAAACTTCCTGGTAATATTAATAATATTGATCATGCCATAAACCTTGTCTTTTTTTAGCCTATAATGGAAATACTTCCAGTATGGCATCATTAAATATTATATTGGTTTTTAGTTATAAATAACTGATTTTATTGCATTTAAGTTTCTAATTCTAATAATTTTTTAAATAATAAATGGAAGAGTTTTGTCTAATGCTTTTTTTTTTTCCATTTTTGGATGGTTTCTATTTCTGTCTTTAACATGACAAAATGATACTTGAAATTAAGTTCCCAATGTTTATATCATATTTGATGGCTGAAACAAATTTGGAGTCTTGCAATCTCTCTTCCCTTCTTCTCCTCTTTTCCTTCACATGGAACTTTATTCTGCCACCAGGCTTCATCTGATATTTGCTTAATGCAAATTTCTGTCAGCATCTGGCCTAACATATCATTGACAAACAGCCTCTAATATTTCTTCATAATATTTTATTCTCTTGCTTGCTTTCTCTTTTTTTCCCCCAAAGAAAGGGTGGAATTGAGTGAATTTGTTGTCACTCATGTCTTGGCACAATTCCCCAAATTTATTTTATATTTATTTTGCTTTATTTTTAAATATTGCTATGGCATTAAAATTATCACCAGATAATCAAGATAACTATTACTTGAGGCTAAAAATCATATATCTGTTTATAGATCTTTTAATATTTATCTACTTTCTCATTTTATTACAATTTAGAGCATTCTTTGGCTCTATTTCTCATTTTAACATCTTATTAAAATTTCAAAATTTCACACTTTCATTACTTAGAATTTTCTTTAATGGAAATACATTTCTATTTCTAATGTAAAAAAATATAATTTACCATATGGAATATGTTAAGCAATGATCTTTTAAAAAATTATTTCATGAGTTATGATGCATGTCACGTAGTCATGTGATAGGAAATTATAGTGCACAAAATATGATATGTACTTTGTGTTACCTAAACATTCTGATCAACTTCTTATAGAACGTAGTCTTTAACGCTAATTGGCATATGTAGCAATAAATATTCATAATTATGAACTGATTTCTTCGATGGGTAGTCGGATTGGGGCCCAAGTTTCCCAGTTTATTTTTTCACTGCTGCTATAGCTCAAATTATTTCCATTTTAGTAGATTCTGAATTTATTCTGATTAAAATCTCTGACATATTAAGGATTTTAGCAGCTGAAGTATGATAGCTCATGTTTACTCGACTGATCCTTTCAAAGGGTTGTAGATATCCTCAACCCACAAGTGAATGGCTAATTACAATCCCCAACTTCTACTGAGTTTCGATTGTTTTGTTATTTTCCTGTTCCCTAAGTGAGATACATATATCGATGCCACCCTATGCTTGTGTTTACCTTTACTTATTTTTGTGGTTTCACTTTTTTCATACCATCTCTCCAGTCAGACTTTCTTTAAAAAAAATTTATCCATTTTTATTTCTTTCTTAGCGTCATTTTCATAGATCTAATTACTTTGCATGAACTATATATTGAATTGATTTAATTTTGAAAAAATAGTTAATATCCTTAAATGAATATATAATTAAGATACAAATTGAAGAATTATAAAGTTTTAATATTTTACCGTTTTGTTTAGGAAAAGATCATTAATATTACAAAATTGAGACTCTTTTAAAAAATAATTTAGTACCCCTACATAAGATGCAGTTCTCTGTATTTTCTGTATAGTTATTTTCTAATTTTCACAAAGAAATTTTTTTTGTAGGGATCTTGTATTCTGTGCTGAATCTAGTATTTTCTTCATTGTGTAACTAAACTCTGACTATTTATTTCATTATTTTATTACATGAACACTTTTATTTCAATATTTTTCTTCTGGCTTTCACCATATTTTTAATTATTCTAACCCTAAATAGTAATAAAGTTGATAAAATTACACATATATAGAGACAGACATGGTATATGTGTTTATAGACAAACATACATATAAAGGGAAAGAGAGAAAGTTAGAAAACTATAGTTAGAAGTATGCCAAAATTTAACAAAAATAAAAATAGTAACCCTTCAAGGAAGATCGGGGCCAGATGCCGTGGCTCACACCTATAATCCTAGCTCTTTGGGAAGCCAAGGAAGGAGGATTGCCTGAGGCTGGGAATTCAAGACCAACCTGGCCAATATAGTGAGACCCCATCTCTAAAAAAAAAAAAAAAAGTTATTTATTTCCTTTAAAAAAAATAAAAAATAAGCTGAATATTTTATCTTACATACAGTTGGAAATACTTTAAAAAGGCTAAATTTTGGAGGTACAATATAATTAGTAATTGAAAAACAAAAAATTCTGCTGTTGTAGAATCAGAATGTGAATATTATACAGACACATTCCACAAGTTTAGTTGGAGATGATTTTTTTTTTTGCCTCAAGAAAAATTGTGAAGTTAAGTCTGTTTTAACTAATGAATATTTCAAATATCTTTTCTTTATTATCTATTGTGCTGTAACACATTTTCACAAGCTTAGTGGCTTAAAACAATGTTTATTTATTATCTCACAGTTTATGTGGGTAGAGTCTGGGCATGGCTGGGCTGTGCCTTCCTCTGGTCTCTCACAAGACTGCAATGAAGGTGTCAGCCAAAACTGGGGTTTTATCTGAAGACTCAGTTGGAAAGGACTCACTTTCAAACTTACTTCCATGGCTGTTGGGAGGATTCAGTTTCCTTTGGGTTTCCGGACTCAGGGTCTTTGGCTGGGGGCCCACCCTCAGTTTCTTGCCACGTGGATCTCTCTACCATGAAAACAGCGAAAGAAAGTGTCTACTAGCAAAATAGGTTAAAATCTCTTTTAACCAATTCACAGAAGTAGGATCCTATTACGTCTGCTGTGTTATTTTGCCTAGAAATAAGTTTCTAGGCCTACCCATACTCAAAGGATAGAGATTACAAAAGGATCTGTCAGGAGGAGGGGATCTTTGAGGGCCATCTTGGAATTGGTCACTACAATTCCTTTTCCTTTCTCTTTCTCCTTCTCCAAATAGGCTCTTTCAACAATGTGGATATATGGATTATCTTTTTTTGAGATTTTTTTTTTTTTTTT
>NW_012120709.1:5820148-5845757 GCF_000951035.1 Colobus angolensis palliatus
ACTATTTTATAAGAAAATATTATTTATTATAAAAGATAATAATTTAAGAATTTAATTTAAATTTTACTGCTGTCCATTTATTAGTTCTATATGCAGCATAAAAGCCATGTAGTACAGTTCTGAAAAAGAGAAACTCTTTGATTGTTTTTTTTTTTAATTCATGCCATTCTAGGTAATATAGAGCAGAGCTTTAAAACCCTTGTAAACACTGCAAAGGCAGGAAACTAGATAATTTTTCTTGGGAACAAATTTTGAAGGTAGATGAAACTTAAATAATCTAATTATAAATAAGCAATGACCATACTTTTCTTACCTTTACATTTTAAGTCTAGAAATACATAATACCAATCCATTTGGCATAAAGCTAAAATACCACTTTTAATGTGTTAAATATTTTGAAATCTTCTCTTAAAATTCTTAAGTGATGGAACAGGCTCTGGTTCTCTAAATATGTATAATAATACTCTACTTAATTAAATTTAGAAAACAAAATTTTATTAATTTTAACCTCTAGCAACAGATGTATATTATTTAAGATACAGAAATAAAAAACATTTTATAAATAGTCTGTTCAAAATTTTAGTTGGCTGACACATTTAATTTTCACAGCTGTTTTTTTTTTTGTCCAGTTGAGTTCATTTTTCTTATCAGAACTGTATAAAGACCTATTAGACCAAATTTATTCCCAATGGCATAAGAAGGAAAAAGGCTAAATCCTTTATCATAAGACAAAACAGTTTCATTGGATAAAAGTAGAGATACAAAATATAGATAACAGATGGCATATAAGGTTGTTGCTATTCAACTTTAATCAGATTTGAGATATCTTTGACTCTGGTTGTAAATAAGCATGATTTTTCTGGTACATATTAACTATATGATGAAGTATGAGTTGTCTGTAGAGTATGCCTATTAATATAAAATATGCTGTACAACAAATTAAATACTTGCTCTCTCCTTTTATTATCTTCTCTATGACTTTCCTATGCCAGTTTTGCTTCTTGAAATGACAAAAATGACAAACTTTGTCTATTGTGGAACTGCCAATAAGTAGCCAACATTTGGTCAGGTAAAGAATACAGGCTCTGGAGTCGGACAGCTGTTTCCCAGGCTTTTGATGGCATCTTTGGCAGGATATTTGACCTCTGAGGATCTGTTTCCTTATCTGTAAAACAGGGACATCAGAATTATCAAATTCATAAGATTGTTGTAAGGCTTAAATGACTAAATATCTGTAGAACATATGGAACAATGGCTGGAATAATTATGAATATCATATCAACATTCGGTATTAATTTTACCTGATTCTTGAATGTTTGCGTATTCTTGAGATTCACTATATGTTTATTCTCCAATCTTTGCTTTACAACCTGTTTCCTAACATCTAGAGTGTATCTATATAACTTCTGTTACTGTTGAAATCCATACCTTCTCATATGTGTAGTCATTTTTGTTTTTTCTCCCTGTGAACTGGACCCTAGTGTCTATCCAACTCACATTAGGACCTGACATGTTACAGGCCATGAGGTATTTCTGTAGCTTACCTAACTAATTATCAACAGTCCTCATTCAGCATCAGGGCATCTTTTATCCTACTAGGTTCTAAAATAATGTTCTATGGAAAGAAGAGAATGAATTTGGATTCAGTGAGAGTTCATTGGGGATATTGTGTATCAAAGATAACTATGAAATTCACTTGCATGAGTCCTTGAAACCTTTGATAAGAATGTGCACCTACTCTCACTTAGCTTACTGCAGTCTATAGTGATGAGACTGGGTTGAAAATTATGCCTATACCATGTCCTATATCTCAGTTCCACACATGGTTGGCATTAAAAAAAATGAATATTGCAAGGATTGTTTTAGTTTCTACTGGATATCTGCATTCAAAGGTTCTTGCCACTGGGTCTTCAATAATCAGTAATTCTAGTGCCTTTTTGAATATTTATTTTCATCTTTAAAATATTACTTTTCTTTATCTCAGGATATTTTCTCACAATTATCTACATCACATCATGCTAAGTAAAGCCTGATACCATTAATATCAAAATATGTCTTTTTAATATGTTCTTAAGCAACCAAATTTTACACAAAATATGTTAGAATGCTCTATTTTCTGAGCCTCTAATAATTTTGTTTTTGTTCTTTTTTTCTCCAATCATAGCCCTTTTCCCTTATTCATTGTTCTATCCCCAGCATCCCACACTGGTGATCAGTAACATACATTGAATTTTAATGAATATATTTGCTGATGATGTGAGAAATCTTTTAAAATACAAAGCTGGTTCTGTTATTCCACTGAGTAAAATATTAAAACAACTTAATCACTCAGTATTACCTACAAATTCATTTTCATGGAATAAAAGACTCTTCAAGAGTTGGCCCTGCTTCTTGCTTCAAGCTCCCCCATGATTTCCATCTCTAAGTGTTGACAACCCACCTTACTTCTCCACCTGAATGAATACATTTGGTTTTCAAGACTCAGTCTAAATACTTATCTTTTTAATTCATCCAAGAGCTAATTATTTTCTCCCCAGTGCCGGAAGTATATTCTGTAGCTAAGCCTATCATAGTCAAGATTCTCTATCCTGCAATTATATTACTATATTTCTGTACTTCCTTGGAGGTGATTGTTCAGGGAAGAGATTATATTTTCTTAAATTTTGTGTGATGAGAACATAATCAGTGCACAATGAATGTTATAAGAATGATTTAAGAATTAATAAAGTGATACCTTACTAAGGTTCAACATCCCTAAAATAGTATTTTGAGTCTGAAATTCCTGGTGATTACATATAAAGGAAAAGGTAAATTTTGAGGATTTCAAGGGGAACAATAATTCAATAAAAATGCATTATTAATCTCCCTGTAAACTGAAAATATGAATTATTACACTATACCTTTCCCGTTCAGATATTGAGCAAAATGATGCAATAAAACATGATTCCTATTAAGTACATAACCAAAATGCTACTTTTAATAAAAATTATTATTTGCCCATAGACAAGATACACATTTTTGAAAGCTGCAAAGAACAGAAAGGTAATTCTACATTGCTTTAAATAATAAAGAAATTGTAGTGCAACCTTTAGTATTAGCTTTTCAACTAGCATCATTTTAGCATTTGTATCTATGTTGGATCTGTAACAGTTGAATATTAAGTTATATTTAAACTTAAATTTCAAAAACCCAGAAGAGTTACTTTTGTATGTAACTTGTGAATTTAATCAGTTGCTTTTTGTTCTTAATGTTTTCAAATGTGAAACGTGACTTTTCAGTAAATGGAAACATTGCATTTACTTTTAAAATATTTAATAAAATCAGTTATTTTCTTGAAATAAAAATTGAATCCCTTTTCAAACTAAGTCATAGATTTAAATGCAAAATCCAAAACTATAAAAATCCTAGAAGACAACATAGGAGAACACCTAGAACTTGGGTGTGGCACTAACTTTTTTTTTTTGTTCTCTTTTTTCCTTTGAGACTAAGTCTTGCTCTTTTGCCCAGACTGGAGTGCAGTGGCCCGATCTAGGCTCACTGCAAGCTCTGCCTCCTGGGTTCACACCATTCTCCTGCCTCAGCCTCCCGAATAGCTGGGATTACAGGCAGCGTCACCCTACGCCCAGCTAATTTTTGTATTTTTAGTAGAGACTGAGGTCAGGAGATCGAGACCATCCTGGCTAACACGGTGAAACCCTGTCTCTACTAAAAAAAAAAAAAAAAAAAAAAAAAAATTGCCAGGCACTAGGCACTAACTTATTTAGACAGAACACCAAAGTCGCACTAACTTATTTAGACGGAACACCAAAGTCATGTTCTATGAAAGAAATAATAACCTGAATTTCACCAAAATTAAAAACTTTGACTCTGTGAAAGATATCAAGAAATGAGACGTCAAGCCACAGACTGGGATAAAATATTTGCGAAAGACACATATGCTAAAGGACTCTTATACAAAATATAAAAATAACTCTTAAAACTCAAAAACCGAGTGGGTGGATCACGAGGTCAAGAGACTGAGACCATCCTGGCCAACATGGTGAAACCCTGTCTCTACTAAAAATACAAAAAATTAGCCGGGCGTGGTGGCGGGCGACTGTAGTCCCAGCTACTCGGGAGGCTGAGGCAGGAGAATGGCGTAAATCCGGGAGGCGGAGCTTGCAGTGAGCGGAGATCGCGCCTCAGCCTGGCAAGAGTGAGACTATGTCTCAAAAAAAAGTTTTAGAGCAGGAACAAAAGGAAGTAAAGTGCACTTGGAAGAGGGCTAAGCTGGCAACTTGAGAAATTCAAGTGCACAGTTTGACCTATGATTTGGGGTTTTATACATTGCCATTCTTCATGAGCAGTGGCCTGCTAGTACTTGAGAGGGGTCTCATGCACAGAGTCACTGTGTGTTTACTGGAGTTCTACACATGCTAACTTGAGGCATTTTTCCCTTACCAGTTGAGTGTTTCTAGAAGAAGGTCCTATACCAGCTAAACTCGACGATTTTGTTTCTTAGTGCACATTCATGAGCCCACTCACCCAACTCCGGAGATCTTATTGGGAAGCTGCTGCTCACCAGTGTCAGGCGTTTTTATTAGGAGACTCCCTGGTGCCAGCTGTGACTAATTATTATTTTAGTGAGATAGCGTAACAACCGCCTGACCATCACCTGATGATCTCCTGACACTTCTGGTTGGCCAGGGTTGCTGGGTTGGGGGGGGGGGTGTGTGCTCTAATGACATTTTTCACAGAAATAGAAAAAAAAAATAGGTAAAATTAGTATAGAAG
The DNA here is from genome assembly GCF_000951035.1 of Colobus angolensis palliatus. Lineage (NCBI taxonomy): Eukaryota > Metazoa > Chordata > Mammalia > Primates > Cercopithecidae > Colobus > Colobus angolensis. The sequence continues at coordinate 5,824,922 of NW_012120709.1, forward strand.
CACAAAAGGTGACAAATAGTCAAAGCGAGAGAGTACCGAGAAAATAAACTGGGCTAAGCACAGTGTCTTCAGTAAATGGTGCTAAGAAAAGTAGATATCCATATGCAGAAGAATTAAACTAGATCCCTGCCCTATATGAAAATTAACTCAAAATAGATAAAAGGCCCTAAATGTAAGACCCAAAACTATAAAACTAGTAGAAGAAAACACAGGTGAAACGCTTTAGGATGTTAGTCTGAAAAAAGATTTAATGGATAAGACCTCGAAGCACAGGCAACAAAAGCAAAAATAAATAAATGGAATTATATCTAACTAAAATACTACACAACAAAGGAAGCAATCAGTAGAATGAAATAGCAATTATCTGATGAGGATTAACATCCAGAATATACAAAGAACTCAGAAAGCTCAAAAGCAAAACATAAAAACAAACAATACAATTAAAAAAGTGTGAATTATCTGAATATACATTTGTTAAGAGATACAAATGGCCAACAAATATATGCAAAAAAGTTCAACAACACCAATCGTCAGGGAAATGTAAATCAAAACCACAATGAGGTATCATCTCACCCTTATTAGAATAGCATTTATGAAAAAGACAAAAAAATAACAAATGCTGGTGAGGATGTGGAGAAAAGGAAACTCATATACTCTGTTGATGGGAATGTAAACTACTACAGCCACTGTGGAGAACAGCATGGAAGTTCCTCAGAAAGACTACAAATAGTGTTACCAGTTGATCTAGCAATGCCACTACTGGGCATTTATTCAAAGGAAAATAATCAGCATATCTTAAAGACATCTACAGCTCGATGTTTATTATGGTATTATTTGCAACAACCAATATGTGTTCATTGTTGGACAACTTATGTGTGGGACTACCTAGGTGCCCAAGAATGGAAGAATGAATAAGGAAAATGGAGGGTATATACACAACAGAATACTATTCAGCTTAAAATTTTAAAAAAGTGAAATAATCATTCTCTGTTACACGAATGGAACTGACGACATTATGTTAAGTGAAATAAGCCTGGAACACAAAATTAAATACCACCTGTTCTCATTCACATTCATATATGGAATCAAAAAAACATACAAACAACAACAAAATGCTTGATCTCCTGGAAGTAAAAGTAGAACAGACTATACTAGAAATTGGGAAGGGCAGGGGAGAGGAGAGCATTGGGAAAGATTTGTTAAAGGATACACAAGATATTTGTTACGGCTTGATAGGAGGAATAAGTGCCAGTGTCTTGTAGCTCTGTAGATGACTATAGTTAACAATAATACATAGTTTCAAATAGCTAGAAGGAGGATATTGAGTGCTCCCAACATAAAGAAGTGGTAAATATTTGAGATGGGTATGCTAATTATTCTGATCTGATCACTAGATACTACATTTATTTCAACATCACCATTAACTCCATAAAAATGTACATTATGAGTCAATTAAACATTTTTGAAAATTACAAAAGCAACCCCCCCCCAAAATTGTTAAAAAAAAAAAAAAAAAAGCCAAGCGATTTCCATGGATTAGTGGGGAGAGAGAGAGAAATAGGCAGAACACAAAGGGTTTTAGGGGAATGGAACTATTCTGTATGTTACTAAAGTGGTAACTATGTGTCATTATATATTTTTCAAAAGCCACAGAATGTACAATACTAAAAGTGAACTGTAATGTAAATTATGATCTTTGGAGATAATGATTTGTCAGTATAGGCTCATCAATTGTAACATATGTACCATCGTATTTTGGGATGTTGACAATACAGAAGGTTGTACATGTGTGAGGACAGGGGACATAAAGGAACTCTCTAAACTCTAATTAATTTTACTGTGAACTTAAAAATGCTCTAAAGTTTATTGATTAATAAAAGCATTCAGCTGAATAAAAATATATACTAGAAATAAACGAGATTTTCTCTGTTTAATCAGAATGATTTAAACTTGAAAAGGCAAACAGACAAAAAAACGCTGAATTTCTGTCTTAATATTATTATGTCCAATTTATAGTTTGGACATCTTTACAACCATGAAATTTCTCACAGTATTCTTTATTTCCACTCTAAAATTATGGAGAAATAATGAGTATAATACTCAATGTATTCATTCATAGTAGGCAGTCAAGCAATCGGTATTCGTTTACTTGGTTTGGAAAAGCTATTAAAACCTTTGTCTGTAATCATGGACTAATAATTACACAAATTGTTTTGTCTCTGAATTCTATACATTACCCTTACAATTAATATGAATCTTCTGGGCTCGGTTATCCCACTGTTGAATTCTACAATTTTTCCTATTTTGTCTTTCCTAGAGAGTTTATTGTTACTGTATAATAGGTTGAGGAAGTGTTTTAGTTCATTCTTATAGTTTATTTGGGCTTTTCTGCTTTTATGAGTTCAATTCAGTTAATAGTATTTGTTTAAAATGCCTGCTTTAATCTTTTTCAGATATGTCTAGACCAAGTTGATGTCTTTCATTGAGTATATCAACTTTTAATAAACTAATTTAGATACTCTGACTTGCTGCCATAATTATATAATAACAGTTTCCATTATGCATTATATTCTTGTCTATGCTTATGTCTCTACCTGGAAAAGTAAGCTTTGAAAAGCTCCTACTGTATATTGTTTATTCTCTAAATCTTTGCATCCTAGCATAGCACATAACATATAATGGGTTCCCAGAAATTTGTTTAGATAATAGTCAGTATATTATTCCCTTTTAGAACAGTTTATTTAATGTATATTAGTGTGAGTAAATGATGGTTTAACGTGAATTAAAGTGATGATTATTTTTCAGTTAACTGTAAAATTGGAATATAAAACACAAAAGAACTCAGTGAAAATAAAACCAAAAAATGTAGTTTAGATTTTCAAGAGTTTTAAAAACTATTTCTTTCAAGTGCAAAAACTGGACTGTTGATTTTTGTATTGTTGTTGTTGTCATCTTAACTTCAAAAGCATTACTTTGATCAATATTGGCTTTTGAAACAGAGTGCAGAGGTTAACCATAAATTATAAAGTGGGGAAGGAATGATGACATAGATCTATTTTCTTAGTACACAAAAAAGAGATTAGAATTATTTTTATTGGCTATAAAATGATGGGAAAGAAGGCTTTTAAACAATGAGCTATATTATACAATCCCCAAATAAGGGAATTTAAGGGGACATAGGAACTGCATCTGTCTTTTCCTCTGGTATTTTTGGAAGAGTCATCCTGAAAGAACACACTGCAACAACATGGTTGGCCATATTACAGTAAAAGTGCCAGGTGAACAGATGTTGGCAGAGAGAAGGTCAAGGAAGTGCCTAAATTCTACATCAGTTCTGACAGATGACAGAAGACATTTAGTTTGGTTGGTTCAAGTGGAGAACTGAGTGTTACCATCATGTGTCCACCATGTTTTCAGGTGAAGTGACTATACAGCAAGGCTGACACATTAACTAAAGGGTAGGATGTAAGTGTGAACCTGAAGACCATCAGAAGAAGGATCCTCTAGGGAAATTTATTCAACAAAGGAAACTGAGGAATTCCTAGGAACTATACTTTTTTTCTGGCTTCTGCACTGTGATTACTTATGTAATAAAGCAGGTGACTGCAGTGAAATTATCACAAATAAGATACTTCTTGTCTGATGCCAATATCTTATCAGTGGATAAATGCTGGATGAGAGTAGGGATGAGGCAAATGCAGATATTCAGATATAACCTGGGAAGCCAGACATCCTGTAGAAGAATTTACAAAATCAAACTTAATAGTCTTTGATGAAAACATCCTCATGAAGAGTTCTTTTTTCTTTATGTTGTGTTTCTTTTCAGTGTCCCTAATACATTTTCCTTCTAGCACACATCACTTAGATCATCTCCATTCTGCACATAAACAAAACCTAAAAACATGAAATATCGAGAATGTCTTAATTTCTTTTCAACCAGAAGATCCCTTTCTTCCTATGAAAATTTGCCTATTGCTTCTCCAAAACCCAGCTCCCTATAACAAAATATATAAATTAAAGCAACTTTTAATGAGTTAAGAGTAAGTTCTCTCCCAGTCACCTAAATGGGTTTGTACATGCCATATAGTCACGTAGCCAAGAGGGCTTACTCAAATGTTATGAGTGGGAGAAGATTTACCCCACAGTAAATATAACTAATTATAAGTTAATTATATTTGATCTCTAGGATCATTGTATTTAATCCTACAATAATAAAGATATTTTGCATTAGCTGCTATCATGAACAATTTCCAAATGCCAGAGGGATTAATCCAATGAAAGATTATTTCCTATTTATTTATTTATTTTTTTCTTACTTAACTATCTGATGCTAGTGAGGAATCTCTTCTAAGAATCTTCAAGAAGTTTGTTTTTCTTTTAGACGTGGATTCTCGCTCCGTTGTCCAGGCTGGAGTGCAGTGGTGCGATCTCAGCTCACTGGAACCTCTGCCTCATGGGTCAAGCTATTTTCCTGCCTCAACCTCCTGAGTAGCTGGGACTACAGGTGCACACCACCACTCCTGGCTAATTTTTGTATTTTTAGTAGAGACAGGGTTTCACCATGTTGGTCAGGCTGGTCTCGATCTCCTGACCTCGTGAACCGCCTGCCTTGGCCTCCCAAAGTGCTGGGATTACAGGCATGGGTCACCATTTTTAAGAACTTCCAGGCTCCAGAATCTTTCTACTGTGTGGCTTTCTTATCTCAAAATCTTCACTGCTAACCACCAGTATGGAGGCTAGGTCCTCAGCCACAAATCTTACAAGAAATTCTCAGGATCAAGAGAAAAGTTGGATATATCAATACTTTCTACATTCTATCTGTATTCAGAACAAGTTATAGTGTACCAGTTTCATTACATAGAATTGTGGAAAATGTAATCTTCCTGTATACACTGCAAGAGAAAACAAAATTGATGAGAATCTATGCAATCATTTTACCAAAACTCCACACATTCTGACTTTACCACATGCCAGGACCGGATAGACTGCTTCTCCTTGGAGGATCAGTCACGTAATTAACACAAATGTGTGTGGGAGTTCATTGAAAGATACTGAGAAAGAGGGGAAAGTGAGCATTGTTCTGAATACTGGAAGTCTTACTTTAGTATGAAAAGCAAACAGAAAGTATTAGACTACTATTTTTGAGTCTCAGTAGAATGCCGTATGCTATCGCCTCTGTCAAACAAGAGCAGAAGGTCTCAAGAGAGCCTACCCTACGATTTGCCAAGGATAAAAAAAATTCTTTTTTTTTCTAAAAAATAAATACCCTTGCTTTTCTTTTCTCTTTATTCTTTATTGCATTTGTACAATTGACTACTTTCTTTCACTTTGGAGTTTTCTAGATTTAGAGACATTTCTTTCAGACCTTACAAGTGCCAGTCAAATGCTGTCTTTGTAGTCAACTTGCTAAATTACAGGTAACTCAGCCAAAAAGTAGGTTAAGTGGCATTCAGGTGAGTTTGCATTACTCTAGAGAGTAACTGGATAAAAATCAGCCTTCAAATGCAATAAAGTGTTATTTATTCTGGTATATAAGCATGTAAACATGACAAAGTGAAGCTGTTAAAACAATGAAACTATGATTCCCCTAAAGATTTAGAGCACCATTTAGTATTTTACAACACGAGGCTTACTCTTAACAGTATCCAACTTTATCATATATATATTTTAACTTCTCATTCTCTCTAGTGGTTCCTGGCTTTAAGGAACTTCAAATAAAGAATTGCTTTATTTACTAATACTAACACCTGTGAATAATGAAGGCTTAATATCTGAGATAATTTGTTCTCACTTGGAGTCCCTATTAAATTATAGAGTCCATGTATTATTTTAACATATCAGGGGTCCGACTAAGGTAATATATATGAGTTGTGAAGCAAGACATCCATTCTGTAGCGCGGAGTCTGCCAGGAGTTTGTACACCATAGAAGGAATTCAGGAAAGTACAGATGTTATCATATTCCTACTGCAGACCTCTTGCCAGGGAGAATGTGGGAGAGCAAGTGATGAAACAGCAAAAGTGAGAGTGAAAGTGAGAGGGAAAGATAGACTGAGAGAGAGGCAAAGAGAGGGACTGAATGTAAAATAGAAAAACATTTTTAAAAGGACGATAAATACTTTTGCATATGATGGGGGATTGAAACAAGTACCTTGATCTTAAATTTTAATGTTTAACATCCATTTAATTCTTTCATTATATCTGGACATATTCACCCCTAGAATTCAGACACATTATTTAACTTCTTAGATTTCTTATTTGGTAATATGATGACTGCGCAGAAACAGAATTACTAAGTTTTATTTCAAAAATGTATTGGGGAATTATATTTAATAATATACATTATTATTATACCTTACAAATAATTATGTCATTCTGTGATATCAGTCTTAATAATATCGTAAGAAAGAAGTCCTAAATATGACAGTTATTCAGACAATTATTCACCAATTTTGACCAACTAAAGAAGCATAATTTAGGTGTTCATCATTTGAACATTAAGTTATTACATAAATTTATCTTTTTCTCCATATGATGATTCTGTAGATTATTACATAAATTCATGGTTAAGGGCAAACAAAGTAATCTGCTTACAAATATAATTTTTATTTGACCATAAAGTCCATACATAATTATTTAGTGGAGAATACCAGTGTCTCACAATTCACTCTTAGTGTACTCTTCTTACTTTGTAAATATCATGCAGTAAAATAATAGATTATTTTTCAGTGTGTGTTCCCCAGAAATTGTAGCCGGAGACAGAGTGCTTAGTCACTGTTACTTATTAGGTAGTGTGATCCCAGTGAGTAGAAGTGAGGCTCAGGAAAGTGAAGTGGGTTAGGAGGGGGAGCCAACATGAGGCTGGCTGTATTATTAGCAAGCTGTCTGCTGATTGTATGACGCTTTAGGATGTCCCCAAAGAAACCAGAAGTTTACCACTTCTCAGTTTATATGCAGTGGCCACCATGTAATGCGTGAAGTGAACAATTTATCCATGGTTTCCTATCTCTTATTGATAAAAGCTTTGCTCCACTGAGTGTTAACTCCCAAATACTTCTGAGTCCCATGCAGTCATCCTTAGGGAATCCTCTGGGCAGGAGCTACAGGCATGAGGCACAGTTGTGTAAGCTGCCCTTGTGTGGGGTTACTGAGAGCCCACACAGATCTAACCACTATTGGGACAGCTAAAACAGAATACTGGTAAGGCCTGGGAGAGCTCGAGTGGCGCATGTGGGAAGAATACTATATTCCGGATAGCACAGCATGGATGCAGTACTGCCCTCCACTGCTGGCTTCCATACTGCAATCTGGGGCCTCCATAGTTGTGAGAACAATGTACCCTCCTTTATTTTCCAAGCAAAGAAGGGAATATTGGGGATGCAAATTCAATCATACCTTCAAGGAGTTAGGTTTCCTCAGTCTTGGAAACAAGTAAGAGACAAGAATCACAAAATCAAGCTACAGCCTTTACTGCTACATCTGGCCTAACCTGACACCATTGTCAATATATATTATCTTTCTAATATCAACACTGTTCTAGATTCCCCTCACCCTTTCTAGTACCTTGGATAGTCTATATGTCTAGTGGGGTGACCTCTGACCTCTATTCTTGAGAAGTCTGAGACTGTATTAACCTTGTATTTGTTAGACCATGTTGGCTGGAATTCCCATACAGTGGTTCAATAGGCCAGGCAGGGTAGTGCCAAGAGTTGTGCCAGAGAATTCCCTGAGTTCCAGTTTTTATTCCTATTGTCTTGCCTTCAGAGCAACAAGGCTAATTTTCCTGGTAATAAGATTGCTAACATACTGTCAAAAGGGACTTAAGGTGAATTGATTATATTTGGAGGTTAATGATCAGAGGAATCCTTACAATGACTCCTGGTGGAAGTATTTATTTCTTAGTAACCAGGCCTTTAGCATAGAAGAGCCTGAGATTGCCAGAGTGGGAGACACACAAATTCCACAAGGTGGATACTGACAGTTAAGGTAGGAGGGACCAATCTTGTTTCCACCCATTGTTTCTGAGACAATATGCTATTGGGATTATATTAATTAATGATTCATCGAATATGCATCTAGAAGCATAGCATTTCAATTCTGCTGCATATTTCCTTGAGGTGGAATCTTAACTGAGGCTTTACCAGGCCAGTTATCTAACTATTAGGCTTGCTGTCTCAATGAGGAACATGAAATCACCAGTACATTTTGCGTTCATGTGCCCATGGTCATAGATTTTTGTTAGAAAATGGTCCCCTTGTTCTAATGCAGTGCCATGTGGTACTGCATATTAAAAGATCAAATATTTTGTAAGTCCTGGGATGGTGGTGCAAGTAGGAATCACAGGAAGGAAAGATAAGTCATTATGCTGAAGAGATTTGAAGCTGTTAAAGAGCTGCCCCGTCTTGGGTAGAAGAAGTCATATAATCAACCTGAAGCCTGATTCTTTCTCAACAGAGAAGGCTCATTTTTAGTACCTGTTGTTGGAAATTCAGAACATCAAACAATGCAGTAGATACATTATCTTTGTTGAGGGGAACCATCTGTTGGGTTCATGCTATTCGTGCCGTTAAAGACACTCTGTTCATGGGCCCACTGTTCAAACATTGCAGAGTGGGTGGGGTGAAGACAGACGTTGGCTGACATTTATGTGATGGGTCATGTTCATTCATTGTTAAAAGTCTCCTCTGTAAGTTGATGCTCTCTGGTGATCATTATGAAAAACAAAGATCTACATATTTCGTGACAATAGCCACATCAGTTACCTTTTTAATAGTCCTGCTTACTCCCAATCTTCCAATCTTGCTTCATTCAGGCCTTTAAACTAGAAGAATTTTTTTTTTTTTCTTTCTTGGGAATAAAGCTTATATTTACCTCAGCATTCTTTTTTTTTCTAACTTTATGTGATGACTAATATAACATTCATATGCTAAAATCTTCTGAAAAGATATACCTCAACAGAAGGTGATTAGTGCTATAGTGATGTGATAGTCGAGAATCTAGTTTATTATTATTAATTTTAAAATTTGGTGTTGTCCTGTGTAGGAGAGAAAAAGTAAGATCTTTTCCTTATCCATTGCAAGGGTCGTGGCTGAGACCCCTATACCAAAAGACACATTAACAAGAGAAAAGCATAACAAATTCATTTAATGTCATGTTTACACGACACAGGTTATTCAAAAATGAAGACTCAAAGAAACAGGAAAAGCTATATATTTTTATGGTTGAATTTGAGGAAGGGAAGCCTGGCATGCAGAATTGTGAAGGAACAAAATGGATATGATCTCATAGTAATAAAATGAAGAGAGGACACGGCGAGGACTGTTTGTTCAGATTCTTCTTGGCATCTTTGTCTTCAATTCAGAGATGAGGACATGTTTTCCTCTGGGAACAGGAAGAGTCCTTCTGGAATGAGTAACTTTTAGACTCCTTTAAAAGAAGGTCAGATAATTCTTTAATGGTTTGTTTCAGGGGAGAAATGCAGGAGACCATGTGAAAGACCTTCCTGTTTCTACTGCTTCCTCAGATGCCCAGGCACCGTATTTTTGGATAGCATGTCCTGAACCTCATCACTTTGTTTGTATTTTTAAATTATATAGTTGATGATATTTAAGTTTTACAACAGTCATCTGAAATAGTTAAGTTTATTTCTTTCTTTTTGAAGACAAAATAGCCTAAAGAATGAATTGGAATTCAAAGTGGGTTTAAGTCACAAGTTCAAAAGATGAAGTCAGCATAATGATAACAATTAATCTTAGTAAATGCTAAAGCAGTGTATAAAGTACTTTTATTTGGGCTCATTTCATTCACCCAACCAACAACTCTAATAAATGCCTTGAGTATTTTCATTTTATAGGTCAGTTATTGAGTATAAATAATTCTATACCTTTTGCCATAATGAGCAGTAGCTCAAACCAATGCTGTCTAATTCCAAATCCAGGGATCTTGAAAATATATTAAGTTTATAAAGTGACAGAGATACAGCAGTGACTCAAATTCCAGTTCTAGTGGAGATTCAAAATAAACAGGTACATATATAATATGATATGAGTAAAATTAAGTGTTAAGAAGAAAAATAAGGCAAGGTAAAGAGATAGAAGCAGAGGAGGATTGAGGTATTCAAGGAAGTTCCACCTGAGCAAATGTCATTTGAGCAAATTATTGGTCCATGTATTTTTTAACAAATGGAAAGTTAAAGGATTTACTTACCTTACATGTGCTCTGTAGCTCTCATTATTATAATCATGGATTATAATGTGACATTTAAATTTCTATAAGATTTCACCAAGATTTACTAAATGTAGTAAACCTCAAAAGCAATCTATATAGTCATGTAGAATTGGAATTAAAATTAAATTAGTAACAATATTAAATTTTATACTCATTCTGATGTTGGTAGCTACTGGTAGATATTATTAATTTTCTGTTGGTCATTTGTTATAGGAAAAATAAATATTGCAGAAAGTTGTTTTCCTGAGAATTAAAATCTATAGAGATGCCTCCACATTTATTTAATTTTGATGTAGTACCACTCTGAGCCATTTATGTCAGAGCTTTCGAATTCTCCCCTGGATCTGATGAGACTCACTCCATAGTATTCTACCAAATTTAGAAGTAATCAACTCCATGTGGCAAACCAAAGCCCAAATGAAATGTCTCCTAATCTTTAGATTAACGTGTCTACTCAGCATTTAAGGTGTAACTCCAAAATAATGGAGTTGCAATACCCTTGTACTTTCTCATCAGGCTATATTAAGCTAGGAGACCTAAAACAGATTTAATCCTAAAATATATCCTTTTGTCTCACATATTTAATAGCAAGGCTAAATCCTTTGAACTGTATACCTTTTATCCTAATTGGAATAAATAATTGCTTCACAATATACTAACAGTTTTTAGATCTTGAATTTAAAAGGTGAAGAAAATCTTGCTACTTTCTTGTAACGGACCCCAGGAAGCTGATGTAACTTTGATGCCTGAAGAAAAACACCATAGGGATTCTTGAAAAAAAAAGTCTACTCTGGAAATAGAAGTTTTACATAGGTTTTCCCAGGCTATTAGCCCTGGACAGTCTGTGATAATTAGCTTACCACAGATGATTATGATGAGGAGTCACATAGTTTCTTATATAGCTGAACCAGTGCAGGCTAACCAAGCTGATGGGCATGCCCTCATTTCTAGCTCCAAGTAAAGGTGGCATTTGATTTTCCAGTGCTGTATAATTATTGTTTCTTCCCAGGATATTAATCTTGACCTTAGGGAATCGGAGCTCTAAATGAAAGCCTACTTTAAAAAATGATAGAACAATATCTGATCATTTTTTCCACACATTTTAAAAGACATCAGATTCTTGCTCGTATTTTGTGATAATTAATTATAATTTGTACAAAGGTAGTCATTTTCCAATATAAACTTTTATAGATAAAATTAAAAACATTAAAAAGTGTTGACAGTCTTAATATCTTAAAATTATCACACATGTATATCTCCAATAACTTTATTTAAATCATCCGGGCCCAGCATGGTGGCTCACACCTGTAATCCCAGTACTTTGGGAGGCTGAAGCGGGCAGATCACGAGGTCAAGAGTTCAACATCAGCCTGACCAACATGGTGAAAACTTGTCTCTACCAAAAATACAAAAAAATTAGCCAGGCATGGTGGCATGCACCTGTAATCTCAGCTACTCAGGAGGCTGAGGCAGGAGAATCACTTGAACCCGGAAGGTGGAGATTGTAGTCAGCTGAGATCATGCCACTGCACTCCAGCCTGGGCAATAGAGAGAGACTTTGTCTCAAAAATTAAAAATAAATAAATAAATCATCCCTTCATATATTGCTAAAGGTAAGCCATTTGCCATGTACCTATCTTATGAGATATGCTTTCTATATACCAAAGTCATACTAGCACATACATAAAGGCCATGGTATATCTTGAAATGAAGATTGCATTTTCCCCTGAATGTAATGAAGGCTTTCTGGCAGTAGAGAGCTTTATCCTTTAAAAAAAAAAAAAAAAAAGCCACTTTGATAGCAGGGTAGAGAATAAATTAGAGAAGGGGGAGTGTTTTAATCTAGAAGAGCGATTGAGAGGATGGTGTACAAATCTCGAAAATAACTGGAGAAGGCTTAATCTAAGGCAGTAAGAAGAGCAGAGCGAGACTTGAAAGATAGAAGATAAAACCAATATAATGTGGTGACTCATTGGGAGACTGAGAAAGAAGAAAATATTCGGTGTACTGGCTTGACTGACTGAGTGGCTGAATGCACCACTTACTGACATGGGAATTATATATCGAAGGAAAGAAGAGCAGTGTGGGAAAGGGTACACATTTTTGTTTAAGCACATTAATTTAAAATGTCTATGGTATATCCAAGTGTAAGTGTTTTGTGAACTGTTTATTATCTTGGAGTACAATGGCTGAGACAGATTTTGGAGGTAGTGATTTTTTTTATATGCTTTTTAAATCACAATAATAGAAGTATTTATGCATCTATTTTTGATAGAGAAGAGTGAGGACTGAGGTCACACTCTGTGAAGTTTGACATTTAAGTAATGTGTCAAAGACTAGGAACTCATGGAAATGATTTATTTTAATTATTTATTTTATTTCATTTTTTTGAGATGGAGTCTCACTCTGCCTCCAGGCTGGAGTGCAGTGGTCAGATCTCGGCTCACTGCAGTGAAAAGTACTTTTTTAAGTGGTTAAAAAGGTGGGATGAAATCTAAAATGCTTTGACCTCATAAATCAAAGGAGAAGAATGTTTTTCATCTTCTCATTTTTAGTATAGTACTTGACACATTAAACATTTCACCATGTATTGAAATAAATCCAGTTCAATTGTCAGGTCTTACCTAATGTAAGTTTCCTATAAAGTATATGGGAACAGCAAATGAAGGAACATTTGTAAAGGCATACACATAATTCCCAGATATATCGGTGGCTGTCTAGCAAGATGCTGAGGAAACGAAATGCAGGCATTAAACAAATTCTGCCTCTCTACTACTTGAAATCATATAAGATACTCCAGATGATGTATTTGAGCGAAAGATGCATAGCAATCTGTGTGAAGTTGTTAGGATGCCTACTCAAGAGATGGTGAGTAACTGGTGTTGGATGTTGTGAAAACACTCTCCATTCATAAGTAATTATGGATTTTCATACGTTTCAGCCTGTATAAAGTCAACTCTAAATGAAGACCTCTGCTAGTCATAATTCAAAGGAGAGAAAAATAGAGAGAAGCAAAATAAGTTAGGTTAAATAAGTTAGGCTTGTAATATCATCAGCCAGAATTCAAGGACTTCCTAGTTGTTTGATTTTATTCTCATGGAGCTTAATTTACTCTTCTGTGAAATGTAGATGTTAGCACTTCCTATATCACAGCCTTGAGGATTGAAAGAGAAAATATTTGTAAAGTGTGTTAAACAGGACATAGCACATGTAAGCATTCAAAAAAAGAAGTAAGTTATACCAATAATTAGGGACCCAAAAGAGAAAAAATATAACAATTCCAGATGGGAAAAATATTAACTTAATGCTGATCTATGCAATTTTATGGAAACAGATTATCTTTTAGTAAACCCATATGTTTCTAAGAAACCTAATAAACTAGGGAGAAATAGAATGCTTTGATGAGTTAGATATCTTGATAAAACTAGTCAGAAGCCATTTGTGAGAACAGACAAGGGAACACTGCCTTTGATGGAAGTTCTGGCTGTTAAGAAGAAAAAATGCTCACAGTTGAAGCCACAAAAAGCTAGTTAACCTAGATAGAAAATTACCCCTTTTCTGTAGGAACTTAGGAGGACAAAATCCAGAAAGAAAACTTATTTCTAGCTCTCCAAGAAAAGGCAGTGATAACATGGGCCGAGACAACAAAACAAGACTAGCAAACAAAAAGGAAGGAAACAAACAAAAACGGAGAATATTCAAAAACAGTGACATACATGTAGCTCAATTCATTATATAATGCTGTGATTATGAACTTGAAAATAAACTCCTGTAGATGTTCATTGTTTGAAACTGGAGACGTCTTCCTACCACTGTAAAAGACGAGATGTACCTGACAGATTACAGGTAGAGTGAAAAGATTAAGAGAATGTATTACTAAATAAGGAAAATGGGGATATATTAGGGATCGTCGTTTTTACATCAGAAAACTCCTTTTTAAATACACTAGGTTCAGAAATTTACCTGGGAAATTAGGTCTCCAGGTGAGACTTGTTTAGGGTAAATTCCAAATTGTTCCAAAGGCCATCAAACTTTTAATCATCAGACAATTTTTTCTAGAGTTGATTTTGACCAGAGATACCATTGTCTACATGTTAGCCACTGTGTGTTCAGGCTCATAGTCTTGGCAATTTTACACATGCTTCCAAGTAACATCTTTATGGTTATTTTTGTGAACTGTTCACAATGGGTCCCCATAGAGCTGTAGTGAGTTTAGAGGCTGAGAGACAATAGGTTACATTTTTCATGTATTTTTCTAATTTTTGTTGCTTTTCTCTAGTTTCTTTTAAAATTGTGAGCTCTAAACAGTATTGATTTTTATAATAACGTATAAAGCATAATAAATATTCTGCATTTTTTATACCTCTAAATAACATTATCACAGTTCAGTGTAAAATCAGTGTATCATTTGTTGCTCTAGTTTTCATCTTCCCATGTCTGGTTTATCTCTTCATTACCACAGTTAACTTGTTAGTCAAAGCTTTTATTAACTTGATTCTGAGTTATTGTAATTGTTTCTAACTATTTTTTTTATTCTCATTCATTCTGCAAAAATTTAGGTAATTTTCCTTAAGCAATTCTCATTGTGTTAATTCCTCCATTTTCCTCTACCTAACTAGCATCAGTGTTCCCTTTTTCCCGAACTTTCCTTTGAAAATTTCCTCCCCACTCTCACCCAGCTCCACAGTATTCAGATATGGAGTTTGAATAAGTTTGATTTCCTGCCAATGATATACAAATAGGCTCTGATCTGTGGAAGCTAACCATTATACCTCATACCTCTGTCATCACTGAGGTGCTTAAGAATAAATACATAAGCTATTAGGGAAAAATGATGCCTCAGTTTGTAGTTACAGCTTCTGGGAAAATGTTTCTTCTTCCCTTGAAGGAGGTAAAAGAAATAATTTTTCTTCTTGTGTACATTGCAGTGAGAGTGTGTGAGATCCAAAACCATTGCAGCCTTATTTTAGGATGAAACTGACACAAGTGAGTAAGGAGAACTAGGAGATGGAGCTTTGATTAGTATATCAAAATTCCAACGATGTCATGATAAAGGCAGCTCTACCTCTGATCTTCTCAATCACATGAGCCAATACGTCCTCTTGTTGGCTTAAAGCAATACTGAGTGACTGCTTTCTTTCTCAATCAAAAGCATTTTATCAGATAGAAGATATTTTTAGTCAGTGATATCATATCTAAATTTTGTCAGTGCTACTTTGATTTCTGTTCCTACTGAGATAGTTAACACCCCACTATTCCTAAATTGGAATGAAAGCTGTTTCCTAGTAATTTCTGTTCTTCTTGAATTTTTAACAAAAATGTTACACCTAATGCTGTGGTTTGAATGTATCCCCCCCAAAGTTCAAATGTTCCCAGCGTGATAGTATTTAGATGCAGGGATTTAAGAGGTTATAAGGCCATGAGGACTTCTCCCTCATGAGTAAGGTTAAGGCCCTTATGAAAGCATTTGCATGCAGCATTCAGTCTCTTGCCCTTCTGCCTACTGTCATGTGAGGATGCAGCCTCCCTCCCTTCCATAGGATGCAGCCCTCGCCAGACAACTAAACCTGCTTGTGCTTTGGTCTTGTGCGTCCCAGTCTCTAGAACCATGAAAAATCAATTTCTGTTCTTTATAAATTACTCAGTCTCAGGTATCCATATCCTGTTATAGCAGCACAAATGGACTAAGACACCTAGTTAGTATCCATGTTGTCTCATAAAAATTCTACATAAGTTGTTAACAAAAATTTATTTATTCTAACAATATTGAAAATGTTAGTCAAGTCAGTTTTGATATTTATTGGACACATGTCATATTTCCTTTTGCTGACAATGAGATATTTATAATGTTTAAGTTAATCAATTGAACAGTTATATTTTTCAGACCATATTGTTTTTTGGTTTTGATGTGTCTCCTACGAAATTCATATCACAACATAAATAAATCCTACCTCTTTACGTATTGGGTGCCATAGAAAAAGTTAGACTTATATAAAAAATATAGGCTTTGCCAAGAGTATTTATGACTACTATTCTATATCACGTGCTTATTTTTGACTTTGAAAAATAATGGCAAAAAAAGGGCTGGTTTCAAATATTTCACCGTGTTGAGTTCTGGGTTGTAGCTTCCAATGAAATGGGGACCTGAAATTTGGGGAAGAGTGAAAGTAGTGTAATGACTATAGAAGTAGATTTGTTTGATAATGGAAAAAAAAAAAAAAAGAGGCAAAACACACTCAAACATTAGGTTGGTGCAAAAGTAATTGTGTCTTTTGCCATTGAATGTATTACAAAGTATTGCTAATCTTGATCTTATTTCAAAATCCTGAGAGGTTGTTTATATGCAGTGATACAACTCAAAGCGTTTGAACAAATGGATTAACCTCTCTTTTAAGGCACTCAAATTAATTCCAACAATACCTTTAAAAAAAGTTGTAAAGCTAACATGTTTGTTTTAGTGGAAGACAAATGAGATCTGAAGAGCTTAAAGTGGAAAAATAAGTATTTTTTTCTAAACTCTCATTTTTATTTTTCAGGGTCCTTGTATATTTCCAAAAAAATGTTTCTACCTACCCCAAAGTGTATCAATTTTCTTTTTCTTTCTTTTCTTTCTGCTCTTTTTTGTTTCCTTCTCTCTATACATTCTGTGTGAAACTTGCTTTCTATTTAATGTCACCTAAAAATATTTGAGACTTCATGCTGTATATTTGCATAGCATATTTTTTTCGTGGCTACATAGTATTCCATGAATTGTATATATCTTAATTTATGTATGTACTATTTAGGCATATTTGAATTATTTTGCATTGTTTTCTTACAAATATAATAGCAATGAGTATATTCCTATTTGCAAGTGTTTTATCTACTTATCTATTCTTTTTTTGTGTAGATTACTGAGCTGAAATTGACTGCCAATAAGTATGTTTATTTAAATATTTTTAGATATTAACAAATTTCTTCCAAAATATTTCTAAACTTTAAACTCCTAGCAAAGCTATATAAAAGTTATTTTTTCTTACAAGTAATCTGTATGCCTTTGGTAAAAAAAAAGACCTCAGAAATTTGTGTGCACAGTAAAGATCCTTGATATATGCACTATGCATACATATTTGTATTTGTATATATTCTCTATTTTGTTTGTGTTTGTGTGCATCTGTGTGTGTATGTGTTCTGTTTGTAAGAGAGAATGTTTGCATTATGTTAGAAATAAAACACATAAATATTTGCTGAGTGGGTAATTGAATGAATGGTTGAATCACCTATGCTGTTCTGTGCTATTCATAGAATTGAGTTGAATCTACTATTCTGCTGGAATTGTAATTGGAACACTCAGTGGCAAGCTTCTGCTCAGCAATTTGCTTTATAAGTAACGATTGTTCTGCCCCTTCATGAAATGAATGAGATCCAGGTCAAGCCACTTATGAAGGGAGAAAACATTGAAGTTAATGCAAATCATTCAGAATAGGTTTAAATAACCCTAGATTTGTTTAACTAACATTTAGTTTAAAGAAGACTTGAAATACTACTTCCTCTGTGAGCCCTTTCTCAACTAAGTAAACCTGAAATGTACATGCAGCCTTCAAGAAACCACGGACACAGCAGTACTTTCTCCTGGCATCAGGCAAGATGCTGCAGTTGCAAAAGAACTGATTTGCTTCCTCAGTAGCAAGTGAGCCCATTCTTAGGACAAAAAAAAGTTTTGAATTTTATCCACAGGTAAAAGATATTTTTGCTGTTAGTGGAATCAGTGATTCAACCATTCATTCAATTAACAACTCAGCAAATATTATTACTGCTTTATTTATAAAATAATGCAATTATTCTGTCTTAGAAATAAGGCACACCTGGTTTGGAAACTAATTTTCCTCTCTGACTGTTTGACATTGCGTATGTCATTCACATTCTCCAAGATGATATGCTCACCTGTAAGTTTTTTCAGTATTTGATTTTAAAAATGTGGAAGGTCTGACTCATAGGCATTTAGTGATTCTGTTCCTTCTTTTCCATCTTTCGTTAGCGTAAATGATTGTCGTCATAATCAGGTCATCAGTCAGATTTCTGGCTTAGAATTGTTCATAGGTACAATGCTGATGGCTCTTCTGAAATTGCTCCTGCATAGGTTAATCCACAAATTGTAAATGTATCTAATCTTTGGCTTCATAACATTGTATTCCCTCAACACCTCAATTATTTTATATTTATACAACAGGCAATTCAATTATATTATGTTGTCAATTGCTAATATCTAAGTTGGATGGTTTTTATAAACAGTCTACATTGTAGAGGGTGGGAAAACAGTACATGTAGCAGGGTTCGTTTTACTTCATTTGTATTTATTTAGAACTATGCTTTTTCAAATATTTCAAATATTGCTATTTTTTTCTTGTGTCTTTAATATGGTTAGGCTTTGTGTCCCCACCCAAATCTCATCTTGGATTGTAATCCTCATAATCCCCACATGTCAAGGGAGGGACCAGAGGGAAGTAAATGAATCGCAGGGGTTAGGGGGAGCGGTTTTCCCCATGCTGTTTTCGTAATAGTGAGTTCTAATGAGATCTGATGGTTTTATAAGGAGCTCTTCCCCCCAACTTTGCTTGGCACTTCCTCCTGCTGCCTTGAGAGGAAGGTGCCTCGCTTCTCCTTCACCTTTCTCCATGATTATAACTTTCTTGAGACCTCCCCAAGCATGCCGAACTGTGAGTCAACTAAACCTCTTTTCTTTATAAATTACCCAGTCTCAGGCAGTTTTCATAGCAATATGAAAATGGACTAATACACCCCAACAGTAACTTACTTTCAACAAAAGCGCAGTTATACTCTAGGTCCCTACTCTTCTAAACCATACACCCTCCTAGAGGTAAACTAAAGACCTATATGATGTCTCACTTTTCATCTTTACCTGTGTTTGCCAAAGACACTTCAAAATCTGTCCTTTCTTTAACATGTCTTCTCCTTCCCAAAATATTTTTCTTCACCATCAGTCCACATTTTAGTAAATGACATCATATTTCAGTCGTTCTGCACTGCTAGAAAATTAGGAATTATCTTGGGTTACAATTTCCCAAACTTTTATATTAAAAAAGTATCTAACACTGGCAGTTTTATGTCTTAAATATTTGTTATATATATATCCTTTCCATCTTTAACACTTTTAAGTCCTTCTTAATTTTTACTTGCAATTTAACAAATATGGTTCTTACTAGGTTTATATTATGCATATTCCTCTATAATCTTTTCCCTGTGTAACTCTACATCTTTCTTCCCTTCACTTCCTTAGCGTATTTTGTCATTGCATGCCCACCATGTTTGCATACACTAATTACTAGAATGTGACACAACCCCTCTTTAACCCTGTCATCCCTTTGGGTTGTCAAAACCCGGTGATCCATCTTTATTTACTGTTACACAACTATGAATAAAGTTTGTTCCCAAGAAAAAGACAGCAACCTATCTGGGTAAAAGAGAATCATATTTTCTGTAAAAGATGTGCTAGATTCTTGGTCTCATATTCATTTTTCTCTCAACCACCTAAGAGCTACACATTCTCCAAAGCTCAGTTCAGACATAATCACTTCCAGGGAGCTTTCTGCAATTCTATGAGTGTGAAATAAGTGTCCCTCTCAGTGTAATTTAGGGCAAAATGAGTTATATAGCACATGATTGTTAGTTTGTCTTTCACCTTTGTTGGACTGCAAACTACTGAAGGACAAAAACCTGGATCTTTTATTTTGTCATCCCCAGCTTCTAGTAATACTGTTCCAGGCGTGTAACAGATAATTGATATAGAGATGGGTAGACAGACAGGTAAACAGATCTATGTCTATTACATATAACAGATTTTTTCATGTAACATATATTATATTCTATAATGGCAAGGAATTGTACCTCATTTCTCCTTTCTGTTAAAAAAACTACTTTAATGGCAAAATCCATTTTAGTTAATAATTATTCAATAAATATGAACCAAATTGAGTTAAATTAGCAAGATACATTATTTAAATTACAATGTATTTGTAACAAAAGTCTTAGTTCAATACAGTGATTTATATGTTACTTTTTAATATTCATTTTTTGCTACAGATTTGTGTGTTAATTGTTCAATGAGATGCTTGGCTTACAAGATTTTTCTCACCCATATTTAGGTGAATATATTTGAATTATAAATCTGTGTTGAACAAAGGCAGCACAGATTTAAGGTAATTTTAATATGATCACCAAACTGACTTTTTTTTAAAAAAGGTAGAATTTTGCTGTAAACTAATATTTTGATCCTAGCACTCATAGGTTTAGACAAGTGTTTTTACTCTTACGTGATCCAAAAGAAGTTAAAACGGCCAGGTGCAGTGGCTTACGCCTATAATCCCAGCACTTTGGGAGGCCAAGGTGGGCGCATCATGATGTCAGGAGATCGAGACTACCATGGCTAACACGGTGAAAACCTGTCTCTACTAAAGTACAAAAAATTAGCCGGGAATAGTGGCACATACCTTTAGTCCCAGCTGCTTGGTAGGCTGAGGTAGGAGAATTGCTTGAACCCGGAAGGCGGAGGTTGCAGTGAGCCAAGATCGCACCACTGCACTCCAGCCTGGGCAACAGAGCGAGACTCCGTCT
>NW_012120709.1:5845807-5883765 GCF_000951035.1 Colobus angolensis palliatus
AGGCGGAGGTTGCAGTGAGCCAAGATCGCACCACTGCACTCCAGCCTGGGCAACAGAGCGAG
Organism: Colobus angolensis palliatus; assembly: GCF_000951035.1. Lineage (NCBI taxonomy): Eukaryota > Metazoa > Chordata > Mammalia > Primates > Cercopithecidae > Colobus > Colobus angolensis. Next base: position 5,845,870 of record NW_012120709.1, read on the forward strand.
ACTCCGTCTCAAAAAAAAAAAAAAATTGACACCCACTAACAATTCAGTAATCTGATTTAATATTTCTACTCTTGTTGCTATAGATGAATGTATATATTTTTAATGGAACTTTGGATTTTAAGCAGGAAGTTACTGTAACATCAAGTAAATTGTTGGAAAGTCATTCTTCAAGCTCCAAATGAAAGATTCTTTACTCTTTGGGACCTTCTTTTGCTGACTCCCTAGACTTAACCACTTGTGATTAGAGTTCCCTTGACGCTGAAATTGCATTACAGATAGTTGTCTTTGGTGCTACTTTCCTTAATAGACCACCACCTCTTGAGTGCAGAAACCATAGTTTATTGCTCTCCTAATTCTAAGTGAAAAAGGAAAGGAGAAGAGAATGTAAAAAGCAGGGAGAAGGGGCAAGCAGAAATAAAATAGTCTTTGAATATTTTTCAGCCACTTAATAAATTCTTACATCAAATCCTTTTTTGTCCCACTTCTGACTTCTGTTTGACTTTGTGTCTACCAGGATGGCCTTTTCTGCAGACTTAATTGTGTTCCAGTATGTTTCCTCTCTTCTCTCTCAGCATACCTTGCATTTCCCCCAAGTTATACAGTAAACTAGCTGTTTGAAAGAAAGCATTTGGTTTATTTAATTTATATTAAAGAATGGGTGACCATTTGTTGCTTTTATATGGTATTCCAATATGATGTTAACATTAAAAAAAAAGACATACTGACACAAAATAATAAATCTGTAATGGTAAAAATTATCTGTACAAATTTGGAATATAAGAGCATCAATTATCAGCACCTCTCACTGTCCTGTTTTGCTGAATAGTATTTGCAGAAGAGAGAAAGAGTTAGTATGCAGGATAATTTTAGAAACAAGTATGATGTGGGAAGAGTAGAGTTTTTTGAGAGCTTAATAAATTTTTTTCAGTATAACTTTTGAATGATTCACTCTGGTCATTTAGACAGGAGGCCCAAATAGCAATGTTAGAAAGCTGCCAGAGAGTTTGTTACAAAAGATAAATCCAGCCTTTGGTAAATTTTGTGGTATTCTTAATTACTTGTTTGTTTATATACGTAAGTCTTGGATGCTGGAAAATAACACAATTATATCTCCTTCCCCAATCCCTATGTAACAGACTTTCCATGTTGAATTTCATATTTGTTTTTAAAATAATATAAAACTGTTGCATTTCTCCAGGTCAGTGAAAATACAGGCCTCACTGTGTTGCTAAAGGATCCTCCTCTTTTCCCCACTTAGAATTTTCTGAACCTAATCAGCAAGGAGCATTTTGCCAGGCTCCTGGTCATTGTTCCATAAATGAATGACACTCTTTAGGCCAAGGGCTAGCTAATCGCCAAGTCTGAACTCTGTGTGTGTTTACTAGTGTGTGTTCCTTTCACTTTTCAAAGTCATAACGGATCAGGTACAGTGGCTTTTGCTTCCACGTTTGGGCTGCCTGAATAAACAGGAGGTAATCCCTCACCTTAGGCTGCTGCATAATGCATTCCAGCTTGTTGCTCTGAGTGTTTTTGACAGCTTTAACATTTGTTACTAGTAGTTGATCTTGGACTTTTTGATCCATGAATCTGAATGGTATGGCTTGTCCTCATGCTTATCATTTCTTGATCAGCAAATTAGTCTGGGGGCCTTGCTCAGGATCGTACTAAAAATGAAAATCCCCCATGCAAAATAAGTATTTCAATAATTTTGAGTATCTGTGTTCAAAAAGAAAAAAAAGTTCACTCTGTTTTTAATGGCATAAGACAGTTACTCTTCGATCATTTGAGCATCTTGCTCTCTGTTTACGATGTGTATGTTATGCAGATTCTTATACAAGTATCTTTTCTATTTTTTTAAACGAAGGCATGTTCGTTCCTCTCTCTTATAACCACCTTTCTGGGTACTACTCCCTCTCATTTATTCTTAGTTTTCAGTATTGTGATTTGTTTTAGGTAGATGATTTGTGCCTTGAAAAATAGTCATTGCAAACCATGAGGAAATACTTCAAAAAAATTACAGTGTTTATATAGTAAAAGTACGTGTTGTTTTCTTTTCCAAATTTCCTGTAATGTCATATTTTACTTGTAAATAAGTAGGAATTTCAAGGTAGTGATGTAAATAAGTAAAATTAAATAAGCAATAGTTCAAAATACTGTTTTAATGTTATTGTCTATTTACTTCATAGTAGTAATTGTAGAGATATATTTCAAGAAAGTAAATGTGAAGTCTAACAAAGTCACTATATTATTTGTTATAGTAAAAAATAGCAACAACCAAAATGCCCAAAATGAAGTAATTGATAAAATTTAATGAGAACAACCTGAGGAAATACTGTATGAGTGGAGACAATTGTATTTATTAAAAAAAAATCTAAAAAGTTGAAAAATGCTATTTTTATGAAAAAGCGAAATTTAACATCTAACATAAGAAATGATCTAAATCAATGTTTTTCAGATGTTTTATTTTCCATCTTTAAAAATAAAAAGTATATTGTACCTATGACCCTCATATACACATACATAATACACAAATAAAACAAAAGTTTTTCTCACGCTTGTAATCCCAGTACTTTGGGAGGCCGAGGCAGGCGGATCACAAGGTTAAGAGCTCGAGACCATCCTGGCCAACATGGTGAAACCCTCTTCTACACTAAAAATACAAAAATTAGCTAGGTGTGGTGGTGCATGCCTGTAGTCCCAGCTACTTGGGAGGCTGAGGCGGGAGAATCGCTTGAACCTGGGAGGTGGAAGTTGCAATGAGCCGAGATCACGCCACTGCACTCCAGCCTAGCAATAAAAAGAGACTCTGTCTCAAGAAAAAAAAAAAAAAGTTTTTCATAGCAACAGTCATCCTGTTAAATATAATGTATATTGACATTTTCTTTTTTCTCTCTGTTACAATTTAATTTTAAAAGGATTTGAATTGTGACCTGTTAAAGTGATTTATCGACCAAAAAATGGGTTGTGATGTGTAGCTAACAAAACATTGATCTAAAATACATAAATGATATACTTTGAAAATATTCTAGAAAGAAATACAGTATAATATTAATATTTTATACATGACATTTAGATATGGAATATTTACATTTTTCCCTCATTCTGCTCCAAATGTTTAAAAATATTGGCAGTAAACATTTTAACATCACAAGTGTGACTCAACTTTTCAAGTGCCATCTTTTTTCATCAAGTGTAAATATGTTTTACTTTTCAAAGTGCTTTCTTCCAGCTTCTTTTCCATTTTTAGTAGAGTAGAGCCCAGGTCTTAAAGCACAGAGTGTTTTTCTGGACATAGTAAGTTCAAGGTAAATAACTATTACATGAGTGAGTGAGTTAAGTGCTTGAATGGTTTTATAAAACTTAAATGTGTTTTTATGAAGTAAATGTTAGTTTTTATTATTATTTTATTCACTTTATTACAGAGCAACATCAGTTCTACTAAAATGGAAGTTAATATAGTCAAATGACATTTTCATATTCAAAACATACTCTTGTCTAAAAGATGTGTTCAGTGTTAGGACAGAGTTATGTTTGGTGATAATGCTGTATAAAATGTCATACTGCTACAGAAAGAACATAGGCGTGGGAGCCGAAAGAGTTTATAGTGATCTCTCTGAGCCACTCTGTTGTAAAATGAAAATAATAATATTTGCTTCATAAACTTTCTGAATAATTAATAGATTTAGTTTGTATAAAATACCCAGGTTCATGACCAGCACATATGTTAAGTGCCTGCCTTTCCTTTTTCCCAGCTACTGGATAATGTTTTTAAATATTTTATAATTAAAAAAAAAATTGTTGTCATTTACAGTCAGCCCTCCATATGTGATGCGGAATCTGTGGATACAGAGGGCCGGCTTTTGGATCGGGGTTGTTGACTGAGTACACAGATGCAGAGCACACACATACTGAGTGCTGGCTGTACTACCATTTTATACAAGCGACTTGAGCATCCACAGTTTTTTGTAGCCGCAGGGTTTACAGAGCCCTTCCCCAGTGGATACTGAGAGAAAACTGCAACTAACTATATATAAAACTATAATCTTTAAAAATGTAGGCTTTTATATCAACTGAAGTGACTCAGGTTCAGTAATGCATAAGAGAATTTTTCTTTTCTTTTCTTTTCTTTATTTGAGACGGAATTTTGTTCTTGTTGCCCAGGCTGGAGTGCAGTGGCATGATCTTGGCTCACTGCAACTTCTGCCCCCTGGGTTCAAGCGATTCTCCTGCCTTAGCCTCCCAAGTATCTGGGATTACAGGCATGCGTCACCACGCCTGGCTAATTTTTTAATTTTAGTAGAGACGGGGTTTCACCATGTTGGCCAGGCTGGTTTCAAACTCCTGACCTCAAGTGATCAGCCTGCCTCAGCCTCCCGAAGTGCTGGGATTACAGGCGTGAGCCACCGTGCCCAGCTGCCAAGATAAATTTTATAAATGAATATATAAAGTGTAAATATGAAGTGGGGAATAAAACGCCATCTACTTTTAAAAAGATAGAATACGTATACAGATACGATGTGGGGGAAAAGTATCTTAGAACCAAAAGTAGTAAGCTGAATATAAATCATCATGTAGTACTGTACCTGTGAAAGGGAATTCTCATATATATTTCAGAAGATTTGGCCAACAAGAATAGAAAGTGTCTTTGAGCTCACCTCTATGTTCTTTAGAATCTTCAATTAAGAAGCAGAGTTGTCGTTATTGTTTTTTGTTTGTTTTCAGGGTGTACTAAAAAACGAAAGTCAGTTCACCATTGTACATGAAAATTCTCAAAAAATTTGTAAACAAACATTAAAGATTTAATTTGATTTAATTTAATAGAAGAAATTAAGATGAATTTAATACAAATCTCTGTGCACATTCAAAATAGAAATGGTGAATTCTTCATGTTCACTGAGAAGAGATAAGGATATTGGTTAAACTAGCAAAAAGAAAGAGCAAAAAGGGAAGGTGCTGTTGAAATTTTAAAGCAGTCTTTTAAAATATAACTGAGCAAAATAACTTTTAGACTCTGATACAACAAAATAATTGAGTGAATTTTTAAAGTCTCATAACTTTTTAATAAAATAATATAATGTCCCAGAGGTTTTGATTTACATCTGAATAGAACCTTTTTATGAAAACAAAATGTGCACGAAAATGAATAAATAAAAATAAACAAAAAATATTTTACTGAAAAAAAGAAATTATTGATCATTTAATATAGGGCTAATTTCCTTAATACATTTATTTTATATATTAATGTTATGAATTAATTTTCTAAACTTTGAAAAAGTATTCCCTACATAGTATGAAAAATTCAAACAATGTGATAATAAAAGGTAATGCTGCACAGGAGGTAAACATACAGACTACTGGGCTTGAATTCAAGTTCTGACTCGATCTATTAATATTTCTGTAAGTCTATATGCAAATGTTGCTTAATCTCTCTTTGCCTCAATTTAAGAAAAAATGTAACTGAAAATTAAAATAATTCTCATTTCTGTTATGGGGCTTAAATTGCTTAATACTGGCAGATTACTTAAAACAGTGCTTGGCACAGAGTAAGTATCCAATATATTTTAGCCTTTATAATTGTTGTATAATAATATAGTCAAAAGACACAAGCAGAGAGTGCTTAGAGAAAAAAAAAAAGGCAACAAGTATATAAATTACAGCCAACAATTCTTACAACCAAATAAAGGCAACAATAAGATACCCTTTTTAACATATTGGATTAAAAGATTTATCTGTTGTTACAGATGTAGGAAAAAAAGAGACTCTCAAACACTGTTGGTGAGAATATAAACCTGCATAACCTTTTTGAGGGCAATTTAGAAACTATCAAACTAAAACTGCACACATCTTTTGACCTAGAAATCTGACTTCTAAGATTACTGATATTTAAACGTGTCTACAATCTTGTTACTAGAAAACTAATGGATGCAACATAGCAATTCCAGTATGAGTTGTATGTGCTTCAGAAAAGTGCCTACATACACTCATATAAAATATGAGTATGTATACAGTCATGTATCCCATAACGATGTTTTGGTCATTAATGGACTACGTATATGAGAGTGGTTCCATAATGGAGCTGAAAAATTCATATCATTTAGTGACATTGTATTCTTTGTAATGTGGCACTGCAATGCGTTACTCAGTTTGTGGTGATGCTGGTGTAAACAAGCCTATTGGACTGCCAGTTATATAATGATAATATACAACTACGTTACTGGTTTACATATGTACTATACTATACCTTTTATCATTACCTTAGAATGTTCTCTTTTTTTTTATTATTTTTTTTATTATACTTTAAGTTCTAGGGTACATGTGCATAACGTGCAGGTTTGTTACATATGTATACTTGTGCCATGTTGGTGTGCTGCACCCATCAACTCGTCAGCACCCATCAATTCATCATTTATATCAGGTATAACTCCCCAATGCAATCCTTCCCCCCTCCCCCCTCCCCATGATAGTTCCCAGTGTGTGATGTTCCCCCTTCCCGAGTCCAAGTGATCTCATTGTTCAGTTCCCACCTATGAGTGAGAACATGCGGTGTTTGGTTTTCTCTTCTTGTGATAGTCAAGAATGTTCTCTTTTCAGATATTTTTTATAAAGTTGACCATAAAACGGCCTTAGGCAAATTCTTCAGGAAATATTCCAGAAGAAGACATTATTAAAATCATAGGAGATGACAGTTCGTGCATCTTATTACCCCTAAAGACCTTTCAGTGGAACAAGATGTGGAGGGGGAAGACAGTGATACTGATGATCTTGACCCTTTGCAAGCCTAGGCTAATGTGTTCGTTTGTGTTTTAGTGTTTAATTTAAAAAGTGTAAAAATAAAAAAAAATTAAACAGAAAAAACCTTATAGAAAAGAACATAAAGAAAAATATTTTTGTATAGCTGTACAATACATTTGTGTTTTAAGCTAAATGTTATAAGAGTCAAAAGGTTTACAAAATTAAGTTTATAAAGTAAATTAATTACAGTAAGCTAAGGCTAATTTATTATTGAAGATACAAAAGCATTTTAAATAATTTTAGTGTAGCCTAAATGCACAGTGTTGATGAAGTCTACAGCAGTGTACGGTAATGTCCTAGGCCTTCACATTCACTCCCTTTCACTCCTGAACTCACCTAGAGCAAAATGTCAACCCTGCAGCCTCCATTCAAAGTAAGAATCCTAGACAGGTATAGCATTTTTTCTTTCATGACACATTTTTACTATACCTTTGATACATTTAGATACATACATGGTTGCTAACCATTGTCTTCCAATTGTCTACAGTGTGCAGCACAGTAACATGCTGGGCAAGTCTGTAGCCTAGGAGCAACAGGCCATATCCCACCAAGCCTAGGATTGTAGTAATCTATACCACCCAGTTTGTTAAAGTATATTTATGATGTTTACACAAGAAATCGCCTAATGAAGCATTTCTGGAAATATATCCCTGTCATTAAGTGAAGAGTGACTGTACAGGCACACTTGCCTTATTGTTCTTTGCTTTATTGCACTTTGCAGATATTGTCTTTTTTATAATTTGAAGGTTAGTAGAAACCCTGTGTCCAGCAAGTCCGTTAGTGCCATTTTTTCAACATCATGTGCTCACTTCCTGTCTTTGTGTCATGTCAGCAACTCTAGAATGGTTTCAAGCTTTTTCATTATTATCATGCCTGCTATGGTGATCAGTGATCTTTGATGTTACTATTGTAATTGTTTTGGGGTGCCACAAACAGATCCCATATAAGAGGGTGAGCTTAACTGATGTGTTCTGCCTTCTCCACCAACCAACCATTCCATCATTTCTCTCCTTCTCGTCCATCTTCATTCTCTGAGACACAACAGTATTGAAACAGGCCAATGAATAACAGTACAATGGCCTCTAAGTGTCCAAGTAAAGGGAAAAATAGCATGTTTCTCATTTTAAATCAAAAGCTAGAAATGATTAAATTTAGTGAGGAAAGCATGTCAAAAGCTAAGATAGGCCAAGAGTGAGGCCTCTTATGCCAAACAGTTAGCCAAGTTCCAAATGCAAAGGGAAATTTCCTGAAGGAAATTAAAAGTGCTAGTCCATTGAATACATGAATGATAAAGAGAAAAAGCCTTATTGCCAATAGAGAGAAAGTTTTGCATCTGGATAGAGGATCAAACCAGCCACAACATGCCCTTTTAGCCAAAGCCTAGTACAGAGAAAAGCCCTTACTCTTTGATTCTTTGAAGGCTGAGAGAGGTGAGGAAGCTGCAAAAACAAAGTTTGAAGATAGCAGACATTGGTTCATAGGATTTAAGGAAAGAAGCTTTTTTCATAGCACAGTGCATGGTGAAACAGCAAGTGCTGACATAGAAGCTGCAGCAAGTCATCCAGAAGATCTAGTTAAGATCGTTGATGAAGATGGCTACTAAACAACAGATTTGTGATGTAGACAAAGAGCCTTCTGTTGGAAGAATACACCGTCTAGGACTTCCATAGCTAGAGAGGAGAAGTTAATGCTTGGCTTTAAAGCTTCAAAATACAGGCAGCCTCTCTTGTTAAGGACTAGTGCAGCTGGTGACTAAGTTGAAGCCAATGCTCATGTACCATTCCAAAATTCCTAGAGCTTAAGAATTATGCTAAATCTACTCTGCCTCTTCTTTGTAAATGGAACAAAAAAACTTGAATGACAGTTCACATGTTTACAGTATGTTTTACCAAATATTTTAAACTGACTATTGAGATTTAATGCTCAGAAGAAAAAAAAAAAGATTCCTTTCAAAATATTACTGTTCACTGACAAAGCACCTGGTCATGCAAGAGCTCTGATGGAGATGTAAAAGGAGAGTAATGTTATTTTTATGACTGTTAGCACAATATCCATTCTGTAGCCCATGGATCAAGGAGTGATTTTGACTTTTAAGTCTTTTTATTTAAGGAATAGATTTTGTAAAGTTGTTGTGACCATAGTGATTTCTTTGATGGATTTTGGCAAAATAAATCAAAAACCTTCTTGAAAGGATTTACCATTCTAGATGCCATCAAGAATATTTGTTATTCATGGAAGAAAGTTAAAATATGAACATTAACAAGAGATTAAAATATGTCAATTTTAACCCTCATGGATGACTTTGAGGGGTCCAAGACTTCAGTGAAGGAAGTAACTGCAGATGTGATGGAAATAGTAAGGAAACTAGAATTATAACTGAAACATCAAGATGTAACTGAATTACTGCAATCTCATGATCAAACTTGAATTGATGAGAAGTTGCTTCCTATGGATGAGTAATGAAAGTAGTTTCTTGAGATAGAATCTACTCCTGATAAAGATGCTGTGAACATTGTGGCAATGACAACAAAATATTAGATTACATAAACGCGGCTGATAAAGCAGCAGCAGGATTTGAGACGATTGACTTCTGAAAACAATTCTGAAAGATATTCTACCATGGGCAAAATGTTATAAATCAGTGTTGCATGCTACTGAGATATCTTTCATGAAAAGACGAGTCCACTGAAATGGAAAACTTCATTGCTTATTGTAAATTTAAAAATTGCCACAGCTACCTCAACCTTCAGAACTACTAATCTTATCATCAAGAACCCATTAACATAAAGGCAAGATCCTTCACTAGCAAAAAGATGACCACTACCAAAGGCTCAGATGATCATTAGCATTTTGTTTTCACAATAAATTATTTTAAATTGAGGTATATACATTGTTTTTACCTAATGTTATTGCACACTTAATAGACTTCAGTGTAGTATAAAAATGACTTTTATTGCACTGGGAAACCAAAAAGCTAGTGTGACTTGTTTTACTGTGATATTTGCCTTATTGCAGTAGTCAAGAATTCAACTTTCACTATACCCAAGTATGCCTATATATGGAAAGAAAAACTGAAAACTTGATATTTCCTTTACATCAGTGAGACTATGAAGGGTGGGACCTATCATGGTTAAAGAAAGGAAGGTATTAGACTTCCATCTCATAGCTTTTTAAAAAATGATGTGCAATTGTTATAGTAAAAATGTCTAAATGAAATGTATAGTTTCAGGCATAAAAAGTATAATCATATGGGCTAAGCAAAATTGAAAACAGATCACCAAACAAAAAGGACATTTAAAAAGCTTTACTTATTTTAAAAGCTCTGTTGGTTCAATATGTATGTTTATACATATTTGTAGAAGAAATTATGTATTTTTTTATAAAAGAAGCAATGAAGAGAGATTAACACTGCTGAATGTGGTGTCGGAAAAAGCAAAAAAATTAACAGCAGTCACAATTCTTGTAGTGTATATAATTTTTGATAAAATATATACAAAATTAGAATTGATAGCCACAGTCTGAAAGGATTTAGTTGAAAATTTCTGTTAGAGAAGAATGACTTTGTTCTGAATATTTGAAATACTAGCTATGGGATTCAGAATAAAAATACATTGTTTTAGCATTAGGTAAACACTTGCTTAGTGGAATAAACTGACAAAGATATTATATGTCTTTTTCACCATTGTATTTCATACCTGCATTGAGATTCTCATTTTATTTTTAATAAGAGATAATTATTAGGCAATAGAATTCACTTAGTAAAAACTGAGGCATTTTATAAAGTTCAAAGTAGGAACATATTTTAAAAATGTAAAAGCTTTGCCTTAATTGTCCCCTCAATTTATTAGTTAATTAGTAATCAGTTTATTAGAAATGTGATTTGCACATTAAGCTCAGCATTAAGCCATAAATACATGTTTTTTAGATGCATTTATGCTGTTTTATTTCTATATGCTGTTTTATTAAAAGGTTTATAGACAAATTAGGAATCTTAAAGTTAGCTGATCATATAGTAAATATTCAGTATATCAATTGCTATTATCTCATATAAAATGAATAATTGCTAGCTATGCTTTAAAAGATATATTTTCAACTACATTGCAGAGAGTCATACACTTAAAACAAATGTTTATTTATATAATTTTATGAAAAAAAAGCATATCTATACACCTTACCAAATGGAAAGTTTTATGGTCAGCTAGGTTTTTCTGACCGCTTACCCTACACTAAAAAAGTGGTTCACATATGATTATGTTATGAATTGATCAATTGATAGGCTATATGCAATACCATAAGTAACAGAATAAAGAGGAGGTGCTAATTGTTAAGAAAATGGCTCACTTACAATACTTATAAATATAAATCCAACCTGTCTTTTATCCTTAAGTTAAAATGAGACATATAAACAGGAAGATATAGCAATAAAAATCATTTTTACCATTCCAGTGGTCTATGTTCTCATCCATTTCTAATATATAGACTTTTCTCAACCTAAGAGTCTATTTTATATTGGCAAAAAATTTCCTAATAACCTTGTGTAATTAAAATTCATATTTAGCTCAAATTTCTGGTAAGAGGAAACCAACTCCGTATAGACTAGAATTAGTCTCTGTGGAAAATAGCATGTTCTATTCTTTTCAGGTTCTTCTCTTTTTGAAAATGAGCTAGTCAACAAAATGAAAAATAAGAATGGCACATTCATAATGCACACATACACACACATACATGCTCATGCACGGGCACACAATCCAAACTGAGAGCATCAAGTGAGGGTCACCAATGGGACAGTGACTAACAAATGTGAATTTCTTTCTTGGCTGTTGATATAGTTGTTAAGAAAAAAGATTTAAATACATTTGTTTTTAGAATATATTATGGAAAACATTACAGTTTTACTTCAATTCTAATCCTGAATTTTTCAAGAAGAGTATGTGAGATATTTATGTTAGATGTCGTTTTGTAAGGGATTTGTTTTAATCCCAACAAGTGAAATAATTAGCAGTTTAAACACTGAAAAATGAATGAGTACTAATTGTGATTGACATGAAAGAGTATTTCTCTGATTATTTTAAATTATTTGGTAAATAGAATAAAAGGGGGAAGGAAACTAAATCTGTTTGAATTCCTGCTATATATTACACACACTATTAAATTCTCCACAAATGATCTAAGTTGATTCCTTACAACACCTTATAGACAGGTTTTATCACTCTTTTAAAGAGTAATCAAATGTAGGGAGGTTAAGTATCAAGTCAGAAATACGAGAAGTCTTATCTTTCTTTATCCACAAATTTAATTGGTCACCAAGCTCTATCAAATTTCATTAATGTCTTTTATATTAAACTCCTTTTTATATTTTCTTTATTGTTCCCTTACCCTTCATCACCTCTTGCCTGGACTCTTGAAGCAGTCTTTTTATAGTCCTCAGAAAATGCAGATCTTCTCCACAGCCTTCTTCTACAATATAAAACTACTCACATGATTCCTTTCCTTAATGGCCTTTCAGCATGTCTCCATTTTTCATAGGATGTACTCTGAAATTCTTGGCAAGCTCTACAAGACTCTCCACAATCTGGTCCCTGCTCATCACTTAAGGTTTATTTTCACACATTCTTATTCTATTTCTCTCCTAGACTTCTCAGCCATCCTAAGATAATTGCAGTTCCGAATCTATTTTCTGCTGCTTTATGTCTGAGTATTTTCTCACCTTTCTTTGACTTGAGCTCACCGTGCCCCAACTCACAATTTCGACCAGATTGTCTTCTGTAAGCTAATGATAACGTCACTTCCTTCACAAAGCATTTGCTCACCTGCTACCCTTGTTCTCTGACCCCTTTTACAAGTGAATTGACAGCTCTAACACATTTCTACCATAGCCCACCTAACTTTAGTCTCAGTAGTAACTTACATGTTTTTCTTTGATCGTTAGTTTGTGATTAAGTTTAGGGTTAGGACAGGGACCACGTTATATGCAAACCTGGTAACTAGCACACTTCTTGGGACATCATAGACATTGTGTTTATTATTTTGTTTGTAAAGGAATGATATTGGAGAATATAAAGGATACTAGACCAAGGGAAAGATTAGACATATACCTGTAACCTAGAAAAGAATCAATTCAGGGTATCCGAACAGTTATCAGTCACAGACCTTCTTTTAGAGTTTTATAATTAATATTACTCAATTCTAATTATTTAATAACTGTGTGTGTCTTTTCCAGGTTTCAAATTTCCAGTATAGTAAATCTGATTTGCTCAAGTTGAGTTGGATGTGTACAACTGAATTAAGAAAAAAAACTTAGACTCATGTGAGATGTGACCAGTAGGTGCCATTCACAGGAAAGCAGCATTGTTAAGTCTCACGTCGCCACCTTATGAGATATCCACTGGGGGTATTCAAAGGACATTAGCTGGCTAGGTAGTGTTTAACTGATAAAACAGAGCAGGTACATTTACAAAATGTTTATCAACAAAGATACAGTAGACCCACACATATAAAACCACTACGAGTCAAAACCTCTAGCGACAAATAATGAAGTAGGTCTTCAAGCTCTTGTGAAACTCTTGTGTCCTAAATTATGTATATCACTGCAGTGACAACAATTTGAGAAAAATTTTACTTCCAAAAGGAAATAGCAACAATAAGGTTAATGTTTTACGTTGGAAAAGTGATCTTTCTCCAGGGCAATATGGCAGTAATGGCTATATTAAGTATTTAGTCAAATATACTATAAGCTGATGGTCTTCCATTGTTTCTTGTTAAGATGAATGGCAAGGCCTTCCATTTTCTTTGTAGTCCAGAAAATGTGAAATCATTCCTAATAACATCTTCTTTTACCTTCATTTCATATTTAATTTCCCAAGCAATTATAATAATTATGCTCTTAAAAGTTTTGCATTGTCTAACTCCAATGCAACACTTTACTTCAGATTACCATTTTATCTCACCTATGCTGTGAATTGGCTTCCTAATTTATAACTAATTGTATTAAATGCATCAATTCTGCTAAGTTCCATACTTTTAATCTCTTCTTCATACCTCATCCAGAGTTAACTTTTGAAAACTCAAACCTAAGCATGTCTGTATCCTGCCTGAAACTTTTCAGTGGGTTTCCATTTCTCCTGGAATAAAAACAGAATCTCATAACTTGGTCTACCAGTACCCCATCTCCAACTTCACTAGGCTCTGCCTAATCAAACTCATCATTTTTTCTTATCCTCTGTACTTAGACTGCTCCAGTAAGTGTACGTGATGTTCTCTGTGGAATTCCCTTTTACTGCTTTTTTATTTAGTTAATTTCTACTCACCCTTATGTTCTCAGCTCAAGCTAACTTCTTTACAGAAGCGCTCTTTGATCTCCCTGCTGGATCAAATTCTTCTACTGTCTTTTTTATGCAATACTCTTATTCTTAACATCATGCTGTTAGCCTCACAGTTTGTTCACAGCACCAATTTTACTTGTTTGAGTGCGATTATTTAATTAATGTCTCTACACTACAGGATAATTATTGTGAAGTTGGGGCTATGTGTTCTGTTTCTAAGGTGTTTATCACATGGCAATAAATTAGGCAATCAAATATTTGTCAGACACATTTATGTATTGTTATTCACCAAAATGTTAGATAATAATTTGAATATGTCAATTTTCCTCTTACTAATTATGCTTTCATTTATAATACATGGTCACATTACTATTTCTTTTATCATGTATTAAAATAGTTATTAATACATAATGCTCAATTTTAATCTTCATTTACGAGTAGATAAATTGCTAGTTTAACTGCATAAAAATGTGAATTTCCCGTTCCGTGTTTAGTCAACCAGTCTGGGAACAATTCTAGAGTTTACAAGGAAGAAAAGAAGAGCATTTTGTACTGCCGAAAGACTTAATATGTCCTAATTCTCACCCTAACTAGACTGCAGGTTTCTCTGTCAGAGACCATGCATTTAATGTTTTTTACCCCTAAAGAATCAGGAGAATTCCAGACTTTAAGTGGGTAGTCAATAAATAATTTACTCTATTTTTCTTCCCACATTCATGCTCCCTTGGCTGTTTTTTGATTATCTGTCTTCCATTTTTATGGCAACCTTTTGTGCTAGTTCACTGAACCAGAATATTTAAATGTTTTTATATACCATTTATTTTTATGCTCACCCCGGCTTTTATAGCACATGAGAATTCAATAGAACCAGAAAGTATTTGGTGACTTAAAAATTAAAGTATTTATGTTAGATTCTCTGTCAGAATGTTTACATTTTTTATTTATATACAGCTATCAAAATACTCTAAATATAAAGTGAGAGTTCCCTAAACTTTGAAGTAGCTTAGAAAGCATCTAACCTGGCTGTAAGAAATGAATAACACCAAATTTGTGTAGTCTTCCCTAGATAACTGCTTTTAATAAACTATTATTTCTCATTTTTATTTTCTTTGTACTCCCCCAATCCTTATCAGTGATGCTAAGGTAAACTTACATGTTTTATGCATGATCAAAATGCTTACACAAGAAAGATAGGATGATTAAGGAAAACAATGTGGGGAGCAGTTTCTTAAACTTCTTATTAAAGCCAACTTAATTCTCTGGAAAAAGGTATTGAAGCAGCATTTAAAGGTCACCAGCTCTTCCCAGGCCTTTCAAAGTATCTGGTCCTGAGACACAATGTTTGTGCAGCAACAACTGGTTGCCTGATAAAGAAAGAAGAGAGTGAGGGACCTCACTGATAAAGAATTGTGGTGAGGGAAAGGACATGAGTGAAGGTAGGAGTATAACTACATATAACCCCTACTTTTTCTTTCCTTCTCATACATATTTTGGGATCCAAGAGAAGATAAAAAATATTTATGGTCCAAAAATTGTTGACCAAAATAAAAAACATATGTACAACATCATAAAAATGTAACAGTGGCTTGGGTGGCTCAAAAAATGGCAACTGGGGACCTTTGCTTGTACTGCTTTAAGACAACAAGTAAATATTAATTAAGGCAGGATCCATGGTAGAGGTAAGTGGCTTATGATATGATCGGAATAATAGCTTTCAATTGCATAGTAATATGCAGTTTATATAGCTCCTTCAGATTAATTGTATCCTTTAAATCTCATCACAACTGAAGATTATGTGATTAAAATTTAGAAGAGCCATAACCAAAACCCCAGCCTTCCATTCTAAGTCCAGTGAGCTTTCCACTATAGGATGCTGAATCCTTTCTTTCCTTCCTCATCTCCTTGTACTCCTCCTCCTCCTGTCAATTACATTATTTAAATTTAGATGTGCTAGCATGGTTGGAGCTGGGGAAAAGATGTGGCTGAAGGTTGATAACGTCAGTCCTTCAAGCCTACTTCCTGAGCTTCCAGATGTTGGGTTGCCACTTCACTTGCTGGATATATGTCTAACTTTTCTAAGATCAAGTATCTAGGTGTAAAATAGAGGCATTACCTCTCAAGCCTAAATCACAAGTTTCTTTTTAAGTTTGATACCAAATAATTTAGGAGAAAATAGTTTGTAATCTCTAAAAAAATAATTTTAGGTGACTTATTTTAATTGTATTTATAATTTTCAAAGAATAACATAATAATTGCATTCACTAGATACAAATTTCAAATGATGAATAAAAACGTGAGTCATCCTTTCTTTTAGAAGAGAGGAATGAAAAAAAGTACACTTTATAAATAAAGTTTGCTTTAATTGCATTAGCTTGCTATTTCCCACCATTACTTTAGTCCTCCTCCTTGCTCATTAAGCAGTGAGTCCAAAGTGTATCTGTTGCTCTTGTTGCTGTAGTTGACTCTGAGTGGCTACAGTATTTTCTAACTTGGACAAGAAAAGCTAGAGCATCAGTAATCAGTCTTTTCCTTGTATTTTTCTTTTTTTTTCCCCCGGTATAACAGTTGTTTTACAACAAAATTTGTTCAAACATGTTTCTCTATGAATTAGCTGGGGATGAGTTTGTCTGTTACCACGAAGAAGAATAAGGAACAGGCTCAAAATATAAGAATATTTGCAATCTCTTTACCTTTGTAGTAAGTTTCCTTCTGCAAGTAGTCTTGTAAAGCTTGGATAATGAAAAAAATTAATAAAAAATCATCTTCTATGAGAATATCAACCATGGGGCCACAGAGGCCCAGGTTATCATGAGAAATTGCACTTGAGAAAACTGACATGAAGTGGAGGAGGTTTATTTTATTTTTTTTCTCTCCTATGGTAAGATTTGGAGACAGCAGAGAGAATATGAACACATATAAAAGAACATATAAAGTTCTTTTCAGAGAAAGAACTCTAAGGAACTTTTTGAATAGAGCAAGTTTATAATTAAAATACCATCTTCTAGATTACAACTATTGTCATTATGGAATTAGCAGATATTTAAATGGATTATTTTTACCAAATTACTTAATTTTCATCATTAATTGAGGCCAACAAATCTAATCTGAAGTATCAGGGACTAAGTGGTTATTTTATTAACAAGCCTAGAAAATAAAATATTAAACATTGTTTTTAAATATGCAAGGAGATATTCTAGTATACTACTGGAACAAGTAATGGTATTCTAGGAAAGTTTTATCCACATTTACTACAGAAAATTTAAAGAAGGAATAAAAAGATACTTCTTGTAATTCTCTACAGACATTCACTAAAAAGCTGAGTTATTTGAAGGATATAAATGAATTATTTAATACTTTGTAATTCTATCAGATCACTCATCTTTTGAAAATTGTTTGGATTTTCTGCCTTTAATGTAGTCAAAGTATCATATGATTAATGTACTAGGAATGAAAAGAATAATTTTTAAGTTTTACATCCAGACACTTTTAGGAAAGCTCATATTTAAAGACTGGCATCTATCTTTCTTTATTGATATTCTTTAGAATACTTCAATATTCATGTAATAGCCGCTTAACTCCTCTCCTTGTAATTAATGCCATGCCTTCTCATCAATCCTTCATATGTTACAAGAATCATTCTTCCAAACAAATCTGATTAGATCACACTCCCACTTACGACCATTCAATAACCTCTCCCTGTACACACACTAAATTCCAAAAACGTCCAAGACATTTATTTATGTTCTGGCACTAACCAAAACTTCTATTTATTATTCTTTCACATTACGTTCCAGCAATACTAAGCCATAGGCAATTATCTACATTCTCTCAAGCTTTCATATTTTTTTCTCCTTTCAGTATCTGAAATGACTTCCTCTCTTTTACCCTGTACAGACTTTCTCATCTTTCAGTCTACTACATTCATCTGTTGACACTCTTCCTTTCTGTCAACTACTTGCATACATTGAGTTTACTCTTATTATTGCTCTTATCACTCTGTATTTGAACATATTGGTACAGTAAATTACAGTCTAGATTTTGGGCTGTTTAAAATAGAACGCTTGTGGCTGGCTGGGTGCAGTGGCTAAGCATTTTGGGAGGCTAAGAGGGGCAGATCACTTGAGTTTAGTAGTTCCAGACCAGCCCTGGTGACATGGCGAAAGCCCGTCTCTACAAAAAACACAAAAATTAGCCAGGTATGATGGTGTGTGCCTGTCATTCCAGCTACTCAGGAGGCTGAGGCTGGACTATGACTTGAGCCCAGGTGATGGAGGTAGCTGTGAGCAAAGATCACTGCATTCCAGCCCGGGTGACAGAGGGAGACCCCATCTCAAAGAAAGAATAGAATAGAAAGAATAGAATAGAAAGAATAGAATAGAATAGAATACTTGTTTGTTTTTGTATCCCAGTTGCTACTTTACACACTCCCTAGCACATATCTGGGAAGCATGACTGAGCAAAAATAGAACAGATCCGGAGTAAGATAGACTCAACAAATGCCAAGTGGTTTCTTTGCTGAGCGCATGCTGATGTTTGCCAGAGTTTCATTTGGATGTTAGATGAGTACAAGCAGTCATTAATTTGCAAAAGATTGATTTTCTCTGAATAACCCAGACTACTTCTTCCATAATCTCTTTTCTCCAGAGCTGTGCCAAAGATGAAGGACTTTTTTTTTTTTTTTTTTTGGCTGAAATTGACAGAGATGACAAGAAATTTGAAAAATAGAAATATATAAATGCCTATAAAAGTAAAAAAGAATGAATGAAAGTAACTTTTCAGAATATCTCTTTAGAAATAGACAATTTATGGCTCAACATACCATAGCAACAGGCAGAAAATGGAGACTCACAGTTTTTGGTCTGGGTCACTTTTGATGGTGCTTTTAATCTGGCATTGTCTGGTCGCTATTTGGGGGAGATTCTCTGAATAGGCTGTTAAAATTTCTGATTATACAAGTTTGTTTTGTATTTTCATAAGATGATTATTTTAAGTTAAAGGTATAATAATATTCTTATTTCTTATTCAATGTTTTATATCTTTGTGTAGATATATTTTCCTTATTGTTTTCATCTAGTTTGTTAAATTAAAATTAAATCTCAAGAACCACCTATTTGTGACAGATCACCAAAGCCTTTAATGTTATTTGTACAGAGAAATCATGAAATAATACCTGTGTCAATTAAATATATTTGTACTTGTAGGCTGGGCCCAGTGGCTCATGCCTATACTCCCAGTACTTTGGGAGGCTGAGGTAGGCAGATCACTTGAGGTTGGGTGACCAGCCTGTTCGACATGGTGAAAACCCATCTCTACTAAAAATACAAAAAATTGATAATGGGCACCTGTAATCCCAGCTACTCGAGAGGCTGAGGAACAAGAATTGCATAAAGCTGGGTGGCAGAGGTTGCAGTGAGTTGAGATCGTGCCACTGCACTCCAGCCTGGGCGACAGAGCAAGATTCCATCTCAAAAAAAAAAAAAAAAAAAAGGATTTATAGGTATGTACATTTTCAGTGAAGACATACTAAACTGTGTAAATACTAAAATCCTTCCATCTTTTTACCCTAATTTTAGTCATTAAGTTCTTATGATCAAATGGCTTTCAAAACGTACTGAGGCCTCCTTAAGTGAAAATTTCCAAATAAATGATCTTAATTAAATCATTTAAAGTATAGAGCAAACATGAAAGAATTATTAGTTATGCGTCAGTCCTCATAGAAATTGTGTACTAGATACAATACATATTGTCATATTTTCCTATGTTATTCTCATCATTTACCATAAAAAGTCAATTTAAAAGGGAGGTTTATGTTTTTTTAAATTAGGAAGACCTGTCTATCTTCTAGCAAAATATTATAAACTTTAAAGCAGGATCAAAACTAAAGTCAGGACACTAGTTAATGAATCTGGAAATGAAGGTCAAATGGGACTTTGTGGATCAACTTATAATTAAAAAAAATAAGGACAAAAACAGCACACAGCTTGTTTAAAGAGACTTCCAGGTGCTGCTATATCTTTAGAAATTTTGATTATCTTGTAAGTACCTGCTAAGTACAATAGTCACTATTCCCAAAGTACTTCTAGTGCACACATGAATAGATTATGAAATATACAAGGCTCAAACGATGTGCCAAAAACATGGTCTAGATAAGTATTATAGGAGTTTTGAGGAAGCAGGATTCACTTCAAATTAGGATAATCTGGGGTAATTTAAATAATAGATGGACTTGATTGGCAAATGAGGTGACAGAGTTATTTCTGAATTTGTATAAAGAGAATTTAGGTAATAGATGCAAGCTGCAAAAGTTTGAAGAAATGCACAGACTTGCTAGACTGGAATATTAGTAAGTCCACTTTAAGAAAGCAAAAGGAAGCATGTGGTTTTGATAGCCAGGCAGAGAGTCAATAATCAATAGAGTCTTGAGCATGAATTTCTACTCAGAAACAAAATGACTGACCTGGCATTTTTTGTTATTGTTCAGATAGTTTTATTATTTTTTTTCTAAGACGTTTTCCTTAACTAGTATAGAGAGAGGATGATTATCAATCCTATTGCTTTGAAAGACACAAAACAAGCACTGACTTGAGATAAATAAAAAAAAGGCTTATTTTAGTTACATCAAAGCATTTCTACATTTAAAAGGCATTATACTTTAATGTTTTAATGTATCACTTTTTATGTACGTAACAATTTTCCTTTGAAGTGAAGATGCAGTTTAAGTCATTGGATTTGTGAGTAAAACAGACACTTTCAGGTCCTTTAAACAAAAACCTGCAAGGCTATATTAAAGCTTGTTGGTCTATTGATAGCATAGTCTCTGGTTCTGACTTGCCAATAACTTGATCTCATAATAAAGAAGAGAAAATATTTAGGAAAATGACATGGTAGAAGAAGAAAAGAAGTAGTGTGTTTTTTCTTTAAATGCTTCAAAATAGAGCTCTTCCCACTGACGTATACATCTGGCCTGTGGGGAACAAGACCTGCCAGCCACTGTGTGGTCTCCTTTGATACTTTGAGCAACCCAAAATAACTCATTCAATTCATTAGATGACTTCATTTCAGAAATCGTGCTTTTTACTGAAATCTGAAAGCAGAGAAGTCCGGAACTGGCTTTACAAAGAGATGAAATGGTTTATGCAAGAATAGCTCAAACGAAATGCAGGGATTTTTTTTTTTTTTTTTTTTGATTCCTTGTGGCTTTGTTGACAGTGATACATTGATAGTTTGGGGGCATATCTTCCTAGGTTGGAGCTGATCAACAAGTGGGAATCTTTAGCAAACTGTCTCAAGTCATGATCAATTCTTTGAGGTGTAATGATATTTTTATTAAGGCAAGTCAATGGATACTTAGTACCTATTAATGTTATATACAAGGTGTGTCATCGTGTTCAAGTGTAAGTCTGTGTTTACTGACGCTTCTTTACCACGGATACCTACATATTCATTATGTGTGCGTTTGTTTCCATTTCAGAGTGAACTTGATATTATTTGAGTCCACAGTCTGTAAAACTCAGCCAACATACAGAAAAATACACTGCTGCTAGAATTGTTTTCCAAGATCGTGAAACTGCTCTGATGTTTTACTCAGAGAGAAACCTTTACACCATTTCCACAGTCAGGTTTGATTAAACAAACAGATTGCCCATTTGTAATGAAGCATGTAGATGAAAAACACAAAGTACCAAATTGCCTTTGTGCTCATTGTAAGCCTGTTAACATCTCAAATATCTCCTGAGATCCACTGCCCTTTTAACTAAGAGTAAAGCCACCTGTCTCTCCTGGGATGGCTGGGATGTCTGAAATAGTGGAATGTTTGCTTTCAGGCTAAATGACTCTCCTGCTAGCTAGTTTAGCTATTGATTGTGCTTTAGCTTATGACTACTTTGCCCTGAGACTTCTCTCAAGGATTATAATCTATCTAACATTTATTCAGCAGAGCCAATGCCTTTGGTCCTCAGGGTTTCCTTTCTGATTGACCTTATTATGTTCCCTTCAAGAAACTACCAGAGTATAGGCATGAGGTATATTAATATGATCCTTAGGTTAAATATTATTTCATTCCTTTCATGCAACTGCTGTCTTACAGTCAGAGACACCAAGCCTTTAATAAATTATGATTTCTTTAAAATTATAAAAATGTCTTGGTCACATTTAACAAAATCAACAATGCAAAAGAACGCAGAGTAAAGCAAAGCAAAGTACATCCCAAGACTTCCAGTGTGAATATGGAAGAAAAATAGAGTAACTTATTTTTTCTGCATTTCCTACAAAAGCAACAAGGTAAACAGAAAAAAATAACTTCCCTATTTTCATTGAAACATGAGGCATATATCAATCACAGACTGTATGACTCTTATAGAAGCCATGTGAAGTGAGGTTCAATAGAAGCCTCCAATGAAAAAATGTTCACTAACAGAATGACAGTACAACTACTAGGGAAATGCCAGTAAAAATACACCTCATGAAGGCATAATGCAAAGGCAGAGTTGGAAAAAAATTATTATTTGCATCAAACAAAAGTTGCAGGCTCTAGAGAGAGTAGACAGAGATCAAGCAGATGCTGCATAGAAAGAAAAGTTGCAACAAAGCCCCGCAGAGAACCGTCAAACAATCCAGAGATGCAAATTTTAGAAAAGGCAACAAATCATGTAATCTTTGAAGAAAATTTTTACAAATAACTGGGCCAGGAAATCTAATTCATTCCTTGGTGAACCATATAAAAGTTAGGAATCAATATAAAAATACTATTAGAAACCTTTGCTAGAATGATGCTGTCATAAAACAGAAAATTCAGGAGAAGTATGCTAACCTTGAAAGATCAAAATCTCGAAAATATAATTCTGGAAAAAATAATTTTAAAATTATTCTGAAAACATTTCTTTACATATTTAAAAGAGGAATTATTTGAGAAACATGCAAAAGCACAACAATACTTCAGAAAAATTTATGAATGCATATCACTATGGTCAGTTAGTGTGTGCACCAAGCTTTATAACTGGAGTCATCTGAAATACCATGGCAGACAACCCGAGATTTTTGATAAGATCTAAAGAAAACCACAGTAAGTTACAATTGCATATGCAATCATCAAAAGAGCTGAGATCTTGAGAAACTTTATCTTTTATAAATGCACATGTACAAATAGGACATTTCTCCATTTATTAAGGAAGCTTCAGTGTTTTTACTTCAAGAACCAGAGAAGCTGATGGTGCAATTCTCATTTGTAGGCTGAAAGCTTCAGGACTTAGAAAGTCCAAAGGCCAGTGAGCTTGAAGTTCTAATGTCAAAGATGACATAAAAAAGGTCACCCAGGTGCCTATGGCTCAGTCCAGGCCTGGTGGCTTACGCCTGTAATCCCAGCACTTTGGGAGTCCAAGGTGGTGGATCACCTGAGGTCGGGAGTTCGAGACCAGCCTGACCAACATGGAGATACCCTGTTTCTCCTTAAAAAAAAGAAAGAAAAAAAAGCAATTAGCTGGGCATGGTGACACATGCCTGTAATCCCAGCTACCCAGGAAGCTGAGTCAAGAGAATCGCTTGAACCCGGGAGGCAGAGGTTGTGGTGAGCCAAGATCATGCTATTGCACTCCAGTCTGGGCAACAAGAGTGAAACTCAGTCTCAAAAAACAAACAAACATACAAAAACCACGAAAAAGAAAGGTCTGTCCCAGCTCTCAGAAAGAGACCAATTCACCTCTTTATTTGTTCTCTCCAGGGCCCATCTGATTGGATGGTGCCCACCATCATTGAGGGCAGATCTTCCCCACCTGGTCCACTCAGGTTCACACACTAGTCTCCTCTGGAAACACCCACACAGACACATTCAAAATAATGCTTTATCAGGTTTCTATGTACTACTTACTCCAGTCAAGTTGACACCTAAAACTTAAGTCCACAAATCTACCCCTTGTCAACTTGTCACCTGTAAGCATCCTCTTAAACCATACTTCATTCCCAAATAAAGACAACAACAAGGGAATAAACTTAACATGAAACAACTGTCTTGTGATGGGAATTTTCAGAATTTTTCTTTTAAACATTAACGATTTTAAACTTTAGATATTTAGACAAAAGGAATTTTGATATGTCAGAATTTCAACATTAGGGTTAAGGCATTTGGGATTAAGTCTTTGGGGATTATGATCCAAATCCAAAGTTCAGACCAAACATTTTCCCATGACTTTAAAAAAGTAACAAAATAATGGTTTCAATGAAAATAATACAGGAAAAAATGAAATGCAAAAACTCAGGTGAAGCAACAGTGGTTGATTAAAATTAATTTTTAGAACACGATATAAAAATAAAACAAGTTAAAAGAACCAAGAACAAGGTAAAATGGACAATGTGGAAAACTCTATAATTAACATGGAGTATGGAAAAATATGAGAATGAAAAACCAATGAAATAAGATTAGAAAATGTTAAATAAAAAGTAAGCAAAAATATTCAACATTTCCATAACTGAAGTTTCCTTTAATAAGAAAAACAAATTACTTAAAACTACTTAAAAATGATTAGAGGGACATAAAACATTTAAGGAAAGCATGATTTTATTTTTCTGTATTTTGTATTTTTAGTACTTGTTAGTCTTTACAACTTTGCGATGTGTTGTGATGTTTTTCCCTAATCAAGCAAGCATTCAATTTGTACCCAATTCTACACTTAAAATTGTATTTAATTTTTCTAAAGAAGACACTCAGTATGATCTTCAGATACCCTAACTCCTTGGCCTACTCCTGTATTACTGTATTTCTCTCCTTAAGATAATATAAATGTTAAATGCATTCTTAATCATCCTTTTGCATTCAGTTTGTATTAAAAAGCTGTAGGTTAGTGAGAGTCTAATTCCATAAGGTAAACGTGATTTTGTTGCTGTGGTATGAAATCACAAAGGAAATAGCAGATATTAGAGAATGATTATGATTTCCCCTCATTGATTCATATAATAACAAAACTTACTGAAGGCTTGCTATATGATACACCTTTAAGCCAGGCAATGTACGAGAAAAGATAAACGAAATTTTCCACAGCCCTGAACCTCTTGGAGCTTACACTCTGCGGGGAGGTGAGAGTCAAAGTAATAATTACACAACTTCGATACTGATATGGACTGGCTGTGTCCCCACCCAAATTCCAACTTGAATTGTATCTCCCAGGATTCTCACATGTTGTGTGAGGGACCCAAGAAGAGGTAACTGAATCATGGGGGCCAGTATTTCCCATGCTGTTCTCGTGGTAGTGAATAAGTCTCATGAGATCTGATCGGTTTATCAGGCATTTCCGCTTTTGTTTCTTCCTCATTCTCTCTTACTACCACAGTGTAAGAAGTGCCTTTAGCCCTCTGCCCTGATTATGAGACCTCCCCAGCCATGTGGAACTATAAGTCAAATTAAACCTCTTTTTCTTCCCAGTCTTGGGTATGTCTTTATCAGCAGCATGAAAACAGACTAATACAGTACATTTGGTACCAGTAGAATCGGGCGTTGCTGAAAAGATAACCGAAAATGTGGAAGCAACTTTGGAACTGGGTAACAGGCAGATGCTGGAACAGTTTGGAAGGCTCAGAAGAAGACAGGAAAATGTGGAAGAATTTGGAATTTCCTAGAGACTTGTTGAATGGCTTTGCCCCAAATGTTGATAGGAATATGAACAACAAGGTCCAGACTGAGGTGGTCTCAGATGGAGATGACGAACTTGTTGGGAACTGGAGCAAAGATGACTCTTGTTATGTTTTAGCAAAGAGACTGGTAGCATTTGTCCCTGACATAGAGATTTGTGGAACTTTGAACTTGAGAGAGATGATTTAGCGTATCTGGCGGAAGAAATTTCTAAGCAGTAAAGCATTCAAGAGGTGACTTGGGTACTGAGATTTGGAGGGGCCAGGGGCAGAATGATATGGGTTGGCTGTGTCCCCACTGAAATCTCAAGTTGAACTGTATCTGCCAGAATCCCCACATGTTGTAGGAGGGACCCAGGAGGAGGTAATGGAATCATGGTGACCAGTCTTTCCTGTGCTATTCTCATGCTAGTGAGTAAGCTTCAGGAGATCTGATAGGTTTATCAGGGGTTTCTGCCTTTGTTTCTTCCTCATTCTTTCTTGCTGCTGCCAGGTAAGAAGTGCCTTTTGCCCTCTGCTGTGGTTATAAGACCTCCCAATTCATGTGGAACCGTAAGTCATATTAAAACTCTTTTTCCTCCCAGTCACGGGTATGTCTTTATCAGCAGTGTGAAAATGGACTAGTACAGGTATTTAACCAGTATACACACCAATAAAGACCATCCAGTTGATAGATTATTACAATGCTTAAATACCAGCTGGGGCCGGGCACGGTGGCTCATGCCTGTAATCCCATGCCTGTAATCCTATAAACTTTGGGAGGCTGTGTCAGGTAGATCACTTGAGGCCAGAAGTTCGAGACCAGCCTGGCCAACGTGGCAAAACCATATCTATCAAAAATACAAAAATTAGCCAGGTGTGGTGGTGTGTGCCTGTAATCCCAGCTATTCAGGAGTCTGAGGCCAGAGAATCACTTGAATCCAGGAGAAGGAAGTTGCAATGAGCCGAGACTGTGCCACCGTACTCCGCCTGGGTGACAGAGTGAGTGAGACTTTGTCTCAAAAACAAACCAACAAACAAATGACAACAACGACAACAACAAAACCCAGTTGGTAAAGTGGATAAATGGTTGCCATCCTCAACAGTGCAACCTTCCCCTTCTCCACCCTTCCTGATGTCCAGCAACTAAAACAGTAACACTAGGTAGGCACAGAAGGTCTCCAGTTCCCACATCCAGTTTAATCCATTTCTATTTTGATTGATCAATGTAAATACTACTCAGTCTCTTTTAAATCTTGCCTCCTCACTTGGTTCTGTCATTGAATCCGAAGGATAAAAAGAGATACCAACATCTCACTCTTTGATCTCCTGCCTTGCCCTGGGAATGGGGGCTTCAGTAAGAAGGCTGGTGCCTGTCAGCTGTCCAGCTAGCCCTCCTCCACCCATACACTTACACTCAGGGCAGAGCAGGGGGCACTCAGCCATAAAGATACCCCTGTTCACTGGTGGGGGTACAGGGAACCCAATCCCTGAAGGTTGAAGCTCATTTAGTCAGAAATATCTGTGGTAGACATTGCCAGCCAGCATCCTCACTAGTCCTTTTGTTGGAGGGAAACTATGGCCTCCTTGGCATCTTAGCTTTTAGAGAACTGGAGAGAGACCAAGATAGCTGGGGTTCTGGTGTAACAGGGGCATCTGGGGATGTGGGAAACATTACAGGCTCCAGACTCATAGAGAAAATTCCCTGGGTTTGATTTAGAGATTAGACCTGGGGATACTGATGAAAAGTCCTCCTTTTACCATCACTATTAATTTTTACCTTTTAATGCAACAGTTCTGTTAAAACCCATCAAATCTCTGCCTTCTTGATCAATAACAAAATACATTTGTAAATATAAATGAGGCTGACTGCCACATGGCTCTACTGCACACCTTTAACCGGAAGGATTAAGTTGAGACCCATTAAATAAGATGTTGCAATAAATACTTTTTGCGACTTGGTCAATAATATTGACACTGAGTATATTAAAAATACAGTATTTTCAAGGCCAAACGCACAGTAGTGTAATTACCATTAATTTGACAGGAGCTGTGAATATTCAGCACCAGGCATATTATTGTTGGTGTAAAGATAAATGCTCTGCTTATTGATAGTGTCATCTAATGAGCATGATTTTAATGAGATTTTCATTTAAATAGCTTTATTGGGTTTCTTATGTTAAGCCATAGGATAGAAAAGGACTTTCGTAGCTCATAACATCTGATACAAATAAGAGATCACAAAAATGCCTTTTAAAAATCAACAGAAATGTGGGCATAGTTAGAATAATTTGATGAACAAATTATGCTATAAATCATCATTTAATAAATGGTAGTTTACAGTCACTCATATAAGAATACTGTGGATTAGTGTATTTAGAGAATGGGGAATATGCTTGAATTTTTGCTTTATATGTTAATTATTTATTATTTTATATTGCTGTACAAGTTGTGACATAATTTAAATATCACCCTGTAATCACACTAATAAATGTGTAATGCCAGGTTGGGATGGGGTGACCATTCTACAGGGGGAAGGGTCCAGTTCTATGAGCATGTACTAAAGTAATATTCCATATATTGGGATGGTCAGGAAGATCTTTTCTCTGGTAGTGATAAGTCCACTACACTATAAGGATGATTAGAAATAAAAGCATTCTAGATTTACCCGAGATGTGTGAAAGGTAGTGTGTTGGAAAGGAGCTGGTTGCGTTCAGAGAACTGAAAGAAGGCTAGTGGACTGGAGTGGAATGAATAATAGAAAGAGCACTATGAGTTGAGGGTTGAGTCATAGTTGGAGACCAGCCCATGTAGTATGTATGCCATAGGTCAGATGAAGAATATAGTCTGCACTAATGCTGAAGCCGTTAAAGGGATTTGATGAGCTTGGTGAAGTGATTACATTTTAATGTAGAAAATATAGTGTAAAAAACAAACTGGAGGGAGACAAGTGGCATTATTGAAAGACAAGATATTAGGAACTTTCAGCGGTTCAGGCAAAAAGATGATGATAGCTAATACTAGGCTATTACTGTAGCAATGGAATGATGGACTACTACAAGGAAAATTTAGTAAGATTTGTGTTCGATGTGGGGGATGAGAGAGAGGTAGATAAACACTAGACAGAGTAGAAATATCCAAATTTACCTTTAGCTTTGCTGAGTTTGGGCTTCTAATATTGTGCCACATGAGAATTCCATTCCCTTCTTTGGTGCTACAGAAAAAAATGGAACTCTCAAAATACTGTTGCCAAAATCTACTTGGATCCCATTAGAATCACCTGGGGAGCTGTATTCAGCGACTCTGATTTCAACTGGTCTGGAGTAAGGCATGGGCATGAGAATGTCTTAAAATCTCCTCAGGGGTTTCTAATGTAGAGTGAGGCTGAAAACTACTGATTTAGAGAGAAGTGAGGTTGGTTTGAACTATGACATTTTAAGAGAAATGAATAGACAGCAGAGTAGAAATATTTTACAAGTGAACAAAAATACAGCAAATCTTTGTAAAAATGCTGCTTTCTCTCTGTCTCTGGCTTTGCCCTTAAAAAAAAAGTCTTCCAGATGCGGGAGACTTAATTGAATCCACTAAGATGCATTTTAGAATTACTAACGCACTAAAATCTTACTTCTTGTTTGATTCCTTTTTTTTAGCATATAAAAGTGAAAAAATCATGTTAATTCTGATTAGTTTGGTTTTGAATATTGATAGTTGGTGGGTTGCTAGGCTTTCAGAAATAATAGTGTCAACCCCATTCTAAATGATTTAATAGGTCAGATGATATGTGATTAGAAGGGTTTCTGTGCATGAGAGATAGGATATACAAATGAATCATTTAGTAGGTAAATATTAACTGATGAAACTGCAATGTCTTTCTTCCAGCCTCAGAAGCTAAGTATTTAAAAGTAACATTTATTCACATACTGGTGGCACTTACTAACGTCCTTGTATTTTAATGCATTATTTGATTAGATATAATAGACTATCAGCCTTCAAATAATAAGAAAATCTTTTTTTACTGAAATTGGTAACTAGAGTTAGTTTATTTTAAATACTAATGTTTCCTTTAACATATATAATGTTTTGGAATTATAAAGCCTGTAACAATAAAACACATAAAAATATAGGACCTTGTTCTGGAGATGTAAAAATGTCTAAGACATATTCTGTGCTCTAAGAAATCTTAGAAACTGACTGATAAATAAATAAAATAAAATATTGAACTTACAGAGTAACACATAACATTGAAAACCTGCAGATAACCAGTACAATTTTGTTCTTCCTATTTTAAGGATATGAACCACAAAAATACAGCAAAAGGACTTCACAATTTGGAGAAACTTGCCCTCCCTCATGCCTGGGGGAGGAAGAAAAGAACCAAGTGATGATAACACTAATAGCTACTGTGTTCTAGGCATTGCAATAAGTGTGTTTTATACACGACGTTGTTAATAACCATGACAATTCTTTGGAGAAAATATTATTATTAACTCTGTTTTACAGATGAGAAAAATGCTTAGGAAGTTCCGCACAATAGAAATACCAAAAGAGTAACAAAAATAAGCCAGATATGTAATTTTAAATTTTCTAGTAGTCACGTTAAAGAAAAAAGAAAAAGGAAACAATTAAAACATAATAAATTATGTTATAAAATCCAATATATGTAATCCAAAAGCAGAATCATTTCAACATATATTAAACTGGGATATTTTGCATTCCTTTTTCTGTACTAAAGCTTCCTATATATTTGACACTTCCAGAATGTCTCAGTATGGACTAAGCACATTTTAAAAACTCAATAGCTATATGTGGTTAGAAGCTACCACAGATCAGACTTAGAGATTTTAAATAAGTTGTCCAAGTTTTAGCTACTGGAAAAAGGAAGAGCTGAAATTCAAACCTGGATGGTCTAACCACAGAGCATGAGTTCTTAAATACAATCCTGTTCTGCTTAGAAGATTTGATCTCAGATTAAGACATCTAACTTGAGATAATCTTATTCATACAGAATTTTTTGACAATAAAGAATACATATCCTCATTTCACAAGCAAATACATAGTCTTAATGAGGGTAGGTAACATCCTAAAAGATTCACAATTAGTGCTTAGTACAATCAGATGTTGAACCCACGTCTGTCTAGTTTCAAAGCCCATATTTTAACTACACCACAAATAAATAACTAGACTCACTGAAAAGGAATTCAAAGGTAAGTAAGACCCCTCCCCACCCAATGGAAATAATAGATGGTAATTACAAAGCAGGGCGTTCGTATAACTAAGCACTCTTTTTCGCTTCTCTTATTTAAAAAAAAAATTGCCTATGCTTTCTCATTCTCATTAAAAATACAATAGGTACTACCACCCCCACCATCACAACCACAAAAACTTCAATTAATGGGCTATGGCCTACAGAGCTCAAGTTGTCCGTGGCATTTTATTGGCAAACAGCTGTAAGAAGTGTGTAATAAACATCTAAGAACCACGCCTGGTATTTAGATTATAGTGGCGTGTTAGGAATACACTACGCTGTGGACATGATGCTGCAGCAATGATACAGCCTTCTGGGGAACAGCAGAGGTAGCCTCAGGCAACAAGGAGGTGGGAGGCTACCCTAATGCTTTGTCATTAATGGCCTAGAAGATTTCATGTTATGGTGTCTTGGGTTTTAAATGAAATGTCAAATACAATTTGCCATTGAAAATGTGAAGTGTGAAACTGCCCTTAGAGACTCTTTGAGAATTCAGTCGTCTAATTGGTGGCTGCCTAATACTGAGTAGAAATAGAGATTATTATTTGGTAAATTGTCACACCAGTCTTCAGAAATGTGTGGATTTTTACATCTTACACTTCACGTCTGTAGTAAAATCTTCAGACAGATAAAATATGCAGTGTTCAATGTAGTTTTAAATACAGTGGAACTGATAAACTCTTCCCTTTGGGATCATGCCATCATTTATGTCCTGATCTCTCTGACATTTAGTCTATAATGTCAGGAAATCTGTGAAAGAAACTGAAGCAGCACACGTTCTATTTACAGTGGTTTATTTAGACTCCTTCCCTGCTGACAAGGATCTGTTTCAATAATAGGCCTAATAATAGGATTTCCAATCCACTTTAATGTGTCAGCGTTATATCTTTCTGAACTATCTGTATATTAGTGCTAATTATGAGATGTGTTTAAGTCTAAAACTGTAGGCTTAAACACGAAGACATCATTTTTACTGCTGGTTTTAATTAGAAACCTAAAAAAAAAAGTACAATTAAATATGCCCATAAAAATAATACATACATTCCTATAATCCTAGTCAATTTTTTGCACCATTAATATCATTCAGCATGGCAGTTTTAAGAATGTATTGGAGTAAGTCAAGTGGAAAATGGCAAAGAACAAAATTACTAGCATTTAAACCACCGTAACTGTTTTAGAACAGTGAGTACTGCTCTAAGTATCTCCTGCAATCACCGTTTTATTTTGCAACCACAATTTAAAGTTAACTGTTTGCCTATTTCATGTACCTCTTGTTTCTAAGAACAATTAATCTTGTACTAAAAGTACACAGCTTAAGAATAAAATTAACTTGACTTCAAAAATTTATTGTTGTAAACATAATTTTTAAAGGAAATATTAATGTGTTTCAATTTTCCTGATACCAATAGAATGATTTAGTTTGCTTGAAGAAATCTAGGCCGGGCGCGGTGGCTCAAGCCGGTAATCCCAGCACTTTGGGAGGCCGAAATGGGCGGATCACGAGGTCAGGAGATAGAGACCATCCTGGCTAACAAGGTGAAACCCCGTCTCTACTAAAAAATACAAAAAAAAAAACTAGCCGGGCGAGGTGGCGGGGGCCTGTAGTCCCAGCTACTCTGGAGGCTGAGGCAGGAGAATGGCGTAAACTCGGGAGGCGGAGCTTGCAGTGAGCTGAGATCCCGCCACTGCACTCCAGCCTGGGTGACAGAGCGAGACTCCGTCTCAAAAAAAAAAAAGAAATCTACTGTTTGGCAACTCTCCTCCTCCATGTAATAGGTAAACCCAGATGGAGTAGGGTATCACAATGCCATTGTATAGGTTAAAAAATGTCACCATCACTTTTCTAGTCACATGATACCTACAATAAGAGAACCTTAGGAGATAAGCAAGTTTTATTCATAGATAACTTGAACTTCATACCAGATGTAGTCTAAATGATCATAAATTATGAAATGATAAGTTTAAAATTAAGTTTTATTTCTATGTTATAGTTCATTGCAAAGTGAAATACAATTTTATATCCCTAGTTAATATGTAAATGTTATTTGGAGATTGTTTATGACATAATTTTTACTATTAAACATCATTTGGTAATATTAAAACCTTAATCTTATAAATCTTTAAACTATTAAACTGAAACAGTAGACTTTAAATAAAGATTAGATCTTACTATTTTCACATGACCCAAATTATCATTTTGTTTTTGATCTATTCCCTAAATCCTCTCTAAACATTAATAATTGTTCTTTTATACTTAAATCTTACGTTGAAAGAGAAAACTAGACTAAGATAAAAATATTTATTGAGTCCCTATTTTATTATTAGCATTTTTCATTTGTTTCATGTAAGTATCATAAAAATTTCTGTAATAACTATTATTACCAATTATCTTTAATTTTCAGATGAGGAAGTGAAGTGTCAGAATGGTTAAAAGTATCAAACACTATCACACAGCCAGAAACATGTCTAACTGAGATTTAAAATTCATGTCTTCTCTTCCAAATCTCATGTTCTTTCTGTAATATTGCAAATACTTCACATACTGTAGTCACTTTTGCGAAAGCATTAAAAAGTTTTAAAGTGTTGTAGGAAATGAGTTCAACATAAAAATCCTTGTACCATATATGTAAATCATTTTCCTAATCTCTAGTCCCACAGTTTTAATAATTATTAAGCTTCTTGATATAGTAATTTGATCCAGTATACTGATTTTTTTCATGTATTTTAAATCTTAGGTGTTTTCTTCTTTTCTGAAAGTGTTGAAGTAATTACATCCAATATATGCAAAGATGGTGAATTTGCCTGTTACAGATTCTTCTTTCTCCTGTGTCATCTGAGAAAATGTGAACAAGTCCCTCAAGGACTTTCTTTGTTGTGCTTTGCCCTTGCCTGATGTGGCCTTTTTTGAAGGATGTTATGAAAAACAATAATATAGACAAGACATCTGTAGAGTAAGAAGCTTCTGTATTGGGAAAGTCTATAGAAGTAAGCACAGCACAGATAAATGCCTAAGAACTAATGATAACTAAATACGTGTTGGGTTCAAGATCTGAGATAAAGAAAGAACAAAAAAGTGCATACAATATATATTTGATATTAGGATTTTGTTACTATTTGCTTTGTTGACAATTTAAAGATAAATAAATTAAATGTGATCATTTATTGAGTACCTAACGATGCACGACACTTTGCTGGGTGCCTGCAAGACAAGTCTAGACAAGATACGGCATATACTTTCGATGTGTTCACAGGTTTAGATCAGGAGACACACTCATAATTGCTATATTATTATAACAAAGATGTGGCCTGGGATACAAACTAATTGCTACAAAAAGCACAACAAAGTGTTAGATTAATGAAGAGGTCACATTTTTTTTCAAAGGAATGAGAATTAAAATACAGAGCAGAAATAGACTATTGAGAGCTAACGAAAGTTTAGTCATGGCCAGGAGCACGAACAAAGAAGAAGCATGTTAAGCTTGGAAAGGGGCAAATAATACTCAACTGCTAAAGCAGTCTGACCTAAGGGGCTGTGTCTGTCTTTCTCACTATGATATCTGCCTATCACAGAAACTTAGTATGTGATAGATGTGCAGGTTCTCATTGAAGAATGAATGAAAATTTAGGATATACATGGGGAAAATATTAGGTAAGTCTGCAAAGGCAAATTTTAACTAATTTATGAGGATCTTGGTAAACATCTAAAGCAGTCTGAAATTTATTATGTAGCCCAATGACCGCCAGTAATTCTATGCTAAAAAGAAATAATCAGTTTTGCTTCTATGCAAAAACATTACCCATTAATAAGTAACATTCGGTCAGGACCTCCCTCCCCTCTTAAGCCATTACCCTTCATCTTCTGACAGATGCTGCCCAACCCCATCTGAAGAATCGTAACAACTCCACACTTGAGAAATACCTCTGCCCTACTCAGATTTAAAATAAATATTAAAATATTAATATAAATATTAAAAATATGTATATTATTTATGTTATTAACATATATTGTATGCTAACATTTATATTAATGTACATATTAATATTAACACGTATTATAATGTATATTATATTAGTAATGTATAATAATTATATTATTAACGTATATTATATATGTTAAAAATAAACAGTATACTAACTGACTGAATCCTCTGACATGCACACTAGGTATGCCTGAAACTTCTTGTAGTGTAGATCTTCCATTGAATTTTCATATATTATTATTCATTGTATTTTGTGTTATGAAGGTTTTCTATCTTGTATGATCTCCTTGAAATACAATTCATGTCTTGTTTATATTTTTCTCTTAGCAGCTAGTATGGTGGTTGGTACTTTTTATGATTAATAAATATTTATTAAAGGGTGTCAGTTGGATGTTCCAGAAACCAGGACTCTTAGACTGAATAAGAAATGCCAAGAGAAAGTTAACAACTGGAGGGCCAAAGAGGAGATGGAGCACAGTTGAATAGGAAAGGTTTTGGACCGACATGAAGCTCTGACACCTGTGATAAGAAAAAGAGGAAGATAGAAGATTGCTGAGGGGAATCCTCAAATCATGTATGGATGTGATAAGTTCTGGGTCAGGGTTTCTCAGTCTCAGCACTATTGAGATTTTGGGCTCAGCCAGGTGCAATGAATCACACCTGTAATGCCAGCACTATGGAAGCCAAGGCAAAAGAATGGCTTGAACCTGGGCATTTGAGGCTAGACTGGGCAACAAAGTGAAATCTCATCTCTAAGGAAAATAAAATATTTGGTTACGTAGGATGACATGTGCCCATAGTCCTAGTTACTCCGGAGACTGAGGTTGGAGGAGAGCTTGAACCTAGGAGATCGGGGCTGCAGGGCTACAGTGAGGTGTGATCATGCCACTGCACTCTGGTCTTGGTGACAGAGTGAGATCTTGTCTTCAAAATAAATAAATAAATAAATGAATTTGGGGATCAATATTTTCAGTAATTTACTTTCCAAATTTATCTCTTTGTTTTTAATTGTCATGTAATAATTGTACATATTTGTTGGGTACAATGTATTGTTTGAATACATTAATACATTGTGTAATGATTAAAGTAGGATAATTAACATACCTTTCGCCTCAAACATTTATAATTTATTTGTAGTAAGAACATTCCAACTCTTCTCTTCTAGCAATTTATTGTTGACTCTAGTCACCCTACTGTGTGATAGGACACTGTACCTTTTTCTTCATTTAAATCTGTAACTTTGTATCCACTAACCAACCTCTTCCCATGCCTCCTCCCCTACACCCTCCCAAGTCTCTGGTAACCACTGTTCTATTCACTACTACTATGATTTCAACTTTTAAAAATTCCACATATGAATGAGAACATACAGTATTTGTCTTTCTATGTCTGGCTTATTTCACTTGAGATAATGTCCCCATTGAAGAAGGCTGAATATTATTAGGTTGGTGCAAAAGTAATTGTGGGTTTTGCCATTACTTTCAATGTCAAAACCGCAATTACTTTTGCACCAACTTAATACAATGTTTATTAGTATTCTTGGCCCCTACTACTAGATGCTAGTAGCATACCGTCAGCTGTGACAACAGCAAGTAATCTCCAAATATTGCTAAATATTCCCTGGAGGGCAAAATAATCTCTGGTGGAAACCAGTAGCCTGGGCCAACCCTATGTGTACCTCCAGAGCCAAGATTGGTTATTAGGGGCATCTCTCATTAGGCAGAAATGGACAGGTCCTGTACCACCACCATGATGAGTCATTGGTTGGGGCTGCTGGGGAATCACATAGCCCAAGCTAAGACACAGGTAGTTCCTGGAGTTGCTGACAACTGGAAGCTGGCAGGTCACTGTTCCCTTTGCAGTTGAACTGAAAGATTTTCCTTGGAAGGAACTTAGAGCAAGGTATCTTCAAGGCTGCCTCATAAAGGCCATAGGTCCTCCTTTTCAGTTGAAGTCCTCGTGTTGTTCCTTGTCTGGTATGCCTCGTTTGGCCACCTCTATGAAATTTATCCTGGATATATAATCTGTGCTCTGTTACACATATTCCTGGAGTAGAATTCTTTCTGTCTGTAATATCTGCAACTTTAGCTATTCCGTTTCCTGGGTGATGAAAATCTCAGTTTGACTCTACAGAATCATATTTCTCTGCATTCAAACCTTGAAATACATAACTCTTAGACTTCAGAAATGAAGTGATTTCTGCAAATGAACAATAGCACAAGAATAGCTATATATAGTCCACATTCATTTTATACAGCATCTTATATTTGGGTCACTGCCCAATTGACTGTGGTCACCTATTTCTTGTACTTTCTGCTTTTATTATACATTTCTGGAAAATATTCAAGGTATCTGTCAAGTGTATCTTTCTGGTGGGTGGCTTTGCTGACCATCAAATTTACTTGCACTTCTGATATCAAATTCAGTTAGGCTGTAACTCTGCTGGACTTACTTTCTTAATCTAGTCTGACATTTCTCAGAGCATTTCAAAGATTGTGTGAGCCAATCACAATGATCTAAAACTATCAAGGCACAATGAACCTAGATAA
Organism: Colobus angolensis palliatus; assembly: GCF_000951035.1. Classification (NCBI taxonomy): domain Eukaryota; kingdom Metazoa; phylum Chordata; class Mammalia; order Primates; family Cercopithecidae; genus Colobus; species Colobus angolensis. Next base: position 5,883,353 of record NW_012120709.1, read on the forward strand.
ACAATACATAGTTATTGTTACTTTAATAGATATAATAGAAATTTGGCCAGGTGAGGTGGCTCATGCCTGGAATCGCAGCACTTTGGGAGGCTGAGGTGGGCGGAAAACCTGAGGTCAGGAGTTCGAGACCAGCCTGGCCAACATGGTGAAACCTCATCTCTACTGAAACTACAAAAATTAGCTGGGCATGGTGGCATGCACCTGTAATCCCAGCTACTCATGAGACTGTTGAGGCAGAAGAAGTGCTTGAACTCAGGAGGCAGAGTTGCAGTGAGCTGAGATTGCACCATTGCACTCCAGCCTGGGCAACAGAGAGAGCCGAAAGAAAGAAAGAAAGGAAGGAAGGAAGGAAGGAAGGAAGGAAGGAAGGAAGGAAGGAAGAAAGAAAGAAAGAAAAGGAGAGGAGAGGAGAG
>NW_012120709.1:5883961-5892480 GCF_000951035.1 Colobus angolensis palliatus
GAGAAAGGAAGGAAGGAAGGAAGGAAGGAAGGAAGGAAGGAAGGAAGGGGTAATATTACCTTGAAAACTTTTCCAAATATAGGGACATTGTGTTAGGCTGTTCTTGTTATTGTTGTACAGAATACCTGAAGTTGCATAATTCATAAATAAAGGGGTTTCATTGGCTGACAGTTATGCAGGCTGTATAAGCATGGCACGGCATCTGCTTGGTTTCTAGGGAGGCCTCAGGAAGCCTTTACTATGGTGAAAGGTGAAGCAGGACCAAGAGGATCTTGTGAGAACTATTGCTCACTATTGTAAGGATAACACTGAGAGGATGGGGCTAAACCATTCATGAAATATCTACCCCAAAGATCCAATCACCTCCGACTAGGCCTGACTTCCAACACTGGGAATTACAACTCAACATGAGATTTAGAGGATACAACATCAAACTGTATTAGGCATATTCTGAGATCAGCAGCTATTAAAAGACATATTTAAACTCATGTAAATTAAATGTGCTATTTATACTATTTAGAATTACTGCTTCAGATTATTTAGCTATTGTGCTGAGAACATAATGAAATTATTATCTGCTTGAAGAACTGAGTTACGGATTGAAAATATCAATAGCTTTCTTTTTGAGTAAATATTTTAAACGCTTGTTTCTGAAATAAACAGTATTAAGAATTTTTAAAGCCATTTAACAGAAAAAATATGGAGAAATTATAGTGACTTTATTGAGATTTTTTTATCTGTGAGGTTTCAAAGGACTTAATGAAATCAAGTAACTGGTTCCTAGGAGTGTGCAAAGGCTGGTGATACCTGGGCACAGAATAAAGAAGCTAAAATAGAGAGAGGCAGTTTATTAGGGACTAGGCTTTGCCCAGAATTCAGATTTCTTTTCTTTCCTTACTAGTTCCTATCTACTTGATCACTATGCTTCTCAGTCATTACTGTGTGGGGGAAAAATCAATAATAGTCATTTGGATTAAAGTTTGAGATACAGAAACATCCACTGCATATCCCTGTAGTATCTTTTTCGTTCATTGAGATTTCTTTGTAACTCCTCTGTCAACAACATAGAAGACCACGCTTACAGATTCTTGTCACATTGTGAGTAAAATTCCACCAGAGGAGCTGCCCAATATTTTATAACAATAGTATATATTTTTACAGAATATGTTCCCAAGTTTGTTGTTTGTTTGGCTTATTTTTTATCAGACATATTTGCCTTGTCTTTAGAGGATATATTTCAGGTAGAAAGGTTTAATGTGGAAATGAAGAACAAAAATGTATATGACTCCTAAGGGCATTTCTATTTGCTGTTTCAAACATTGCCTTGGAATTATTTACAATTCCCAGTTTAACCATGGGCCTATAACAAGACATTGTTTAAATGCAATTTAGCCCTGTGGTTTCAGCTGCCAGATGAATGATTCAAAATGCCAATTTTTCCAAGGGGATGTGGGTTAAATTTTAAGTAAATCATTAAAAGCCCAATTTAGCCAACAATAACTAAGCATCATTACTCTTAACTGCCTTGCAAAGATCCTTATTTTCATATTTAATTAAATTAAAAGAGAATTTAAATAACAGAGTAAATATGGGTTTATTTCTCTTGCTAGAGACCATGGCCCTAAAATCTTATTCATATTACATTATTCAAAGGAAATCTTTAAAACTCAGAATCTTTCAGGTTTCCTCATTGCTCTACTAACTTTTTCAGAAAATGAATTTATCCATGTGAAATCTTTATTACCTCTCACTGTTGCACAGAGTATATATTCTTCAAATTATATATTGAAAACTCTTTTAGTCAGAATTGAATTGATTGACTTGTTCATGCAGAACCCTGGACAGGTGTTCTCATGTTCTCACTGGTTTGTTTTCCAGGATGCAGTAACCCAAGTCTCCTTTTCTATAAGTCACACATTTTGAAATGTGTGAGGCCCTTTCCCTGCACGTAGCCAGGGCTTCATCTCCTAAGTCATCCCACTCATTATCAGAAGATCTTCTCCTAAAATGGATACCAATCTGCTCTTAAATTCTTCAACAACTTGGACTTTGAATAGATTTTCCTATCAGTAGGAAATGAAAAAGTCAGCATGAATATATTATTTGACCTGTCGACCAGGAATGAGAAGGTGCAGCTCTAATTCCGATGCCGAGTTTGAATTACCGGGGGCATTAGGCAAATCCTATTACTTTATCACATCTGTTTGTCTTCTCTGTAATGATGGAACATCATCTGATCCTGTGTACTGTCAACTGAAGCACCACAAGATCTATAAATTTGGAAAGATTTCATTTTTCATAAAGGCTTATGTCCTGCAAGGTGGCCATTCTGATGGGCTAGAAAGGGTAGCCTTCCGTAAAGACCATTAGCAGGCACTTTGAGGGAGGGGAGGGTGGAACAGGAATTTATGCTGAACAGGTTGCTTAAACATACATATTCAAAAGGATACAGGAGGAACTATGAGTCCCGTTCAGAACCCCAAGCTCATCTGTCAGATATAGCAACTGAAGAATCACAAGATCTTTAAATTGAGAGAGGAAACTTTAGTTCTTATAAAGAGTTATAGCTTGTCAAGATGGACACCCTGCAGGCTATAACCCTTTATAATAAATAAAGTCTCCTCCTCACATTTGTAAATCTCATGACTCTTCACTTGACAGTACATTATATTGCAAAAAAATAGGTAATATTGGGGTATCAGAGAAGTTTTGAAATTTAGTTATGTGATTATTTAGTTATTTATTTATGATGGTGCTTTTAATAAAATTCATACTTCTTTCACTGACCTATGAATAATTTGCAATCTGGCCTTGTATAATCCTCGGGCTTGATCTCCTACTGCTTGCTCCTGGCATTACTTTGCACTCATGATGGCAGTTTATTTAGGCAAACAATGATTCATAAATCAGGCAGCGCTCAAAATTGAAAGAGGTTCAGAGAGCTCTTCTCTGTCGTCTGAGCAGTGAGAATTTGTAGGCTGAACACAAAAGCAAAGTTGAAAAATTACCCGATTGGTTACAGCTAGATGTTTGCCTTATTTGGATATGAGCTGATGGGAGGTCCCTAACTGTATAACCAATCACTAGTTGACTGTTTGTGATTGGCTGAGACTTAGTTTTCTTAAGTCAGTTACAGGGAAGGTTTCCAAGTTAAGTTTCAGTTTGCTTATCTAAGTGCTTGAGTTAGAGAGACCTCCTCAGGCTAATGGGTTCCTTATTTACTTTAGCAATAAAGTACATTATTCTCATTTGTTTTTATCTCACAGTACATTATTTTGATTTTTAAAATCTTATTCTTGCTATCAAGAAGTCAAATGTGAGTCAGATTTTCCTACTTTTATAGTTACTTTCTTTTTCTCTCTGGCTGCTTTTTGGTTTTGGTATTTTGCATTTTCAATATGATGTGCACAGGTATTTCTTCTTTTGGGGTTTTTCTGGTCTTCAGGAATCTTAAAATTAGTAAATTTTATCAATTCTGGAAAATCTTAGCAATTATCTATCTTTTCACATATTGCCTCATTTCATTCTCTTTCTCATTCCAAAAATCTGATTAGACATGTTAAGACCTTTTCATTATCATTGTGTTTCTTTCTTTCATAGTTTCCTGCTGTTGCCTTTCCAGGCTACTTTTTAGATAAGCTTTTTATTCCTGTTTCCTCTTTCTCATGGTGTCAATTCCTTTATTTTTTTATAACATATGTAATCTGCCTGAAAAGTCAAATATCTGAAGTCTTTGCTGGTGTGATTCTGATATTTATCATTTCTATAGACTCTAACTTACAGTGATTTGTTTTCCTGTACGTTACGTGACTCTTAACTGAATTTTTGACTATTGAGATTTTCTTTATTCCTTCCATTTATTCCCATAGTTTGGACCTGAAAATTCTATTTACTGTTTTATGAGTGGAGTATCTCTCCAGAGAGATATCCCTTTGGGATCTTAGATATAGGGATTCTCCTATTTGATTACCCAGCTCTGCGGCCCTAGGCTTTGGTTTTGGTCCCCAACTTTCAAAGCAGCCATATACACAAATCGGAAGTACACTGAGAATTGCAAAGTCACTTAATAGTAAAGTTTTCTTTGGTTCCCAGCTTGCCACTCTTATTTAGCTTTGACATCTAGTAAGTTTTTCTCTTCCTCAATAGTTCATTGAGGCATTCAAGAATATTTTATAGTATTTTCTGTATTACTTTAAGAAGTACATACTCCTTCTTAGTCATGATATCCACTTCCCAAATTGCCAGAAAAGGAAATCTACTGCCATTCAGCCATGAATGGTATTCAGCATCCCAACACAACACAAGACCTGTCAGAATTGATGTGGAGTCGTGAGCCATAGTTGGGTGTTTACCCTGTTCTAATATCAGTCACTAGGTGGTAGGAATCACAAACTATTTCTGGCATCAGGTTTCTAGAGCAGTTGTCTCTTTTCTTTCTGATTCCAGTCTCCATTAATTATACTTTTGACTAGTAAATAATCTTGAACCGTATTTTTTCTACTCTTATATTTTAAATAAAATTATGAAGTTGACTTGAAGTCTCAGAAAACTAGTGTGGCTCCTTTTAAAATTCTTGCTGGACCCTATTCAATGCAGGTTTTGTTGAGGCTTAAAAAATGTTTACATTAAAAAGAATAAGAAAAACTGAACTTCACTATGCCTCACTGTGTTTAACACACTATAGAAAATCATGTTAAAGAATGCCTCCAAAACATGTGGACACTGTGAGCTCAGTCTGCTCGCTACATCTCATAGCACTTTTTCTAGGACACAAAACTGTCATTTGCTTTTATAAGATAAACAATATCATAACTCAATCTGGTTAAATTTGAAAGCCAAAATTTTTTTTGCTACTTGGTCCTCAAAGGATATATGACAGCAAGCAATAAGAAGACACATTCTTTTTATTCCTGCTATAACTTTGGCCACATTTTATTATCTTTCTTTTTTCCCCCAGCATTGAGTTAGATAACTTCAAGGATATCTTGAAAGCAATTCACCTCAAAAACATTTTATGTTCCTTTTCCTGAGCCGTATTCTCACCTTACTCAGTCCTTCAAGGGTACTTCCAACCAAAATGTCACAAGCTTCAGTCTTAGCAAAGAGTCATGGTTGAGATGGAGAATAAGGTCCACTGAAAAAGAGATATTCCTTCATTGTATTCATTTCACCAAAATTTACATACAAGACCCTTACATTGAGGCCTTATCACATACAAATGGGAGTAGAAACACTTTTACTCAACCTCTACTGTTCTAATTCCCCCGAATAAATCCATCGTAACCTTAATAAATGAAAATAACTCAGAATACAGATGATATTCACAGGTAAGTAGGCTAATCTCTAGTTTATCCATGTTATTGTAATTATGTAAGTCAAATAAACATTTTGGAAATCACAGATACATGAGAGTACCAAGAGTAAGAGCATTTGGTAAAAAGTTTGTTTAAGGCTAAAGCCCTAAACTTTATAAGATAACCACTTAAAAATGCTATAATGTATGTATGAGATAACTGCATAAAAATAATGAACGCCTCCAAGAATCCTGCCATCAGATGACTTCATATGTTTTTAGGCCACTTGAAATAAGTTTAAAGTTGTATATGATGCAACACAGGCACTATTTATACACTACAGTTTCCTGTGATGCCGAGATAAAAGAAATCATTTTTCCACCAGAGTCTTTATAATCGTAAAAAGATGTCACTGCTATATAATAATTGGCAAATATATTCTATGTAAGAATACAGAATTAAATATTACATGACAAACATTTAAGGCATATGTTAATTAAATGTTTTTAAAGGATTTTTTTATTAACTCTGTACCAGTCCCAATTGTGTCAGTGTAAATGTTGTCTAGTCTTTTGCAGGGATTGCTTTGGACTCTTGTAAGAAATGATGGAGCTTAAGGGTTAACATTATTTACTAACTGTGTGACCTGGAGCAAATTAGCTTCATCAATAAAAGATGTGCTAGAGATTGTGTAGGTAAAGTGTTTAACACAATGCTTGTAATTTATCTAATAAATGGTAATTATTAGTATAGTCAAGTATCCCTTAATGACTGAGCCACATTCTGAGAAATATCTTCTTATTTCTCACATTATATCACACAGGGATATAATCATTGTGTGAACGTTGTAGAGTTTACTTACACAAACCTAGATGGTACAGCTTGCTGCAAATCTAGGCTATAATATAGCCTATTGCTTCTAGGCTACAGACCTGTACAGGATGTTACTGTACTGAATAATGAAGGCAATTATAACAAAATAAATATTTGTATATCTAAACATGTGACAAATACAGTAAAATATAATTATCTTATGGGAACATCATCATATATACAGTTCAACATTGACTGAAATGTCATTATACAGCGTATCACTGTAGTATGAAAACCTAAGAAACACTGAGTTGTTTTTTTTTTTTTTTTTTTTGACAGAGGCTCACTGCATCACCCAGGCTGGAGTGCAGTGGCACAATCTCGGCTCACTGCAACCTCTGTCTCCCGGTTCAAGTGATTCTCATGTCTCAGTCTCTCAAGTAACTGGTATTATAGGCAAGTACCACCACATCCAGCTAATTTTTGTATTTTTAGTAGAGATAAGGTTTCACCATGTTGGCCAGGCTGGTCTCAAACTCCTGACCTCAAGTGATCTGTCTGGCTTGCCTCCCAAAGTGCTGGGATTACAGCCATGAACTACGCACCCGCCCAGTTTTTTTTTTGTATTATCTTTTGCCAAACAATTTATTTCCTAGAGACTTCAGTTTATTCAATAATTATTACCTAAAAAATAATAATTGAATACTTTCTATGGTGGTCATTGTTCTAGATGCTGGTTCTGTAAAGATAAACAAGACAAAAATCCTTGCTTCCATGGATATGACATTCTAGCAGGAGAAAAAGATAATTAAGATGTAAACAGAGTAGTTTAACCTCAGGCACTGATAATTGCTAAGAATAAAAATAAGGCAGGGCAAATGTAAGAAAAATCAGTGACAGGGCTGACTGGAGAGGGCTTGCTATTTTAAGGAGAGTAACCAAGAAAGGCTTCTAGAAAGAACAGTCTGCAATGATTTAAAAATCTAAGGTATGGAAAGAACTGATGTTGGAGAGGTCTAGGCAGAGGACACAGTATGTGCTTGGCATACTTGAGGACCAGCAAGAAAGTCAGTGTTGTGGGAATGGAGTGAGTCTAAAAAGTTAGAAGATGAAGTCAAAAAGTTAGGTTGGGACCGGATTGCATATGGCCGTGGGTGAAACTATAGAATTGGCGAAACCAACAGTCTGTAATAGATATTTCTCTCTCTCACTTGTTCTCTCCCTCTCTCTGTCTCTCTCTATTTCTCTCTCTGTCTCTCTCTCTCTCTCTCTCAGTTTGCAGATGTATGCACTATTAACAACTTGTATTTTCAAAAGACTAACTTGTAACCAAGTGGAAATATACTATTATTACTTGACTTATTTTGTAGACATATATTCAGTCCTATTAAGGTTGAATGCTTTAAAGTACTTGTACATGCAGTCAACCTCACAATGCGTTTATTCTTTGTAATCTATGACTGAATCCTAACACTATGATCTACTTATTGTACTTTACTTGCAAATATTTGCAATAGTTCGGAGGAAAATACCAAAAAATGGGATATCATTTCATATATTATTCTTCGAATGTCATAGTTGATAAAAAGTACATACTCTAAGAATTGAAATAAGTTATTTTAAAAATGTGAGATTAAACAAATTCCAATTAGTAGTTTCCAAATTCCTGTTTGTGAGTTTTTAATCTCGCAATGCACAACAGTTTAATGTACAACTGCTACATTAAACTGGTAGCCGAAAAGGCGTTTCCAAATACACATCCTTCTCTTTGCTTTGGTAACCTTTATTCATTGATTATAACTTAACTGTACATCTAGTAGGAACCTAATATATGTGTAATTAATTATATTGTCTTATTACTTTGATGCAGGGATTTTGTTAAAGTCATTGGATAACTGTGTTTGAAAAGCAACGTGTAAAAAAGTTTACACATTTCAGAATCTTAAAGATTATTCCATTTACTTTATATTTTACTCAGTAGAGTTATTTTACTTAGCTTAATATCCTTCAGTATTATGTATTTTAAAATAACCAAGAGAGTAAATTTCAGATGTCTCATCATAAAAAAACTGATATGTAAGTGAGGTGATGGATATCTTAATTAGCTTGATTTAGTTATACTCTATTTTATATATATATAAAAGCATTACGTTGTACTTCATAAATGTATACAACTACAATTGGTCAACAGAAAAAGCACAAACTAATAATCTCAATATTAGAAGAGACAGAAAGGGAGAGAAAGAGAGAGAATAACGGATGAGGGCAAAAATAAAAAAGAATGTAATTATATATCTTAATAATAATGAGTTTTTAAGAAATATTATGTTGTGTATATTTAACAAATATTATTTTGTTTATGTCCTAAGGACCAAGCACTGGTGCTTGAAAATGAATACACACACATACACA
>NW_012120709.1:5893031-5895900 GCF_000951035.1 Colobus angolensis palliatus
TAATCCTTTGGGTATATCCCCAGTAATGGGACAGCTGGGTCAAATGGTATTTCTAGTTCTAGATCCTTGAGGAATCGCCACACTATTTTCCACAATGGTTGAAAAAATAAGTTATTTTAGTAATCAAATTCAGTGTACTATTTATATTTGAGAGTAGGAAAAATGTGCCTGGAGTTTATACATAAAGATTATTTCATAACGTCCTACATGTCATCTTATGAAAAGTGCTTCACATGCATTCCTACTACAATCTCACCTTCTATCCTCTGGTTACAGGTTGTCTCTTTATTCTGTTAATTTCTTCAGAGTATGTATCACTGTTTGACACTGACTTATTTATCCATGTGTTCCTTGACAGTCTTTCCACACTGTTCCACTCAAAAATCGGTTCTTTATCTAAGACCAGTAACTCCTTGAAATTTTACTGAAGAGCGTTCGCTACAGTGTCCAATTTCTCCTGCTATCTTCATGAGTCAATTCTCCTTTTGATGACTCTCAACCTATGTATGTGTGTGCACATAAATGTCTGTGGGTTTTCCCTTTGCTGGTCCCAGAAACAGCCCTTAAGGGTTGTAATAACGTTTGTATTTGTTTATGAAGAATATTTAGAACAACAGAGGACCTTAGGACATTGTAAGTAGAGTGGGAAGTACCAGTTTGGGGAGTATGGGACTGAGCACAAGCTCATCAAAATGAGTTAAGTCAAAGCTATATTACCTTCTCAGAATTCACAGTTTCAAAAAAGGTCAATTAAATCATGAACTGAAAATTTGCTAACTCAACTGTGCAGTTTTCATGAGTCATAATTGTACTTCTGGCAACTTTAATCTCTCCAGTTATTATATGTTATTATGTGGATTTTCTTTTTTTCCTTTCTGCTAAAAACAGTGTATAAATAACCAAGATGTTTTAAATTGTCACAATTAACTATGAGGTTGTTATTTTGTGCTTCAAATTGTATGTATTTCTGATATTTACTCATAAAATAGAGAAAATGATGAAAAATTCTTTGTTTATGCTTGTTATAAATAAATTAACCATTATTGTCTTAACTTTCTTCTCCATTAGTGATCCCCAAATATAAAGTTAAAATAGACTACCAAGACTTATATTTAAAATTATAAATAAAATGTAACTAACTTCATTCGGGTAGAGGTACTAACAATACATTCTTTTCTTTGACATAACTAAATTAAATTCTGATCTAGCTAGGGGAAAAATACCTGTATATATTTTTCAGATGCTTCCTAAAATATAGAGATAACCTAGACTTCTAATGTGATAAGGAGGGACCAGCTACCAAGAAGGCAATCATTATTCAAAAATAATTGACATAACTGACAATTATTTCTCAACTGAATGGCTTTGGGCCAAGAAGAACATAGCTGACACGTGAAAATTCTGGAGGTACTTGTGAATTATAGAAATGTCCAACATGTATTTCTCAAGTTCTTGCAGAAAGTTTAGTGTCAGAATTTTATATTCTTTTCATGTTTATTGCATCATTCAGGGAAAAAAAAGGAACCAAAGTATATTAATGTGCTATACTGGTTATTGTTATAAAAATGGCATTAGACAAAAATATTAAATATTCATGAAAATTCTTTTTCCGTTAGGTTCCAGCTAGCAAAAGATACTGAAAGAAATGATTCACCAAAGGAGGGAAATATAACATAGTACAGATAATCATAGGAGTTATAAACAAAGGAAGTTGACATTAATAATTAAATGAGAAAAAATCCCTGTGGTGGTTTTGATGAGCTACAGGCACAATGTGTAAAATTACTTGGCCAACTGATCGTTAGTTATGTTCTAGACCAAAGGAGTATATACTAATGTAACTGGTTTTTCTATTCTATTTTTCTAGTCCAATAATTTGTCTAAGGTAATAAATATAGCTATTATACATTCCCTGTGAGGAAACATTATCCCCATTAGAACCCTTTGTTTTTACTATTCAAGTAAAAGCATTGAAAGGAGTATTCAATGTAGATAAATGTGAAAAGGAGAGTTGATCACATTTACTAAGTACTTGTGTTGTGCATTACGTGAATTCTAGCAGAAACTGTATTATTGCTCTTTAGTGCGTATTAATCTGACCTTTGCACTAATAGTTATTTATCATGTCATTAGGAGATTTTTGCATTTGTTTGTATTTGTTTGCTTTTTTGTTTGTTTATTTTCTCTGTTTAAGAAAATTGTTATCTATCTCAAACAGGGCACTCTTTAATGAAGAAACACCAGAGCTGTTAAACACATTGAGACACAGAAGATTCTAGTGACCGACGATGGCTTCCTCCTGGAAACTAATGCTCTTTCTGTCAGTCACCATGTGTCTTTCCGGTAAAAGTCCTGACTAATTAATTATTTGATTTTCTAAGTATCAAAATAACCAAAATATATCAAGGTCTCCATTACAAAATATCCTCAGGTATTAATTTAAATTTATAAGGCAACAACCCTTAAGCCTCTGTTAGCATTGCAAAATGCTATATACAATTTAATATAATAAGGTACACTATAAATGTTAATGCGTATTTACCTCATTGACATTCATTTACAATCTAAACCTTCTAGCTTTCAGAAGACTTCAAGGTATATATATACACACACACACACGTATATACACACATATATATGTGTGTGTATATATCCCACACACATATATACATATGTGCATATATTTATGCATATGTTTATGTGTATAAATATGTATTTTATAGCAGTTAATTATAAAAGTGTCTCCTGGCTGGGCGCAGTGGCTCAAGCCTGTATCCCAGCACTTTGGGAGGCCAAGACGGGCGGATCACGAGGTCAGGAGTTCGAGACTATCCTGGCTAACACGGTGAAACCCCGTCTCTACTAAAAA
>NW_012120709.1:5895950-5909298 GCF_000951035.1 Colobus angolensis palliatus
AAAAGAATACCCTGACTGTATTCCATATTTGCTTTATTTATTCATTTTTTGAAAATCTATGGATTATCTTGGGTGTGTCTAAGAAACAGAAAATAACTCTTATATAACTTTATGTTTGAAAACTCGCCGGGCGCGGTGGCTCACGCCTGTAATCTCAGCACTTTGGGAGGCCGAGGCGGGCAGATCACAAGGTCATGAGATCGAGACTATCCTGGCTAACACGGTGAAACCCCGTCTCTACTAAAAAAATACAAAAAACTAGCCAGGCGAGGTGGCGGGCGCCTGTAGTACCAGCTACTCGGGAGGCTGAGGCAGGAGAATGGCGTAAACCCGGGAGGTCCAGCCTCAGTGAGCTGAGATCCAGCCACTGCACTCCAGGCTGGGCGACAGAGCGAGACTCTGTCTCAAAAAAATAAAAAAATAAAAAAAAAAGTGTCTCCTTACAATGCTAAATTTCACCATATAAAACAGAATTGGGTTAGCTTTATTATATATAACACATTATCTAAAGGAATCTCTAACACAATATATTTTTTCTGATTGTCTCACCTCTGACTTTGTTTTAATTAAACTTATTTTTCTATATCTCGACTCTAAAATGAGATATTTTATTCTGAAAAAGAGTTGACAGTGTTTGCAGTAATAATATCATAATGCTGAAAGTTAATATGTCAGAGTTTATTAGCTTTAATTGAACATTGATTAGAAATTAACTTGTGGTCATAATTTAAGCGCTATGCATGTAACATTTCCAGCTTGATTATATTTAAATCTGTACCTATATTGTAGGCTAAATTTAGATAGTATGTATGATAAGAGAGTCTGAAATAATATGTAACAGCTGGTAATTTTAGATTGAAAGCAATGCTTTCATTTTAAACACATTTTTAATGTGTTAATTATACTAAATATATTTTTAAAGCAATAAAATATTCATTTTGATATACATGGTCATTCAGTACTCTATGCAAATATTAATATATATGTATATATATACCATATATACATATATATGAGGATAATACATGTGTATATTTGTGATCATACATATCATATATAATACAAAGCTATATAAAGATATAGAACATGCACATTATTCACATATGATCAGTAATATTGCCTCAACTTCTATATGGTTATATTACCATGCAATAAAAATATCTAATTGATTTTATTAAATTTCTTTATTTCAAAGAACTAAACACATTCTCCTGTCAACTAAATCTTTCCTATATTGTGTAACACAAAGAAAACTGCAGATTATCTAAAGAAAAAGGACTGATAGAAGAACAAACCCAAATAGAAGTAAATATAAACTCTTTTTAGAATCACTTGAGCTATATTTTTTAAATTATAATTTTATAATAGTTATTCTTTAGCCTTTATACTATTACTACTATCTGTAATGTACCAAAAGTATAACTTTAATTATGTGTGATGTATGAATCTTCCTCATAACTGAAAAGACAATCCTCAATTTACAATCAGATTATGCTCCAAAATGTTATTTGATCTCTAAAAGAATTTCTTTACATACAGAAATAAATGTAGTATTTCAGTTATATAAGTTATGTGTTGAATGTGATATCTGCAGCATAACTGCACTTATCTGAATGCTTTTACAAGATATATAAAAGCCTTTTTATTGCAATACTAGTAATTAAATAACTGCAAAAACAAACAAAAAAGTGATTATTTATATATTAGTACTATCATATGTTCAACACGTTGCTTACAGGAAAAACAGGTTTAATAAGAGACATGCAAGGAAAAAGGAGACCTCTATAAAATGTTGGTAGAGACATCTATGATATGAAATGGTAAGATATCTCAAAGGCATTAAGAGTTAAATGAAAACTGTGATTCATCAATATTATGGTTACTTAAAAAAGAAATCAAGAGTCTTCAGATATTTTATTCAGTGTTGGGTTTCTTTTTGTGTGTGTGCAGCATTACTGGCTTCCCTAACGATCTCAGTTGTTTCTCTTTTATCTTCTCAATGTCATTTTCCTCTTGAACCTATAAGCCAACTGATGGAGATGGAGGTAGGGTTGCAAGATGAAATATAAGGACACCCAGTTAGATTTGGATTTCAAAAGAAATTTGTGTGTGTGTGTTTTGTTGTTGTTTTGTTTTTAGTTCTGGTATTTTCCATGCAATATTTTATTCCATTTTATCTAGACTTTAAATTTAATGGATGTCCAGTGCTTTTATTTATTAATCTGACAATGCTAGAAAGGAAGAAGGTGGCGGTCTATGATAACACTCTGAAGTTTCTTTCTCTTTTACTTGTCCAATATTATTTCCTTAAACAATCACTGCAAAAGAGACATTGTACAGTGGTTGTGGAAACAAAAGTAAAAATACTCAGCCTGATATGGGGTCCATGATTGCTAGATTTCCCGCTAATACTGGAATCAAGTTACTATTCATTTTGTGGAGTAAAGGAAACATTGGAAGACAGAAATAATTAGGCAGAGTTTTGATATAAGTGGTATTTCAAATGTTATAGGCAAAGCAGAAAGAAAAGTTGAAAACAAAGGTCATGTATAATTGTTACATGGGATTTGATCTTTAATCATTATATCTGCAGTTGATGTGGAGCAAATATTCAGTTACTTTTTTAAACAGATGAATTTCTTTTTTGCTGTAGATATCTGTTTAAAGTAAAATTGATTAGGATACTTGAAAGGATCATTTATCAAGAATGATTATGTTCAAAATCTTTCATTTGCCTTCATCCTCATTTTATCATATTATTTTGGAGGTGGAGCCCCTAATCTGCTTTTGTTCCTTGGTTAATGCTTATACTCTATACTGCCCTCACTATTTTGTTATTTAGTGTTTTATTATTTCATTTTCACTGGTTATATTTGGCACACTGAGTTAATTACTGTTACAGAAAATGAGGGTCATTGAGCTGCGGATCACGAGCACATTTTACGTTGTTGGTGCTTTTGAACCAAAAAGACTAACTGAAGAAGTAAAAGAATACCCTGACTGTATTCCATATTTGCTTTATTTATTCATTTTTTGAAAATCTATGGATTATCTTGGGTGTGTCTAAGAAACAGAAAATAACTCTTATATAACTTTATGTTTGAAAACTCGCCGGGCGCGGTGGCTCACGCCTGTAATCTCAGCACTTTGGGAGGCCGAGGCGGGCAGATCACAAGGTCATGAGATCGAGACTATCCTGGCTAACACCGTGAAACCCCGTCTCTACTAAAAATACAAAAAATTAGCCGGGCGTAGTGGTGCGTGCCTGTAGTCCCAGCTACTCGGAGGCTGAGGTAGGAGAATGGCGTGAACCCAGGAGGCGGAGCTTGCAGTGAGCCGAGATGGTGCCACTGCACTCCAGCCTGGGCGACAGAGTGAGACTCCCTCTCAAAAAAAAAAAAAAAAGAAAGAAAAAAAAGAAAACTCGCTACAGGTAGTCATAAAAGCTTGGCAACTTTCACAAGGACATGCAACCTTATACTAAAAAATGAATTCACAATTAAAACAACAATGATATATTGCTACACATATCAAAATGGCTGAAATCCAAACAAATAAAAATTTATACAAAAAATACCAAATTCTGGCGAAGATGCAAATTGAAGGGAGCTCTCATTGACAGTGAGATTTCAACATGGTATCGCCATTTTGGAAGGCAGTTTTGCAGTTTCTTACAGAGCTAAATACAGTTTTGTCATATGATCAAACAGCAGATCTTCTAGGCATTTACCTAACTGATTTGAAAACTTATGTCCACACAAAAAATACCATGTAAGTGTTTACAGCAGATTCATTAATAATAACCCCACACTGGAAACAATAAATGTCCTTCAATAAGTGAATAAACTATGGAATTCTATACAATGGAATACTATTCAGTGATTAAAAAAAAGAATGAATTACCAATATCAAACTACACAAACATAAGAATGGATTCTATATACAAATGGCTAATTGAAAAAAGATAGTTTGAACAGACTACATGCTATAGATTTCATTTACATAACAACTGGAAAGAGAAAAACCATGGAGACTATAAACAGATCAGTGATTGCCAGGGTCAGGGAGAGGGCTGAATGGGTAAATGAAGCAAAGGATGTTTTTAGGGTGTTGAAACTACTTTGTATGACACTATAATCATGGATACAAGACATTACACATTTGTCAAAACCAACTAGAACTTTCCAGGACGGAGTGAACCATAATGTATGCATATTTAAAAAATATATAGTAGTAGGTCAGAGGATCTGAGGACAAAAAGCAGACTATGACAAAGAATCTAACTGTATTATCATTATTATTATTATTATTTTGAGACAGAGTTTTGCCCTGTCTTCCAGGCTGGAGTGCAGTGGAGCGATCTCAGCTCACTGCCATCTCCTCCTCCAGCATTCAAGTGATTCTCCTGCCTCAGCCTCCTGAGTAGCTGGGATTACAGATGTGTGCCAGCATGCCCAGCTAATTTTTGTATTTAATAGATATGGGGTTTCACCATGTTGGCCAGGCTGGTTCAACCTCCCAATCTCAGGTGATCCACCTGCCTTGACCTCCAAACTGCTGGGATTACAGGCATGAATCACTGCACCCGGCCTGTATTATTAATATGAAGCAACTTCACTTAGGGAAACTAGGGGAAAAACAGACTTAAATAACTTTGGAAATGAGTCTGCAAAACTAAAAGCAAAAGATACTGTACTTAAGCACTGTACTCTAGTTAATAACATTTTTTCCCATGTTAGCACTTCTAAAATCCATAAATGTGTGTACTGGAACAACTAAGTCCATGGAAGGCAGATGATGCAGGTCAGGTTTCTCACTGTTGGTGTGGGAGATTACAGATAAGCAAGGGAAAAAGTTTAGAACGATACATGTGATAATGGATTAGAATTCGAGATTTCAGTATAAATTAATATTTAGCTTAATATAGATACATATAGTTTTATATATATATATATACACACACACAGACATAAGTGTGTGTGTGTGGGTGTGTGTGTGTACTTGCATAGATATACTAATACCTATTTCATTTATCTTGCAGCTGAGACGGATTAGAAGCTATGTGTCTGAGTAGCAACCAACACACAAAGTGTCAAGATTTCAGTTTCTAAGCTTCTAATACCATTTATACCATTTTCTACTCAAAGGAGCCAGGGCTGTTTAGACAAAAGCCTAATTCTAGGACTGGGCCAAGAAATACATAAATCATTCTAGAGTATCTTGTAGTGCCCGAAAATAAGCGAGTGCTAAAGCAAACAAACCAAAACAAAAACAAAACCATAATGAATCTGAGAGTCTGGTGTGTCCAAGAGATATAGTAGCCAAATGGTATAGTTCCCAATGACCAAAACCGGGACAATGTCAGCAAATAAATAAATAAATAAGTGCTGGGTTATAATCCAAATCAAATGAATATTCAAAAGTCCATATTGATGTAGATAAAAGATTAGAGAAATAATGAATCAGGAAAATTGATCAATCTTTATGTAGATTAATTTCAAATAATGTATGTAGATACTTCATTCTCAAGGAGGTATGAAATAAATGTCTCTTTTCTTAAATATTCGCTATGCATAGTGACTTGTTTCCAAAGAGTACAGAATGGGAAATGGAGACCAAAAGAGAAGCGATTTTATGGTGGAAAAAGCTGGTAAACATTTCCTCAGCCAGGTAATAATCAGGATCAATATTATCGGAGATAATTCATGTTGATCATATTACCCTTGGTATGCTGAGAATGACAGCTGACCTCTGTGGTTTTCCTCCCCAGAACCTATAACCCCAGTCTAATCATCAGAGAAATTTGAAGATATGTTTTCTAAGGGGGATTAATTTTAAAAAAAGAAGACTTGACTAGTACTCCTCAAAACTTTCAAAGTCATCGAAACTTAGGAAAATTGGGGTAACTTTTGCCCAGAAAAAGGAGAAAAAGGAGACATGACAACTAAATGTAATGTAGTATACTGGATAGGATTTCATAAGAGATAAAAGAGCATTACATAAATACTAAGGAAATCTCAGTCAAGTATGTATGTTAACGATAGTGCTCAGGACATTTCACTCCCAAAATATGACAGAGATTAGAGTATGCCACTACAAAATAAGCCTCCTTGGCATACTAGTTATTTTGAGTTCATTGTTTTGAAAAACTTCAGGCACAAGACTAGCTTTGAGAAGTTACCCTTTTGTAAGAAAAATACGTGTTTGTGTAAGAAATATCTGTTTGTAAGAGTGTCGCTCTCTCTCTCTGCACCAAGAAGAGAAGGACAACTAAGTTACTAGAGACTCATAATCAATAAAGCAGGCATTGATTTAAATCTGCATAGCAAATCTTACCTTTGTTTAAGGTGCTTTTCTGGCCACCTTATCTTAACTGGGCCTTCCTTGAACTCTTTTTTCCTTTCTACTTAAAAGGAATGATATTGAAACCTAAAGTGTAGTTTTATTTTCTTTGAGATCTACTCTAGACATTTACATATTTCTCTGAGCTGTCAGTCATAGACAGGGTATATACATGTTAATAAACTTTTTTACTCCTGTTGGTCTGTCTTTTGTTACAGGAAGTCTTAGTTAAGAACTATTAAGTGCACAGAAAAAAAATAAATTATCTTTTCTTCTCTATGTTTGTTAAAAATAAAATAGAAATATTGATCTATTAATTGTGATACATGTTCCCTACCACCATAAGATGTTAATAGGAAAAACTGGTTATGAATATATGAGAATTAATTAGACTAAGCATAACATTCTGAATGCTTGAACAAAATATTATGAGGGCCTGCAATAAGACTACAGTGAAGAGCATCAACAAGAGTGCAATATTTAAAAGTATATTGGCATTAAAATATATAGGACTTAATAATTTATTAAATATTTATTGTTAAAGGAAATAGTTTCTTACCTTGCTTATAAGGTGTAGATGATCTTGCCATTTACTTGGATTCTGAATAAAATGGGAAGTGCAGATTTAAATCTGGGAAATACTGAGCTCAATAATGTATATGTTGAGCTTTAGATGTCTATAGTACCCTTAGGTGAAAAGTATCTAAAATTTAAGGAAGATGACCAAGCTAAAAGTAAATCTGTGATTCATTCTTGCATAGATGACATTTTAAGACACAAGAAAGGAAATAACCACTCAAGAACTATGGATGTAATAATGAGTTATAAGACAAGGAAGCATGTCTGAGTAGCATGTACTTTTTTAAGGGGAAAGAGGAAGTACAGGAGAGTGGTCGGCAGTGGCAATGCATTAGGAAGTTTAAATGCGATTGGTACTAAACTCTTTTCTTTTAATGATAGTAATAGTTACCTTTAATGAAGTAGTAGAAACCCCAGTGTTATGGCAGTGAGTTGTGAATTGGTTAGTAGAAGAGAAAAATTAGACAATTATTGTCAAATCTGTTTTCTGAGAACGTAAACCTAGGACAATGAGAAAGAACGGTAGATAGCTTAGAAAAGACAAAAATTTGAGAAGGAGTATGTGTCTTTCCATTTGTGGATATGTGTTTTAAGGCTGGAGAAACTGTTTACGGAATTTCAATTCACTTTATGCCCAATGTACATGAAGAATGCATATTGCCTTAGCCAGCTTTTGCAGTATAACAAATCACCCCACAATTTAGTCACTTAAAATAAAACAGCGTGTATTCTTTCTTACAATTCTGAGGGTTAGCTAGGTTGTTCTTCTGGTCTGGGCAGCCTCAGTTTATCTCTACAGTACCCATGACCCACTGGATGGTGCCATTTGGCTTTACTCACATTGCTCGTGATTGATGCCTTGTTAGCAAAGGCAATGGGAATGACTTGGTCATGTCTCTGATCATCCAGAAGGCTAGCTCAAGATCTTTCACGTAGTTGTGATTGTAGGCTTTGTAGGTATAGGTACAGGAAGAAACAGGAAAAACACCAGTCAACAAGCACTTTTCCTGGCTCTGTTATATTTGCTAATATTTCACTGGACAAAGCAAATCCCAAGAGCCAAGGTCAGATTCAAGAGATGGAAAAGTAGATTCAATCTCTTCAAGAGAGGAACTGCAAAAGCACATTATACAGAGAGCACAAAGAGCAGTAAGAAAAATGTGCACTCATTTTTTACTCTAACGTATATTTATATATTTCTGTGACTGTTTTACATGCAAATGAAGCAATTCAGTTGATTTTTTAAAGTTATATTTACTTATTTATTCAGACAGGGTCTTGCTCTGTCACCCAAGCTAGAGTGCAGTGGCACCATCATGGCTCACTGAAACCTTGAATCCCTGAGATCAAATGATCTTCTCACTTCACCCTCTAAAGTAGCTAGGACTACAAGCATGTGTCACCACATCTGGGTAATTTTTTTTTTATTTTTATTTTTTATTTTGTAGAGACAGGGTCTCACTATGTTGGCTGGTTTTGAACTCCTGGCCTCAAGCTATCCTCCTGCCTAGGTCTCCTAAATTGCTGGGATTACAGGCATGAGCTGCCACACCTGGCCAACAATTCTGTTTATAGCAAAAGTAAAGTAGGCTAAATATTTCTTTCTATCCTCATTTTCAAATACAGTACCAGTGAAAGAACTGTGACCTAAACTCATTAGCTGAACGTTTAAAAAAAAATGACAAAAATCTTTAAAACTCAGTAAATTAATTTATTTTTCTTAATGTGAAATTAATTAACTTGAAGAAAATCCAAGCTTTTATCAAGGAATATGTGAAATCATTTGAGGAAATCATAATTATTGTAGCCTATTAATATATATGTGAAAAAAAGCATCAACATTTTAATCTCTATTGTGTCAAAATCTGTTATTATTCTCTTTGAAAATTCTTTTTTAGAACACATACATATGTGCAGAGATAGCAATTGGAAGAAGACAGTATGGTCCAGGATTTATCTACTTTCAATTTGCAAGCAGCTTTCCTGATGTTTTTGGCTCTTTGTAAATTGCTTTTTATTCGGTCTCCATGTTTAAACAAACTCAACAACAAAAACTAAAATTTTGCATTCCTTTACTCTGTTATGCAGAATTTCTCCAGCCAATGGGTTTTTTAACTATCATATTCTTTTTAGACTATGGTCAGTAATTATTCTAATTTATTTATAAGCATTTAACATTTAAATAGCTACATCACAATAATATTTAGGACAAATAGTTTCCTTTTTGTGAATTATAAATTGTTCTTTATTCATGTGTTGAGACTTAAAGAACAATAACCCAAAATATGATGCTTTGTCATGCTGAGCACTTTCAACTTGTCTTAAAGGAAACTGGAAGCCCCTAGAAGCTGCCTCATAACCAAGGACTTTCCAACTTTCCCTTGTTTCTCTCCTCTCAAGGGCAGGGAGGGGCTTTCTATGGAAGTGCCCTTATCTGACTGAGGAAATTTCTTCCAAAAGAAATGCAATTGTCTCAAAACCTCCTCCTCAGGAATCTCATCAAATGATCAGGCAATATTAACTAGCAAAGAAGAGAAAAAGACTAAAAGTTGTCACTATGCCCAGATAGACTTTTCATGTATTCTTCTGAGGGTACATTCGAGAGATTACTTGAGAGACTTCGTATACATAATAAGACAACCTTTGTTTTCAGTGAAGATTCACCCCTCACCTTCCCACTATTTGTTGCCATCTGCCCCAGAGCTCAGAGAAACCTTGGCCCTTGCTATTTTCTGTTCCCCATTACCACTTGGTATTCAAAGAGAACCATTTACAAACCATAGTCTGCTCTTTGGGCCCATTCAGTTCTCCAAAAAAATGATTTACTGTTCCTCAAAATTGCCTGCATTCTCCCATCTCTCTCTTTCCAATGAAGAAGAGAATATACAATTGTGAACCTGATTGGGCTGTTGGGTAATCATTCTCCCATGATTTTCCCCCATGCATGTTAGTAAATTTGTATGCCTTTTCTTCTGTTGTTCTTTCCATTGTCCGTACATTTCAGCCAACCTTCAGAGGGCAGAAGGGAAGTTTTTCCTTCATACCTATAGGTGGAACACAAAACCATGTATGACATCTGTTTAGGTCATACATAGTGGTATAAACAATTAATAATAGCAGTGATATCATTGCTTTCAATAAGAGTAGCTTTATGAAGGCAAATAACTATCTGAAATTGTTTTGGCTTGTTAGCATGCTGAAGGAGTTTGGATATTTGTCTTCTACAAATCTCACGTTGAAATGTAATCCCACATTTTGGAGGTGAGGTCTAGTGGGAGGTATTTGGATCATGGGAACAGATCCTTCCTGAATATCTTGGTGCCCTCCTCTTGGTAATGGGTGAGTTCTCACTCTGAGTAACGTGAGATCTGGTTGTTTAAAAGAGTGTGGCACCTTCCCCTTCACTATTGCTTGCTCCTGCTCTCACCATGTGATATACCAGCTCCTCTTTTGCTTTCTGCCATTGTTACAAGCCTCCTAAAGCCCTCACCAGAAGCCAAGAGTGTTAGTGCCTGCTTTATCTACAGCCAGCAGAACTGTGAGCCAATTAAGCCTCTCTTCTTTATGAATTATCTAGCTTCAGATATTTCTTTATAGACACGTAAGAAAACGAGCTAACACACATGCACAAGGGTTAGCAGGATCACTTTCATCTCTTTTCCCAGCACATTTTGTCTTCCTATAAATTTTACTTAATGTCACATTCTTTTTTATTACTTTTGTCATTTTTTGGTTGTGTGTTTAGTTAAACCAAAAAATATAGGTAAGAAATGAGATGGAAAGACACGGAGACTAGCAGTGGCCAGCACATTAAAGAGGATTTGCAGAAAAGGGTTATGTATGTGAAGTCATTAATATGAGTCAGACTATTTCCTGACTGGTGTAACAGAGGTTTTAATAGAACAGCCGAATAAGACACTGAGATCAGGGGAAATAATGCATGGGAGATATGTCATATACAAATATTATTAGTATTTATTATTAGAATAGGCTGGAAAGCCATGATCATTAGTTCATTAACTTTCTATCATTTGGTTGGAGGTTTTTGAAAAAGCATTCATTTTGCAGTCCTTAGTACCAGCAAATATTTTTGTCAACATCCTAAATTTACTTATATATTTCTAGCAAAAGTTGTAGACTAAATATGAATAATATTTAATTAGGTTTATTAAAACTAGGTATATTGGTATCTTTTCCCTGACTAAATTTATAAATCTTAGAATCAAAAATAATTCGAGGTTTAGGTAGTCTGTATCTTTGCATTTGGGTAAGTAAAGTATTTTTTTCTTCTCAATAGGGATGAGGCTCAGAAAGTTTCCATCTGTCTGTAGATCGTACCTAGTAGAAGAATAATGGGAGGACTGTCTCCTATAGCAATGCTTTTCAACATACCAGACAATATGAAGGTGAGACAAGAGAGGAAATCTAATTCCTGGAGCCACAGTGACCTCCTTCCTAGACCTACATTAGTACATATACTTTCTTTCTTCTGAATCACTTTCAGATGCATCTAATGTCAGCTGTATTGCTTTAAAAACAGCAACAACAAAAGGCATTTTTGCTCTCTACTTTGACCCCATTCTCCTCCATTGAGTTAAATCCATTTTATTGGAAAGGTGACAGTTTGTTCCTTCTGCCAAGATGATGATATACTGTTGAACAGAGAGTGTCTGTCATTGATAAGCTTATACAAATACAGTCCTTCTTGGTGGCAGTGTGGTAAATTGTACAGAACTTTGTCATTGCCAGTTAGTGCTGCCTAAGAACTTACAAAGGAAAATGAAAACAGAAGTGTTACAGAAAACAGGTGCCTGCTAATATAAATTCTGACTTCCCCACTGCAATTGAGAAAGAGAAATGGATTATGGCTCCTCCATGATCAAATTAAAATTATGTATTTGCACACTGTATCTGTCCCTGGGGAAGTTATGATGATAATGGAGACTACCTCTGTGTGGAAACCCAAGTTGACTCTTATCAGCTGTGCACCGGCGGTATTAGACGTGTAATTAATCAGAAGACAATTTAATTTCTCCTTGTCAGTGGGCGGTGGGAACTGGATTACCTGAACTTAGTGAGCTTTGTTATTTTTATTTTAAAAGAAAAGAAGATGTTAAAAGGTTTCTATAATTGTCACAAATTCCTGGGGTGATATAAAATTAAACTATCAACTAAAGAGCCAGGTTCAGCATCCTAGAGAAATAAGAGCAAATTTTTGTCTCAGTGTATTGGAGATTAAAGAAAAAATTAACTAACTTATTAGATCAGCTAAATGTTACTTTTTACATAAGAAAATATTTATTGAAAAATATTTCTCCTCTTGAGTATCGGCTAAGGAGTAAGCAACGTACATCAAAAGTGTTTTGGGATCTAGACGATGACATGGACATTATCTCTTCTTTAAACTGAACTAACCCTTTCTGGCACGATTATTTTCAACAATACATCCTTCCCGGTAGAAGATTAGTATTACATTGATTTTCTTTATTATTATAAAGTAATGCTCCAATAATTCATATTGTATAAAGTGTCCATGAGAACTTGTGAATGAATGTTTATATTATCACTTGTTAAGCAGAAATAAATTTGTACTGCAATAATACTACTGCAAAATATGCTTGTTTATGGTAAGGATTGTTTTATTGCTTAGCATGAGCATCTGGGGAACTGCCTCTATGCAGTCACTTGAATAATTTGTGAGCAAGAAAACAGCTTATTTTCTGTACCTCACCTGTTCAAATTCAGGTCTCTTTGGAATATAACGTGGAAAGACAATTACATTCATTGACCACTGAAGCAAGCAGACTTAAGTGGGATGCAGAATGCAAGGAAAGATTCTTGATCTCCTTGATATTATAGTTTTATCAGGACCAAAATATGGATTATATATCATATGTAAAACAAAGCACGTATAACTAAGTACAAGAATGAAAGAGATAAATGCCATATATTTTCTGTTTATTTTAACTCTTGGAGAAAAATCCTATTTTGCTAGTCATTAATAAAGTTAACAATCGACTTTTTGAAACTGTCAACTTTCATATCTGATGATATTTAACATAGATATCAACCAGAAGATTTTTCTTTTCTATTATTTGGAAAAGAATGTTTTCCATTCTAATTTTCATCATAGCTTTCACACTGAAATTTGTCAGAGCAGTTAGTTAATTATCAATGAAGTGTTCAGGTTGATGACTAGGCTTATAGTATGGTTTGAACCTCGCTGTGACTCTAGGGTATGCTGGACCATCTGAATGGTCCAGATCAGGGATAAAGATGGTTTTAGGTGAGAATTTTTATTTTTCAGCATTTGAATATTTTGCAATTATGATTTCTTTCTTTCTTTTTTTTTTTTATTATGCTTTAAGTTCTAGGGTACATGTGTACAATGTGCAGGTTTGTTACATATATATACCTGTGTCATGTT
>NW_012120709.1:5910855-5911494 GCF_000951035.1 Colobus angolensis palliatus
TCCTCTTTTATTTCACTGAGCAGTGGTTTGTAGTTCTCCTTGACGAGGTCTTTTACATTCCTTGTGAGTTGAATTCCTAGGTATTTTATTCTCTTTGAAGCAATTATGAATGGGAATTCATTCATGATTTGGCTCTCTGTTTGTCTGTTACTGGTGTATAAGGACCCTTGTGATTTTTGCACATTGATTTTGTATCCTGCGACTTTGCTGAAGTTGCTTATCAGCTTAAGGAGATTTTGGGCTGAGACAATGTGGTTTTCTAAATATACAATCATGTCATCTTCAAACA
This sequence comes from Colobus angolensis palliatus, assembly GCF_000951035.1. NCBI lineage: Eukaryota > Metazoa > Chordata > Mammalia > Primates > Cercopithecidae > Colobus > Colobus angolensis. The sequence goes on from NW_012120709.1 coordinate 5,911,145, forward strand.
GGGACAATTTGACTTCTTCATTTCCTAACTGAATACCCTTTATTTCTTTCTCTTGCCTGATTACCCTAGCCAGAAGTTCCAACATTATGTTGAATAGGAGTGGTGAGAGAGGGCATCCTTATCTTCTGCCAGTTTTCAAAGGGAATGCCTCCAGTTTTTGCCCATCCAGTATGATATTGGCTATGGGTTTGTCATAAATAGCTCTTATTATTTTGAGATACGTCCCATCAATATCGAATTTATTGAGAGTTTTTGGTATGAAGGACTGTTGAATTTTGTCAAAGGCCTTTTCTGCATCTATTGAGATAATCATGTGGTTTTTGTCTTTGGTTCTGTTTATATGCTGGATT
>NW_012120709.1:5913007-5923666 GCF_000951035.1 Colobus angolensis palliatus
CTCTCTGGCTGCCCTTAACATTTTTTCCTTCATTTCAACTTTGGTGAATCTGACAATTATGTGTCTTGGAATTGCTCTTCTCGAGGAGTATCTTTTTGGTGTTCTTTGTATTTCCTGAATTTGAATGTTGATCTGCCTTACTAGATTGGGAAAATTCTCCTGGATGATACCCTGAAGAGTGTTTTCCAACTTGGTTCCATTTTCCCTGTCACTTTCAGGCACACCAATCAGACGTAGATTTGGTCTTTTCTCATAATCCCATATTTCTTGAAGGCTTTGTTCATTTCTTTTTACTCTTTTTTCTCTACACTTCTCTTCTTGCTTCATTTCATTCATTTGATCTTCAGTCGCTGATACTCTTTCTTCCAGTTGATCGAGTCGGTTACTGAAGCTTGTGCATTTGTCACATAGATCTTGTGTCATAGTTTTCATCTCTATCAGTTCTTTTAAGGTCTTCTCTGCATTGATTATTCTAGTCATCCATTCATCCATACTTTTTTCAAGGTTTTTAGTTTCTTTGCACTGGTTACGTAGTTCTTCCTTTAGCTCTGAGAAGTTTGATAGACTGAAGCCTTCTTCTCTCAACTCGTGAAAGTCATTCTCCGTCCAGCTTTTTTCCATTGCTGGTGATGAGCTGCATTCCTTTGGACAGGGAGGTGCACTCTGATTTTTTGAATTTCCAGCTTTTCTGCCTTGCTTTTTCCCCATCTTTGTGGTTTTATCTGCCTTTAGTCTTTGATGATGGTGTGGGTGTCCTTTTTGTTTGTTAGTTTTCCTTCTAACAGTCAGGACCCTCAGCTGCAGGTCTGTTGGAGTTTGCTAGATGTCCACTCCAGACCCTGTTTGCCTGGGTATCAGCAGCGGAGGCTGCAGAAGATAGAATCTTGCTGAACAGCGAGTGTTGCTCTCTGATTCTTGCTCTGGAAGCTTTGTCTCAGGGGTGTACCCAGCTGTGTGAGGTGTGAGGTGTTAGTCTGCACCTAGTCGGGGATGTCTCCCAGTTAGGCTACTCAGGGGTCAGGGACCCACTTGAGCAGGCAGTCTGTCCATTCTCAGGTCTCAATCTCCATGCTGGGAGATCCACTGCTCTCTTCAAAGCTGTCAGACAGGGGCATTTACCTCTGCCTAGGTTTCTGCTGCTTTTTGTTTAGCTATGCCCTGTCCCCAGAGATGGAGTCTACAGAGGCAGGCCAACCTCCTTGAGCTGTGGTGGGCTCCACCCAATTCGAGCTTCCTGGCGGCTTTGTTTCCCTACTTAAATCTCAGCAATGGCGGGCACCCCTCCCCCAGCCTCGCTACAGCCTTGCAGTCAGATCTCAGACTGCTGTGCTAGCAATGAGGGAGGCTCCGTGGGCATGGGACCCTCTGGGCCAGGTGTGGGATATAATCTTCTGGTGTGCCATTTGCTAAGACCCTTGGTAAAGCGCAGTATTAGGTTGGGAGTTACCCGATTTTCCAGGTGTTGTGTGTCTCAATTTCCTTTGGCTAGGAAAAGGAATTCCCTTCCCCCTTGTGCTTCCCAGGTGATGCAATGCCTCGCCCTGCTTCAGCTCTCGCTGTTTGGGCTGCACCCCACGGACCAGCGCCAACTGTCCGACACGCCCCAGTGAGATGAGCCCAGTACCTCAGTTGAAAATGCAGAAATCACCCGTCTTCTGTGTCACTCACACTGGGAGCTGGAGGCTGGAGCTCTTCCTATTCAGCCATCTTGGGCGTGCCACATTATGACTTTTACATGTTTATACAAAAGTACAAGATCATCTGCTTTATAAGAATAGATAAACTATCTGTTCTATTTGCTGTTTCATATACAGGACATAGCATAATCCTTGCTATGAATTCTTGCTATGGGATAACTCTTTTTCATTTTTATTATTTATTTATGTATTTATTGAGAAGGAGTCTCACTCTGTTGCCTAGGCTGGAGTGCAGTGGTGCAATCTGGGCTCACTGCAAGCTCTGCCTCCCAGGTTCAAGCTATTCTCCTGCCTCAGCCTCCCGAGTAGCTGGGATTACAGGTGTGCAGCACCACACCTGGCTAATTTTTGTATTTTTAGTAGAGGCAGTGTTTCACTATGTTGGCCAGGCTGGTCTCGAGCTCCATGACCTTGTGATCTACCTGGCTTGACCTCCCAAACTGCTGGGATTACAGGCATGAGCCACCATTTTTAAAAACTTCCAGGCTCCAGAATCCTTCTATTGTGTGGCTTTTTTATCTCAAAATCCTCACTGCTAACCACTAGTATGGCGGCATGATGGGATAGCTAGTTTTTAAATGAATGCAAAGAAGTATTTACTTTAGTATTTTTGCTTGGGTTTAGACGGGCACAAACTATGTTCCCTGTTATAATACTTTCTGGTGAAGAAATGTCTGAATAGGATGAATAATTTTACATTCTCCAAATCTGATCATTCTAATATTTTTAATATAAGAAATAAGCCGATATTTCTTTGGGCATTTGGAAGTCATCCTGGATTAAAGCCATAGCAATTATCTTAGGTTAGTTCAGGGGATTGTAAAAACAGCTAAGAAAAAATTATTAAAAGCAAAAGAAAGTAAAGAAAAAAACTAAGAAGATAAGATCTTTGAATGATCAGTGTCTTCATCAGGCTGCTCAGCCTCATGTCACCCATTTTCACGCAGCACTAAGGTCCGCAAGAATTTGCTTCAAGAGGTTCTAAAGCTTACTTAAAAAGACAAAAAGGAAAAAGCTTAGGTCATATGCCTCTTTACTTGTTTCTCTATGGTAATTCAGAGATGTGCTGGCTCACATTGTGGTTGCTAGCCCAAAGCTATTTTTATTTAATGCCTAAATTCAAAAAGAACTCTTTCATCCTGTCCCCAGGATGCTTATTTGTTCCAGAATAGCTCTGAAGGAATTGACTGTTTTTAAAATAGGATTCTATAAAACCCAACGTGCAGCATTTGTTTCATTTATGGTTCAGTCGTTCTTCTAAAAAACATCATAGCTGTAGATACAAAGTTTTAAGTAGTTGTAGCCTACATAAATGTCGAAAATACTGTGTATTAGGGATAAAGATTACAGAGATCAAAGGCATTTAAAATATTATTTCAAGTACCAGTTACATAATAAATTTCAAGGATCTTTTAGTGTAATTCATTTGTCTGTTAATTTACCAAATATTTATTATGTGCCTACTAGATATTTCGCTAGGTGCTAAGGCTATGGGAGTGAACAAGACAGGCAAAATGCCTGTGTTTATGGAACTCACATTGTTGTAGAGAAGACAGACACTTTAGCAAGAAACAACATAATATCTGATAGGAATAATTCCCATAAAGAAATTAAATAGAATAAAATGATAGTGAGTAATAGTGGGGGTAATGGGGTGGCAAGGTGTTAAACATAGGATGATCAAGGAAGTTCACTCTGAAGAGGTCTCTAAGGAAAATCACAATGAAACTGGAAAAGCAAGCCACATGAATATCTGAAACAGTGTTTCAGACAGGCAGGGAAAGAAAAATGTCAAAACCCTTAAAAGGAATCAGATAATGTATATGAAGAAGAACTAATACAGATGAGAGAAGAATCAATACAGACAAAGAGTATGTGACAAGAAGAGTGATAGATGGTGAAGTAATGAGATAGACAATGGCCAGAGCAGTGGAGAGGTATGAGTTAACAACATGTAAAGGCAACACCCTTTCTGCTTTATGGAAAACCGACTATCCAGCTTGAGTAAGAAAGAAGGTATGGACAGTGGGTAGGATGCTACTGTAGTAGTTGCAAGGGAAAAGGTAACATGAAGTATTTAGATCTGTAGGTTTTCAATGGCTATTTGTTGATTTCATTATGAGTCAGTACTGGTATGCATCTATCAAATAAGGAGCTCACATAATCTTCAGCTGTATTAATAATGCTTAGGATAAGGGAGAAGTTAGATCTGTTTTGCTGTCATGCTAACAATGACTGATTTTATGTTCAGTTCCAAACTCAATCTTATAATTGAAACAGATAATCACAAAGGTATTCAGGGGAGGGAAACCAAAGTTTGGAAACCTTGACACTTTAAACTATGTTGTAACAGAAATCAGAATTGAAATGGAATGACTAGAATGAGAACTAAATTAAAGACTGAGCTATTATTTAGGGGAGTTTTTGACCAAAACTTAGGGAGCGCGTCTTTTTTCTTGCAAGATCTTCACTAAATTAATTGGTTGTTGCCTTTTGTAAGTCAATGAGTAAAAGATGCAGAAGCTTAAGGTACAAGTGACTTAGGAAGGAAGGCAAAAAAGGTTTATCATAATGAAGTATGGGTACATATCCTGGTCATACTTCCATAGAGTGATTTGGCCTGTCTTTTCTTTCATATTCAAATTAATCATAGTGAGTTTCAATTATAGATTTTCTTCTTTACTTAGGACATCGAGAGTTAGCCTTTGCATATTCTCTAATAACAAGCAACTATCATTGTAAATGACATAAAACAAGCTATAAAGACTTTGAAGAAAGTAACATTTTTCCTTCATATAATATATGTAAATATCGTTTCAGTATCCTGCTCTAATCTTAATGAGATGCGAAAGCCTCTCAGTTCACACAGCAATAATCATTACATGGCCCATAGCAAGAAATCTCATCTCAAAAAGACACAATTTCCAAAAGTTAATACTGCATACAACCACTATCATTAAATAGCTAAAAGTTTGTTATATATAAGCCATTTAGACTTATTCTCAAAGATCTAAAGTAGGAATGTTCAATCCTTTGGCTTCCATGGGCCACAATGGAAAAAGAAGAACCGTCTTGGGTCACATATAAAATACACTAATACTAACGATAGCTGATGAGCTTAAAAAAAAAAAAACAACAAAAAGCTAAAAAAAAATCATATTACGTTTTAAGAAAGTTTACAAATTTGTAATGGGTCACATATAAAGCCATCCTGAGCCACATGCAGCCTGTGGGCCATGGGCTGGACAAACTTGATCTGAAGGAGCAAACCGGTAGAAGCTACAGAATAGCAAAAGGTAGAGTTAGCTTGTCTAAAAAGGTCATTCTAAGTATCCAGAGTGGATACTTGGCACTATCCACAGAGCGGTGGAGTTGGCACTATCAAAAGAGTTTTTCAAGAAAGTTCATGTCAAGCATGAACTTCCTTAAAAGAGAAATGATCATTATTTACTAAGTGATCATTGTGTAAAGATAATTTTAGCATGAAAGGGGTTGCTCAAACTGATGATATAATGCCCCCCCACCCCTTGTCCTTGGATCTATTATACTGTAAGTCAGACTTTCAGAAATAGTTAAAAGTTTTATTTTATTTTGTTAATTTTTAATAATTGAGGATTTTTTTTTAAAATAGAAGATTACCAAATGTGAAAACAGTGAATGATTATGGGTAGAAGAATTGAAAATGGAAGAATATATTGGCGGTTAGAAACAATACATAGAAACATCTAATGGACTTAACACATTTTAGAAGAGAGGAAAAACAGAGGAGGGGTTAAAATGTATTTGTGTTTGATGTTTTGAGCCAGCATGTGAGAGAATAGTGAGCCAGCAATAGAAATAAAGGAAGAGTAAAAAGGGGGATTATTTTTAAATTTAAAATAGCAAAATATGGTGGAATATTGAATTTAAGAAATAAACAGCTGTTATTGTCAAACAGAATGCAATTAATTTAGTAGAAAAATCAATACACTACAATCAGGTTTTTAATGAAGTATGTTGCCAAGAATCTACTCTGTTTTGGATTCCATCCGAGGAATTTTTTTTTTTTTAATAATAAAATGGACCTGATTACATAATAGTCTTTTTATGAAGTCGGATGATTCCACTCTGCCAGGCTATTCTATAAGGTAAGAACGTTGTTTTAAATAGTTCCTAATAAGCTTCCAGGAATAAATTTTTTTGTTTTTTTTTGTTTTGTTTTGTTTTTTGTTTTTGTTTTTTTGAGACAGAGTCTCACTCTATTGCCAGGCCTCAGTGAGTGCAGTGGCACAATTTTGGCTCACGGCAACCTCCACCTCCTGGGTTCAAGCGATTATCCCGCTCCTGACCATTTCTTTTTTTGTCTTCTTTTCATTGGCCATGCATGCATTTTGGAGAAACCTTTCTAGAGGATATGGAATTCTTTCAAACTTCTCTAAGTTTCCAAGACATATTCTTCTACCACTGTCACAGATTTTGATTCTTAAAATAAATCAAAGCTTAAGTTCTGGGATACATGTGCAGAACGCGCAGGTTTGTTACATAACTATACACAAGCCATGGTGGTTTGCAGCACCCATCAACCCGTCATCTACGTTAGGTATTTCTCCTAACGCCGTCCCTCCCCTCACCCCCCACTCTCCGACAGGCCTAGGCGTGTGATGTTTCCCTCCCTGTGTCCACGTGTTGACGTTGTTCAACTCTCACTTATGAGCGACAACGTGTGGTGTTTGGTTTCCTGTTCCTGTGTTAGTTTGCTGAGAATGATGGTTTCCTGCTTCATTCATGTCCCTGCAAAGGACATGAACTCATCCTTTTTTATGACTGCATAGTATTCCATGGTGTATATGTGCCATATTTTCTTTATCCAGTCTGTCATTGATGGACATTTGGGTTGATTCCATGTCTTTGCTATTGTGAGTAGTGCTGCAATAAACGTATGCATGCATGCATGCATCTTTATAACAGAATGATTTATATTCCTTTGGATATTTACCTATAATGGATTGCTGGGTCAAATGGTATTTCTGATTCTAGATCCTTGAGGAATCACCACACTGTCTTCCACAATGATTGAACTAATTTACATTCCCACCAATAGCATAAAAAGCTCTCCTTATTTCTCCACAGCCTCTGAAGCATCTGGTGTTTCTTGACTTTTTCATAATCACCATTCTGACTGGCATTAGATAGTATCACATTTTGGTTTTGATTTGCATTCCTCTAATGACCAGTGATGCTGAGCTTCTTTTCATGTCTTTGTTGGCCACAAAAATGTCTTCTTTTGAGAAATGTCTGTTTAGGTTCTTTGCCCACTTTTTGATGGTTTTTTTTTTTTTTTTTTCCTGTAAACATGTTTAAGTTTTTTGTAGATTCTGGATATTAGAACTTTGCCAGATGGATAGATTGCAAAAATTTCCTCCCACTCCGTAGGTTGTCTGTTCATTTTGATGGTAGTTTCTTTTGCTGTGCAGAAGCTCTTTAGTCAGAAATTACTTCTTTTAAAATGAAAAATAGCACATTTGTGGGAAATAGATTAGAAATAGGAAGGCTATATACTAGTTTCAACTTTCCCATGAATTGTGGGACTTTGGAGAAGTCATTATTTCCTTCTCTGTAACAAAATGGGTTAGGCTACATTAGTTGAATCTTCTTACATGTTCTAATATTGTTTTCCAATAATCTCAGATCTTTTATTATAAAGTCTCAAACTTGGGAACAACACACATTAAGTATCTCAATATTTGAAGAAATGCTGTTAGACATATCTATATAATATTTACCAAAATATGTAAAATATAGTCCCACTTAAATAATCAGAAAATTTGATACTTAAAAAAAGTTAAGAGAAGTAAAAAAGAAGTCACTAGGCTAAATGATGCTGTTGGCTGTGGTCTGAGATTTATTTTCCCCTCACTCAGAGAAAAGAAAAAGTGATGATTTTCTTTACCCCAAAGTAGGTACCAGAGGAACTGCTTGTGGTCACTGGAGTGTCTGCAGAAAGGAAAGACATGCCTTTCACTCTACAGCTAAATGCTTGCTAAGTGACAGAACCTTAGATTTGATAAGAACATGCTAAAGCAATCTTGAGAAAGGTTGACATGCTTCCTGTAGATTTTTAGGGTTGGTAACATGGCAGCATTAAGAGCATAGAAACTAGATTCTGTTTTCCAAAGTCAGTTAATAAAAGCTAGTCTTGAAACAAAATGAAATTAAAAGGTAGTAGGGTACTTACTGAATCCCAGCATTTGGAAGAGCAAAGGTTCATGAACCTTCTGTGGGAAAGAAGTTGATGCTTCATAAGTAGTCAGGAATGACCCTTATTGGTGGATTCTAATGAATGCCACTAGACAGGAGGAGGTGACTTCAGAAGAAAGAGGTAGGTAGTCTCCTCTGGTGGTGGAGCTGGGAGGAGAGCATCAGCATAAGACATCAGTTCAAGAGCAGATTTCTGTGTCTTAGAACTAAGCAGTATGGCAGATTAGAAGCAACTTCCAAAGAACCAACACGTGCAACCCACTAGAGAATCAGTACTTGGACAACTACCATACAGAGGGCCCCGGTGGCCACATCACAGCTGCACCATTCAGCTAAAACTTGTGGCCTGTATACTTCCAGCAACATTGGAAGGGTTTTTCAGGAGAAGAGAAGGGAAACAAATAAAGATAAAAACCAAAATAGAACAAAATAACCCCTTTTTCCCTACCACATGTCCTGAAGCACCAAGGCAAGACTGATCTGTGAGGAGAAGAGAGAGGAGGAATGAGAGATTGCATTTTTTTGTCTAGGCAGAGCTGGATATATTAGTATTCTCAAAATGAGTCTTAACTGCCAAAACATGCTTTGTTTTAATACCTGAAAGTATATGGAATGCTGAAGACCCATCAAGAAGGTCATCTATGGCAGAGAAAGGGAAATCTGGAACGAGGTGTTTAAAGCAGTAATTGGAGTAATAGAAAGTGTTTTAGTCCCTATTATAAATACATTACATATACTTGGATATTTTCTCTTTATTGACATATAATCCTTTTGGTAGCCTTTCACTGATATTTTTCTTTCAGTAAAAATATAATGAATACTACTCTGAGTAAGGCAATGTGCAGGACAGACACTGTAGATAAACACAGAGAAAAAGGTGACCCTTCACAGTCTTAATTCATAGAGGTAACAGACTGTTTTAATCCATTTGGGTTGCTATAATAAAATACCATAGACTGGGTGGCTTATAAACAATGGAAGTTTATTTCTTATATTTCTGGAAGGCGGGAAGGCCAAAATCAAGTTGCCCACAAATTTGGTATTTGGGGAGGGTGTGTTTTGTCATTGATGGTGCCTTCTCAGTGTGCCCTCATCACTTGTTGGAAGGAGTAGGGCTGCTCTCTGGGGCCTCTTTTATAAGGACACTAATCCTATTCATAAGGGTTTCACCCTCATGACCTAATCACCTCCCCAAAGTTCTCACCTCTTCATACCATCACCTTAGGGTATATGCATTCTGGAGGGACACAAATATTCAGACCACGGCACAAACCTTTGGACTGAGTAATCAAATTTGAACCACAGTAAGGGGAAAAAGTGTTGAGGGACTTCTATGGTATTGTGAGTTTCTTTTATTAATCAAAGTTTCATTAGAGGTCTTTCTTGGACTTTCTGTGGCACAATTGTTAAATAATTCATACCAAAAGGCTTCAGGAGAAGACAGGACTTAAGAAGGAGGTTGAAGTATTGAGGGTATTTGAATAGGTAGAGAGAAAAAAAGATTGCATTCGTTCATTAAAGCAGGGAGAAATGCCCAGCATTTTGCACACAGAGTTGTAGCTCTGCTTGCTTGTGTCCTTTGACACATTACAGAGATTCTTGCCCGACTCCCTTCCCTTTGCCTCAAGCACTCATATTCTACAACCATATACTCTAAATGGGCTCTTCCCATTTAGGAAAATAAATTGAGAGTATATGACTAGTGATTCGACCAATGATTAATCTTAATGTTCAGAGAAAGCATGGAATCCAGAACAAATAGATGTTTTTACTGGATTAATGTACAGCATTATGACATTTATGTTTCTATGAAGCAATTTGCTGTAACTTATGCTAATATGGTAGTTTGCTACACAATGATTTTCATTTAATTAAAAATAATGTGTGACAGATGATTATTTTTCCATTGAGGGTGATCATTAAAAATTTATTTCTAGAGTAATAAATAAAATAAAAATACAATGTTTAAAAGAGTTTGCGGGGCTATCACGTGATAATTACCGTAGACATATATACTGAAAACAAAGTTTGGACAGTTCTTTAGTTATTGCTTCTAAAATATTTAAAGATAATTCTGCATTTGTGCAGATTTTTATAATGAGGAATTAATTCTCAAAGATTTTAATTGTGTTTATTATTGACTGTAAGTAACAGCCATCATTATAAAATTACTCTCATGAAATAGATCAGATAATCATTATTGGGATCAAAGGGATTAAGGAAGATGTGATTTCTGTACAAAATGTTCTTTATGCTGGGTTCCTCAAACTGATTTTTCAATTTGCAAGTATTAACCTTAAAATCGAATATTTAAATTGTTCAACCGTGTTCCCTTTTTGGGGAGAAAGTATATAGTACGTTACCAGGTCATAACACTCAGAGTATTAAAATTAACTCTGTATTCTCCTACCTGAATTTTGCATGGCTTTTCTCCTCCCTCACCATACTCATTCACACTGGCCCTGATTACTCTTATATCCCTAGTGCAGGGCTTCTCATGCTGTGGGCCACAGACAGAAGGACCTTGGAGATGCTTTAGACTGTCCATGGTGTTCAAATTATTTTCCTCATAATACAACAATGTTATTGACCTGCTTTATTCTTTCTTTTCTCTTTCTTTCTTTCTTTCCTTCTTTCTTTCTTTCTTCTTTCTTTCTTTCTTTCTCTTTCTCTCTTTCTTTTCTTTCTTTCTTCTTTCTTTCTTTCTTTCTTTCTTTCTTTCTTT
>NW_012120709.1:5923856-6010555 GCF_000951035.1 Colobus angolensis palliatus
CCGGCTAATATTTTGTATTTTTAGTAGAGACGGGGTTTCACCATGTTAGCCAGGATGGTCTCCATCTCCTGACCTCGTGATCCGCTCGCCTCTGCCTCCCAAAGTGCTGGGATTACAGGCGTGAGGCACCACACCCGGCCGGCCTGCTTTATTCTCTTGACATTTTTACTAATGGAGCAAAAGCAATGGTGAGAAAATTTGGGAGCCATGGCTTGCACATGGCACCAGAAACTGTATTAAATAAAATATTAAATCTTGTCTCACTCAACAATATCTGCCATGAAACAACAAAAATATTAATATTATTAAACAAACCCTTAAATACACATATGTTAGTAATTTGTGTGACAAACAGGAAGTATACACAAAACACTTCTGCTTCACGCATGCAGAAGTACAGTGGCTGCCTTAGGGAAAAGCATTATTCTTTCATTTGAGATTGTGTGGTTGTTTGTGAAACAAACGAGCAGCAGCTGAGCTTTCACGAAACACCGTTTTTACTTGGAAGAAAGACCAACAGACAAACTGTTATTCAGGCTTGCATATTTGGTGAATATTTTCTTAAATGTGAACTGAGTAGGCCTGTTGCTGCAAGGGAAACAACAAACAGGATCTCTTGCCAATGGCAACATTCAAGCTTTTGAGTAAAAACTAAAATTTTGGAAGACTTGTATCCACCTGCATGAGCTAGACCTTTTCCCAGTACTTAGAGACTTACCCAATTGTTAAGAATTTGTGCAATTCAATGAACACATATTTTCCAAATGACCAAACGCACAGTGTTACAAAATCACACATGGGTACATGATCTAATCTAAATGTAAGACAGATGGCAGGATTTTAATTTTACAGTATGAAAAGTTAACTCAGGTGATTTCAGATTACTCATTACAACTAGCTTGTAAGAAACTTCAGTTTAAATATAGTATCAAAGAAGAATATTCATAATTATCTGAAAAGGCTTTTACAATTCTTCTCTCTTTTTTGACTACCTATCTGTGAGAGCTGAGTTTTCTTTAGCTGCTTCAAAAAGGACAAAACTACAACTGGTTGAATGAAAAAAGGTAGGAAGATCTAGCTGTTTTCTATTAAGCTAAATTCAGTTTTACAAAAACATGTAACAATGCCACTCTTCTTACAGGCTTTACATTTTGTCTTGAAAAATATGGTTATTTAAAATATATGTATATTTAGGTTAACTTATAGTGGGATTATCATAGTTGTTTTAAAATGATTTAATGCATAATTATAATTTTTCAGTTTTGATTTCTAATATAGTAAAAATACAGATAGATATACCTCACATAAACAAAAGTTCTTTCAAGACTTCAGTCATTTTCAAACTGTAAATGGGCCCTAATATCAAAAGGTTTGAGAACAACTACTTTAGCGCAAAGTTGAATGGATTGTAGACACTTGAATGAAAATGTGAGGAGTAAAGGCTGGAGAGTTAGTCATGTTTGAGATCATGGAGATAATATCTGAAACATTTTGTAATTCATAAAGAATTTGGATGATTACAAACCACTGATATATCCAAGGAAGTTACTGAATTTAAAATTTCCAAGGTGAAGCAGGTGAATGACAATGACAAAGTCAGGATTTTCTTGTAAAATAAATTGTTCTTTCCTTCCTATTTTTCTCCCTCTGAATTCAGTCAGCTACCGTGTTAGCTTATTTCTTCTATTATAATATTTCATATCATCTATTCTTTTCTTGATATATATCTCATATCATGTGTTTCTTTCATTCATTTAATTAAATCCCATTCCAAATGGCCTCATGTCTAGCCTGCTAATTTCTTTCTGGTTTCTGTGCAATGTTTTTATTTTTCTCTCTTTCAATCCATCCTGAAATCTGCTGACTGATTAACCCACTTCAAAGCAGTCTTAGCTCCATTACCATCACCCCATAAACTCAGTCAGATATAATGAAAACATTAGTGCTAACCATTGGTGAGATGATAAATCTCAAACTTCTCAGCATAATAACTGATATAACTCAGCACAATGGCTAAAGGATCCTCTCTGAGCATGTTTTACCCTTTCTCTAAATAAAAACTGCTCTAATTAAAGTAGTTTACTCATTTTCTTTTTAACATGCCAAATCTGTTTTAACCATGGTACCTTTCTTCATGTCATGTTCTCTAGCCTGAAATGCCCGCAGTCTTTGCCTTATCATCTTATACAGATAAAATGAGATAATCCTTTTCAATAAATTAGTGCAATATCTGGAACATCATAAGCAGTAAATTACTGCCAGTTATTTTTCTTATTAATAGTACTACTATACTGTAAATTTTTGGAGGGAAGATACTATACTCTGTATCATAGTTGATTCTCCATTGTATAGTAGATGCCTCTCTATAATACATATTCACAGAATGTATGTGGCTCATAGTAATGACTATCCATATTTTGACTGACTTTATTTAAAGTTTTAAGAACTTTAAATAACTCGTCTAAGAAATCTCTTCAACAAGACATAATATTTTAACATAGCCACCAAAATAAAGTAAAAACTCTAACTCAGGGCACCATAAAGTGCTAGACATGTAAGCTTATCCAGGAACGTTATGCACCTAGGCAGAGAATCATCGACAATAGTCTAGTAATTGGCAAGAATATCATGAATCAACTTTTTTCCAGGCAAGTAAAGTTAAATCAGAATTCAGCTAACAATCCGTAATGTCTGTGGGAGTGAGGATCAGTTAACAGTTTATGAAGTTTATGCCATATTTTGAGAACCAGGTCATATTGCAGTGAGGTCATGTTGGCTACTAAGAAACAGTCACTCAGAAATGAAGAGGTTTTTCAGTGTGAGTAATCTGCTGGATATCGTGTCTCCGACACTAGAGAGAGAAGCAGCTACAGAAGCAGCCTGCTCTGTACTGCACGGGATCTCCTCATAGAATAGAACATGGAAACAAAGCTCCATTTGCTACCATTATAGAGAGAATGAGCTTTCTTTGGAAGAAAGTATACACATGGAAGACCTAAACAAAGCAATGCACAAGGTAAACTGGCTTAAAGACACAGTGTCTCCCATAAAGGAGCGAGAAATTCAATAGCAGGTATCTGCTATGGCAGGTAGTTCTCTGAAAAGAAGAGCAACCAGATTCAGTTACAGGATACCTGGGAGAAAAACGTACAGTTTGATGCTGTTTGCTACTAACGAGGATCCGTTTTCTTCTGGTAATCTGCCCAGGGAATCATATGTGTGGCTACATGAGATAGTACCTTTCTTCTTTCAAAACACCACTCAGAATTTGAAATATGTGTGTGGGAGTGAGGATATTTTCTGAAGTTGGGGGTCATTTGCTTTATACTACTTTATAGTGGTATAAAGATTTGCTAAAGGAAAATTGCTGAGATTTTTATTTTTAAAATAATGATCAGCTTAAAAACTAGTAGCAGAGTTCTCTCTTAAACAAAATAAATGCCATTTGCTAGCAAAACACTTTGAAGGATTATTTTGGTTTTCAAAAGAGTGTTTTGAAAGTTTGGTCAAAATGGGTTCAGGCTGAATGACACTAGGAGCATAATGGTTCTGCTTAATAAAGTGGAAACATGTTTATCTTCTTGGAGCTGATCTAGAGAAGGAAGAAGCAAAGAGGAACAGCATAACAAGTGAACAAGAACTGAGGAAAATATGTGGCCAGTGAGAAGGTCCTAAGACTTCTATACCTTCCCCATTGTGAGCCCAAAATCTATAGTTGAAGACCACCATATACAATCGCTTTATGTAAATGGCATTTTGTAGAAATCAAGACAAAGATACAATGTTCCATGTTTGTGTCATTTTCAGATTCAGAAGAGGAAAATAAAATGTTCATGGGTAAAATTAGGAACTGGGGAAACTGGGACTTCAGGACAAGGTATAATAATGAAACATGAAAGCCCTAGTGAGCTCGTAGGGGGCACGTGGTGGAGATAGGAGAATTTGAACATTCCACCCTCTGTGGGGTGGATCTTCAATCCATTTTACTTAATATGTTAAAGTGAAAGGAAAATTCCTGAAACCAGAGGACTTATGGATACTTAGCAGTTGACATATGGGCTAACATCTGACCTATATTTACCTTCAGAAATCAGGGAAATCCAAGATGGTAGAAACAATGTCAATATGACACAGTGAAACAGGTCTCACCATAGATCAGCCTGGTTGCAATATTCCTGCCTGCCTTGGGAGCTAAGTAACTGGAACAAGTTTCTGTAATGTGATTAGAGTTTCTTAGAATGAGTAATTGTCACAGTTGCTGTTGTGGAAAAGTAATTAATTATATGAAGTAATTAGTTTTCCCTCAAGTATACTTAGGCTTGATATTTTTGTGTGTAGAAATGAAAATAACAAAAGCAATAATACATGTATCTTGATAGGTAGTATGCTGTTTGGGACCAGGATTGTAGATAGAAAATGGTGTTGACGGAACGTGAAACATGAACATGTTTGTGAAACTAAAGCAGTACAGCAAAATGGTAACACAAACACTGTCATAATACAAGGGGATGACTTTGAAGGGGCAGCTTTAAAAGTAATATCTTCTTTAGTAGTGGTAAATGCTTTATAAATACTGTCTACCTGAATAACAAGACGGGAATAAGTCAGACAAATGTAGTCATGATTTTACAATTTCAGAGGAAATCACCATCAATAACATGCAAAATGAAATAATTTGGAGGCGTGTTAAATGTGCATATTTAAGTTCTTTAATTAATTTCAACATAGAATTCAATAAGTTCTACGCTGAATATTCAGTATTCATGTATTCAACATTCTAAAGCACTAAAAGCAGAAAAATACTGCCTCCGAAGAAGGATCTGAAGTAAAGCACATGTATATTTAGAATATGAAAACAGTAATTTCGCCTTGAAGAAATATACTAATAGAAAATGAATCAAAGGTGATCTTGGGAATATGTTTTCTATAGTGAATACACGTGTTAGTTCGAGTCACAAATTCCTTCCTATAAATATTTAGAAAGTACATTGATGTTCATAAATCCTTACACTTTAAATATATTTGAAGAAAACATATTTGAGTACAAAGAAAATCCCAACATACACATTTACATGTTAATATCAACTTAAAAGTTAATGGCTATTATCAGGCAAGTGTATATTAATATAAAACAAGTACTGTATCCCCAACACTGGAACAGAAGGAATGGCACACAATGTTTACAGAAATATAAAATGAGCTTCCTATCCTTAAATTTTTATATTTTATTATTGGGTATAGGGGAAAGGTAATGAGCAGAAAAACTAAGGTGAGTAATACAAGATGAGTCATATTGTATGTAGTGCATCCACACCCTATCTAAATGACT
This sequence comes from Colobus angolensis palliatus, assembly GCF_000951035.1. Taxonomy (NCBI): domain Eukaryota; kingdom Metazoa; phylum Chordata; class Mammalia; order Primates; family Cercopithecidae; genus Colobus; species Colobus angolensis. Next base: position 5,929,186 of record NW_012120709.1, read on the forward strand.
AAGGAAGAGGGTTTTACAGAAGAATGATTTAGGGAGAGATTCACTGGGCTAATGAGAGTATTGCCAGTCCTTGACAGATGAACTTCAGGTATAGAGGAGGGGGGATCATCCAGGGGAAGATAAACGTCACGAGCAGAGATAAACAGGCTCTACATAAGCAGAAGAGAAATTCAGTGAATGCAGTGGGAGGGGAGAGTGGAAAAACAGAGGAGAGCAATGATTATACAAGTCAAATAAAGCATGAAAGCGTCAGTTACACAGAGTACAATTTCAAAAACCAAAATAGAAGAGATTGCTGGATACAGAAAGGCAAAAGCGTGAGTGATATCAGAGATTAATGGAAAGGAGATCCAAACTCAGAAACCCTGGGTTCAAACCCTAGCATTGTTGTTTATTAGTTGTAGGAGTTTGTGCAAATCAGTGAGCCAATCTGAAATTCCTCCACTCCTCAAATGGCAATGATATTAAGTAATTCACAAGTGGCAAGGTTAAGATAGGATGATATTTATGAGTAGATAACACAGTACTTGATAAAATAGAGGTATCTGTTATATAAAGGTCATTGAATGTAAATCTGGAAAAAATATTTAGACCTCTGTACAAATTGTGTGTTGTAGATATGTGTCAGTAAAGCCGCTCTGCAGATTCATGGCAAGAACATTCCAGACAAAGAGAATAGCAAATGCAAAGGCTATGGCAGGAAAGAGTTTAGAGTAATAAATGAAAAGGAGGCAAACACAGAAAGACTATAGTAAGCAAAAGGAACAATGGTTTGAGATGATTAAAGAAGAAGGCTAATGCCAATCATCTTGACCATACTAGTTTATTCTGAAAAGTGCCACAACACCAGGGATGCTAGCATTAAGAAAACATTGTTCAGAATATATTTTTCCAAATACATATAGAAATAAATATTTACCATATTTCAAATAAAGATATGATAAACATATTATAAAATATCAAAGCATAAACTGATATAACTATAAATGCAAATAATAAATTACAATTATAATGTAAATTGTGAACCATTGATGACTCTGATTTTTTTTTTTTTTCTTTTTCTTTTTTGAGACGGAGTCTTGCTCTATTGCCCAGGCTGGAGTGCAGTGGCCGGATCTCAGCTCACTGCAAGCTCCATCTCCCGGTTTTCCGCCATTCTCCTCCTGCCTCAGCCTCCCAAGTAGCTGGGACTACAGGCCCCCGCCACCTCCCCCAGCTAGTTTTTTGTATTTTTTTTTTGGTAGAGACGAGGTTTCACCGTGTTAGCCAGGATGGTCTGAATCTCCTGACTTCATGATCCGCCCGTCTCGGCCTCCTAAAGTGCTGGGATTACAGGCTTGAGCCACCACGCCGGGCCTAGAGGCTTTAAGAGACGTTAAGTTGATCTTTTCTCCTAAGGAAATGTTATCTTAAGCCCGTGTATCTTTTTGATGGTTCTCTGGAGGGAGGTTGGGATAGCTATTTCTTGGCCAGCAAATTTAAACCCCTGTTGACACCAGCAGAACCCAACTCATTATTTATCTCTTCTCCTCTTCACCAGACATCTGCTTATTTCAGAATATTCTTTTTACAAAACTTTTTTTTTTTTTGATGGAATCTCACTCTGTTGACCAGGCTGGAGTGCAGTGGTATGATCTCGGCTCACTGCAACCTCTGCCTCCTGGGTTCAAGTGATTCTCCTGCCTCAGCCTCCTGAGTAGCTGGGACTACAGGCACGTGCCACCACGCCTGGTTAATTTTTTGTATTTTTAGTAGAGATGGGGTTTCACCATATTGGCCAGGATGATCTCAATCTCTTGACCTCAAGTGATCTGCCCGCCTCGGCCTCCCAAAGTGCTAGGATTACAGGCATGAGCCACTGCACCTGGACCCTCAACAAAACCTTTTTTATTTGGCAGCGGGTGTGGGAAGAGAGATAACAAGATATTGACCTTGTAAGAGTTGTGGAGTAAAGGGAGGCTGGGGTGACCTGAGATACAGGTGTCCTGAATAAGGATAAGAGAAGGCAGGAAAAGGGAGAGTAAGAAAAATATAGAGTGCCAAACATTTGCAGACAAATGCCCAAAATAAAGATTTTATGCAAACTGAAATACCAGTAGTTTGAACTTAAAATTGCTTAGTATAATGGAATAATAAAAATTAATATTGAAATTCCAATAGAGATGGAGAAAAGTAACCATTTCTTTAAGAATATGGAAAGAAAACGAGGGCAATTATTAAGTTTTTGCCTTGAGCAGCTAAGTATAGTTTTAAACAGGTGGACTGTTTACTAAAGGGTGAAGACTGGGAGTGTACGAAATTTGAAAGAACGACTAAGAGCTCCACTTTGAATATCTTAAATTTGTGATTCCTCTGTGCAAAGGTTGGTTAGGTGGTTGGATATATAAGTCTCCAGTGTCCAGAAGTCAGTGATAGAAATATACACAAAGTTGACTCTTTTCAAGATAACTCTGGCTTTAAAGCCATGGAACCGGATGAGATTTCCTAGAGAGGGGTTAGTAGATGAGTAACAGAAGTTCCTATACAATCTGCAGATAAGGTTAAACAATGTCTGGGGAAGGAACGGAGATAAAAACTCGAGAACAAAGTGCCAGAGAAGTAGAAAGCAAGCCAGCAGAGTATAAGCCAGAGAAACCAAGTTAAAGAAATGACCTAAACATGAGGAAAAAGTCAGTATATCAAATGTTGCAATGATTACAAATATGATGAGATGGAGACGTAGCCATTTGAGTAGGATAACATGGGAAGACACCAAGTTGGAGTTAGGGAAGTGAAACAGAGGTCAAGAACTGGACATGATAAGTAGAGAAAATTCCCCTTGAAAATTCTCTGTTGAAGGGCACAAAAAAGTTAGACAAAAAAGAAATAAAAGAAAAGGAAAAAAGGTACAAACATATAAGAGTAACTTAGGGGAATGTAAAATTAATATCATGTAAATATTTTTGTTTGTTTTTTCTTCATAAATTTGAAGTAGAACATGATCGTATTTCAAAAGCAGAAGGGTTGTTTTGAGGAACTGTAGGAGGTGAGTGGGAAGAATGTAAGGAGGTGAGTGTAGTAGTCTGAGTAAGAAATGATGGTGGGTTGGACCAGCGTGGTAACAGAGGATGTGGAGCTTAATTGTCAGCTTCTGGATGTATGTTAAAATTAGAAGCAACAACATTTTTTAATGTTTTGCAAATGAAATGTGGGAGAAAAAGGGAGGCAATGGTAATAGACGTGACAACTCCTAGAATATGACAACATAGGCTTTCAACAAATAAATTTTTAGAAAGGATGTGTAAATAAATGATTTTTCCCCACCATGACTGGCGTCTAGAACTAGCTTAGATTCTGCTCTAACTTTTGACCCTGGATTTCCCTATTCTGTTGGGGAGTGTTTTCTCTCCTTCATTAAAACCCTAAAATCCAAATGCATGTTTTAGCTTTTTATGGATTAAGAGCATAAAGATTTTTCATCTTCTCTTGTAATATCCCCTGATTGCTAGAATGCCTGAAGGATACATAATACAAATAAATAAAAAACAACAACTCTATGTTTCCAGCCAACAAGGCACATAAGACATAAAAATTGAATGTAAACTCTTGTCACTGGTTTGAAAGGAACTGTCAGTTGTTTGATTCTTGAAGTGGTTCTGTCACACACTGGGGATCCCTGTCAGTGCACTTTCACTCCTTAACTACTTTTATTAAAAGTATGTATCATCATGTGGCCACAAAAACATGCTATGACAGAATAGTATTTTTTTCTTTCTCTTATCTTCACTATCTTCACCACAGAAAAGTGTTGTGTTTCTATGGTTGCAGGAACTAATTAATTCTATATCAAAGAGATATAATAATAGAAAATACTTTTTAGGTATTGAAAAACAAAGTTAGTATTTTAACAAATTTTAGGTTGCTCTGTTCTTCCCATCAACAAAATCCCACCATCTAAAAACTATTCCTGTATTATTGTTTTCAACCTCTCCTTTATCTGTGTTTACAAAGGATCTGGGCCAGAATGTGTCACTTCTGCCAGATCCCCATGATTTGGATTATATCCATCTCTACTTCTGAGTGCTTTCCAGAATCTCTTTCTTATTCCCAGTGTAATGCCAAGGGGAGATCAATCACTGGAATGTGCCAGTTATCTTAATATATGCCTTTGTCAGAGGTCACCAGCATGAAGTGTGTCATCTCTTTTATGTACAGAGATTGTGGTGTTGTTAGGGATTTTTCCCTCTTTAGAGCTGGTGCACTTTAACTGGGATGTTCTATGGACGTATCTGATGATTGCAATTACTACACAGGCCTGATTGTTGGTCTGCCTAGGATAGTCTCTATTTTTCATGCATGATCTATCCAGGATTGTCATACCTTTAATGGATTCAGCGGATAGTGTTGCTTTATTGTGAAGAAGCATTTTAGCCTTAACCTTACATGACCTAGCCTTGTCTACTCTTCTAGCACTGTGGAAAGTAGCGTTTATTTGCTACAAACACTTTTGTTGAGTGGAGTGCTTTGGTTGGTAGCTTTTTCCATTAAGTGCAGTGGTGTGAAAGGCTGCAGCTAATGCAGACAAGTGAGGCTCTAACACTCTGCCTGTCTGGGGGATGTTGCTGATATCTGGACAAAGCTCACACTCAGAAGGTAGCCTTGGTCTGTTTCTTTGTGTTTTGAGCATCATGTAAGCTCAATTCATAGCATGCAGTTGTTCTTCACCTGTGTACTGTTAAGAAGGGTACTGTACTTTAGGAACAGGTAAAGGTTAACTATTAGAATCCACCCAGCATGTAATGGGATACAGTGGGATTTGAGGTTTGCTTTGGCCAGTTCTATCAATATGAACTCTTTTTTTTTTTTATTATTATACTTTAAGTTCTAGGGTACATGTGCATAGCGTGCAGGTTTGTTACATATGTATACTTGTGCCATGTTGGTGTGCTGCACCCATCAACTCGTCAGCACCCATCAATTCATCATTTATATCAGGTATAACTCCCCAATGCAATCCCTCCCCCCTCCCCCCTCCCCATGATAGGCCCCAGTGTGTGATGTTCCCCTTCCCGAGTCCAAGTGATCTCATTGTTCAGTTCCCACCTATGAGTGAGAACTTGCGGTGTTTGGTTTTCTCTTCTTGTGATAGTTTGCTAAGAATGATGGTTTCCAGCTGCATCCATGTCCCTACAAAGGACGCAAACTCATCCTTTTTTATGGCTGCATAGTATTCCATGGTGTATATGTGCCACATTTTCTTAATCCAGTCTGTCACAGATGGACATTTGGGTTGATTCCAAGTCTTTGCTATTGTGAATAGTGCCGCAATCTTGACTTGGAGTGCAACTGTGAAAAGAAGTGCTTTAGTCACAATGCAATAGGTAGCATCAGTTTTGCCCCGCACAAAACTGTAGGTGGTTAACGATGGTTTGCCACACCACTGTTAATGGTGCTGCTTTAGATCAGTACAACCCTGTAAATGGTAGCATTTAAACTCAGCACAACCATGTAAAAGGTGGTGTTTTTATCTCATTCAGAAAGACCCTAGTGTGGTAACCCTCACTTTCTAGTTGATTTTGACAGGACATATAGGTGATAATATAGATTGTTTCCATCGTTATTCTCATCAAGTCATAGATCATTAAAGACAATATTAAGTGAAATAAGTCAGGTACAGAATGACAAACACTGCATAATCTCACTCATATGTAGAATCAATTAGTTGATTTTCTGAAAGTAGAGAGTAGAATGGTGGTTGCCAGAGGCTGGTAATGTGGTAGGGAGGTCAGAGGACCAGGAGAGGGTGGTCAGTGGATACAAATTTAGTTAGACGAGAAGAATGAGTTTCGGTGTTCTGTTACACACTAGGGTGACTATAGCAAAGAACAATGTACTGTGTATTTCAAGACAGCTAAAATATTTTAAATGTTGCCACCACAAAAAAAGTAAACGTTTAAAGTGATTGATATGGTAATTACACCAATTTGGTCATTATACTTTATGCATTGAAACATCACAGTGTACCCCATAAATATGTACAATTATCATGTGTCAATTATATATTAAAAAATAAAATAAGGGAAATATTTGTAGGTATTTCCTTAGTACCAATGATTTCCTTACCCATGACTCAGTCTTTGTTTTAAAATAAGTGGACTTAATATGAAAATATTCTAAACCTCTCAAGCATGTCTCTTTTAAACAAGTATCAATATGAAAGATTAGTAAAAATAATAGGTAAAGTGCAATAATAAAAAGCAGTTTGTGGAAAAGCAAAGGTAAATACGCCACAGGAATCAGAAGCATATGGTAAGCCATAAAGCACCCAGTTTATGTATGAATTACCAGTATGTTTTTCTAATACTTTATTCTAAATAAAGAAAAACTAACAATAGAGAGGCTTTATCCCCAATGTATGAATCTCAACTTTTATAATGCTGAAACATCACTGAATTCCTCCTCCTGCCATACGTATATGATTGTATATACTATTAGTTGCAAGAAACTTGTGATCTTTGCAATTAAAATCAATAAATATTGAACTTTAGTATGGTGCATCATATCCCCCATAAGGATTTAAGGCCTTTTAAAGTCTTCCTGCTTCAAGTCTAAGTCCCTAAGCAGCCACATCAGTATCACTTGGGAACTTGTTAGAAATGCAGAATCTTAACCCAATCTACAGACTCCGAAATTTGCATTTCAGCAAGATCCCCTTTAAAGTGTGATTCAAGACACACTTTAAAGTTTGAGAATCACTGATCTAAGAGACCCAGATAATCTTTTGGGTCTTGCCTTGGTGAAGACACTTTCCAAGGCTCAGGCATCACAATCTAAAGCTTTTGTAGGATAAGTCAAGAAGACCATTACTAAATTTTGGACTTCAGGACTTTGCTAAAAATTACAGAGATCATTTGCTTTGTGATGGAGAAATATCGTCCTACACCAAAAGATAGGATTAGGATATGAGTTTAAGTAACCTGGAATCCTGCTGAAGAGATGAATTCAGTCACTGAGTATCCTACTAGTAGCGTAGTAAGAGCAAGGAGTTCTTCTGGAAACTCAGAAGACAATATAGATTTTTATTCATAGAAATGCAGTGTGAACAAAAGATCACAGCAAACCACCAAGGGCTACTGTCTCTTATGTGAATCTCTTATTTAACACACATTCGTTCAACCAGCATTTTTTAAACATTTCATAAACACCCACTAAAAATCACAGATTTAGGAAAAAAGCTCATAAGCCTCATAAAGAAGTCTGAAGCAAATTATCTGAAAGAAATGTTTTCTTATATGTCTTTGCTTCAGAAGTAAAATTAACATAGACTATATATTAGTATACTTGGTACCATTACATAAATATGTGGGAGGGAAAAATAGATTTGCTCCAATTGAATTCTTTGGGTTGGCAGACAGCCAATTCTCTTTTCAGAATTTCACTACTGGAATACTTGAAGTTGAATGAAATATAAAGCAACTTCTGTTTGCCAGGCTGTAAAACTAAAGATGTCCATCAGGCCAAAGGATTCACAACTTTATAAATAGACAATAATAATTGCAATCAATTACATTGGGTTGAAATAGGCATACACATAAAACTAACATGCTTGAAAAATGATGACCTGTTCTGGTATTATTAATAATCCTGTTATACATGGGAAGTTTTCTTCAATCAATGATTACCAAGAAAAATAATCAGCACTTAGTTTTTGAGATAAGTTTTCTTTATACATCCAATTTTTAGAAACTATACATAGTATTCATTTTCAGTTCTCAACTTCTTGATGCATTAGAGTTAAGAAATGGTTTCTGATCCAGAATGGTTTCTGATCTCTTACTGTTGTAAGAGGTTTTATTAAACAATACCGATCATTTGATTCATTTGACTAACAAATCTAATTGAACATTTAGCCTCAGATATAAGCAAATTTAAAGCTAGAGTTTCATGAAATGTTCTTGATTCTGAATCCTCAGCATGCCTCACCCCTTTAGCAAGTCATCTATAGGTGACTCTATCCCAATTAGTTAAATTCAGTCCACCTTGGTATGCTTTCCATTCCTTCAGGTTTGAATAGTCTCAAGCAGAATAGAGAGTAGGAAAATTAAGCTATTGTGAATTCTTCTCCTTCCTGTTGCACATTCTAAACTCCCAAAATATTTCAAGTCCGTTCAGAAATGAGTAGTGAGGGGAGCTTGGAAGAAGTGGAAACTCTGTTTATGTTTAGGACTCTTAAAAAAAAAAGAAATACAGGTTGTTTGTTTAGTTTGTGCTCAATTATCTACTGGCTCTGACTGTCAGGGTTTTTACCCAGCCTGTTTTCTGGTGCCGGTTATATCTAGTCATTTAATTTCAGGTCCTCTTCTTCCTCACATATCTTATACTAACTTTTTTGTGTTATTATAGGACTAACTTGTGGCACATTAAGTGTTTCTCCAGCGCCTAGCTGGCCACATACTCCATAACCTCATGGTATCAAGAATTCTACAGAGAAATGATTACTTCTCCCTCACATCTTCAATGAATAGTCTGCCCCACAGCTTTCTTAGGGATTTTTCACTTCTGGATGGCTTCTTGGGGTGGGGCCATGGAAGTGTCAAGCTTATGAATGCCATAGTATCTCCTTGGTTCTTTGGGTGTGTGGGAAGCCCAGGGATTCCTTCCCAGGTTGCTTCAGCTCTGCAGAAACAGTGAGCTTTCATTGATCCCTTCCTTCTTGTAATACCACCTGTCATCTCCTTTTGGCATTTACCACGATTCTGAGCCATTAGGATGTGTATCGGGATCCTGTTGATTGGAAAATTCCATGTAGGGAATATGATACCAGTTTCCTTCACTTGCAAATATCCCTACATGTTATGGGGAGGTATGCCAAGAATAACAATTTAGATACTCCAATTATTGCTACCTAAGACTCTAGTCATGCTACCCTCATTCCCCAGGTATTGTTACTTCCTTCCTTCCTTCCTTCCTTCGTTCCTTCCTTCCTTCCTTCCTTCCTTCCTTCCTGCCTGCCTGCCTTCCTCTCTCCCTCTCTCCCTCCCTCCCTTCCTTCTTCCTTCCTTCCTTTTTCCCTTCTTTCTTTCCTTCCTTCCTCCCTTTCTTTCTTTGTCTCTTTGTCCCTTTCTTTCTTTGTCTCTTTGTCCGTTTCTTTCACGGCAGAAGTCTTTTGCCTCCTTAATACCTTAAGGGAAGAGTTTAGAAGTTTGCCCTTTGGAAAAATACTTCTTTTTTCATTTAGGATTAAAAAGACAGCTTTTTTTTTTTTTTCCCTCAGATATGAACTAACAGTCCAGCACTTCCACTTTAGCACTCAGATGGGAAGGTGCCGGTGATAGCTGAGGGAAGCAGGAAAGGGCATATGTAGGTGATATTTCACATCATCACATTATATGTGACCATAAACTATTGCTAATATTACTGTGGAACTTTAGGACTTTTACTGTAGGGAACAATTTATATTTTAATATGCTGGAAAAACACCATTTTTACTGACAAGCAATTACATATTTCATTTTAATCTATGATAAATGTTAGTTAAAGTCAATTTAAAAAATACTGTAAAGCTCAAAATTATACCTATGATATATATGCCTTTAATAATGTCCTTTATTAATGAGATAAGATTAGGAGAATTTGATATGAGAGCTAACATTTAAGAAAATTAAAATTATGAGTCATAGTTTCACTTTTTAAAGTTGATTTTTGACATACTCTAGAGGCATGGTTAATTGATTTTAAAGCAGCGAAATACTGTATCCTCATAATATATACTGTGTCTAAAAATTACCTGTAAATCTCAATTTGTTACTTGGAGGTTTTTTTTGTTTGTTTGTTTGTTTAACATAAAATAAGATATCTACATTCTGAGGTATTGAGGAAATTGGATTTTATAAAATAACTACAGGAACCCTTTTGAGTTTTTTTTAAATTTCTCCACCTTTCATAGGTTGCTTATTGACACATAGCTTGAGAAGAGAACAGTTTTCTGAGAGATTTTTTAATATTGATTTAGCCGTTCAAGAAATGGATTTTAACCTAGTATTGATTTGTCTATTATTTTACATATTATATCTGCAAGATTTTGTAAGAAATCAAACATCCTTTAAGATGCCAGTTGTCTGCTAAGTAACTTTTCATTTTGATATTATTTCGGTGTTATTTCCAAATAGTGTTTTATGCTAAAGGGCACTAATGTTATTACATTATGTATTTTAAAGTAAGATGAGTTATACTAATTATATATAAAATATTTTGTCACATATTAATCTACCTTCCTCCCAATATACCATGGTTAATATGTTCACATCCAGACTAAATTCTTTTGTGCAAATGTTCCTCAAAATCTTTGGGTGACCATCTTCAATCACATAATAATAATTTATTGAATGTTTACAATGTATTGAACGGTGTATTATTTGATTTATTAGGCACAGACACTTTTTCAGAAGCTTAAAATCCATATGGGAAAACGACAGATTTACAAAAAGACATTTACAAGTCAATAAAACTAGATAATTAATATTTAATATGTTATACATAAAAGCTCTAGGAATGTGTAGAAAGGAAACCAGATGGGGTCATCTACTTTAAAAGTAAAAGGAAAAAAAGCCTTTCCTGATGATGGCAGGATTGAAGTTGACTTTAAGAACTGATACAAGGATGAAGAGAAATGGATTAAAGGGTACAAACAAGGGAGGAGGAACAAATTCAGTCTTTGATAGTAGAGTAGAATGGCTACACTTAATAAAAATGTGTTGTTCTTGGGTGATGGACACCCTGAGTGCCCTGACTTTTTAATCACTATGCATTGTAAACATGTAACAAAATTCCTCGTGTACCCCATAAATTTGCACAATTGAAGAAAAAACTGATATGAAAATATGTTTTCTCTAAATTTAAACCTAGTAACCAATTACTTCCTATGAGAACAAAATAAGGCCATCATAGAAAGTTCATGTTCCCTTCTGAAATAGGATGTTGTGAACTAATGAAACTTACATAAAAATTAATGTGACACATTTACTTATTTGCATAATCATTATTTTACCTCATGTCAATAAGGTATAAATTGTAATGGGTAAGGGAAATGCCAAGGACGAACTTTGCCCACTTCAGCAGTTGCCTGAGTACATCTAGGCTAAGAAAACGGTCACCCTAAATTCATCTCAGCTTCCCAGGGCAAACTGCCTCTCCTTACCCCCAGGATGAGTGTTGGACTCAGGAGGATTGGAGCACTATATCCTGAAGTTCTCAGCCAGCCCTCTGCAACTATAATACTAGCTCAATAGGAAGATGGCTAGAAGCCAAATTTTTCAAACAATTTTTATACAAGGTTATCCACCAGTGTTGAAGCACCTATCTGATTTACAGTAAGGTTATTCACCTCATCAGAAGCATGGATAAAAATATAACATCACTTAAGATATAGAAAATCAAGTTAGAGTTTTTATGCTCTACCTCCTCTCACTATGACGCCTCATGAAATGTGAGATAAGAGACAATTAAAATCTACTCAATGAGAAAGCCTTCACTTGGGAATAAGTTATGTTCTCCAACGAGGAATTTTAGCTTCTCCTTTCTTTTCCCACCTTTCCAAATTAAAGGATAAAATATTCTGTTTACCATGGAAATGAAAAACAAATGAACAAATAGGATGACATATTCAAGAAGCTCAGAGGTATTTTGGACCCAGTTGATCATGGTTAATTACTAAGTATCTCTTCACTGAATTTCACTGACACTGAACTTCTATTGTATCAAGCAGCATTTATACTTACTGCAAAGCTAATTGGCCTAGGGCCCTTCTCTCCATGTATTTTCTCAAATATTTATTTACTTTTTGTGTTTGTTTGTCTCTCCTACTAAACAGCAAGGATCACATATATCTTATTTCCCTTTTTATCTCGAAAGTTTGGCACTTGGAAGGTTTTTAATAAATATTTGTTAAATAAGTTTCTGATTTCATCTGCCATCTCTCTATAAATTACTTCCAAATTACAACAAATGTGACTTTATTTAATCTTTAACCAATATGTTGAAAGTGGAACTCATCACTTCTTATGTTTTCTACTTTATAACCCCCCAAAATATACTCCTTTCTGAGGATTCTGTCTTCCCTTCTAAGTCTACTTAGTAAGTAATCAAGCTTTACATTTTCTTTCCTTCAGGCTGTTTTGGTAGACCTCTTTTTCTTTCTACCTACTAGTCCTAGCAGCTATTGTGTCGGTTATTTGTTCCTTCTGGTGGGTTCTGGTCTGGCTGACTTCAGTAATGAAGCCGCGGACCTTCGTGCTGAATATTACAGTTCTTAAAGGCGGTGTGGGCCCAAAGAGTGAGCAGCAGCAAGATTTATTGTGAAGAGTGAAAGAAAAAAGCTTCCACAGCATGGAAGGGGACCCGAGTGAGTTGCCACTGCTGGCTGGGGTGGCCAGCTTTTATTCCCTTATTTGTCCCCACCCGTGCCCTGCTAGTTGGTGCGTTTTTACAGAATGCTGATTGGTGCATTTTACACTCCTCTAGCTAGCTACAGAGAGAAGATTGGTGCGTTTTACAATCCTAGCTACAGAGTGCTGATTGGTGCATTTTACAATTCTCTTATAAGACAGAACAGTTCTCCAAGTCCCCACCCAACCCGGAAATCCAGCTGGCTTCACCTCTGATTATCAGTTCCTGTCAGCATTTGTCATCCCTCAAGCCTCTTCTAAACATTAATAATAGAGAAGATCCTTAAATCACATCTTCTAAATTTCGCTTAGAAATATCCCTTGAGAGTAAGAAAATAATCTAAATTGACTTGATATTCAAAGTACTCCATAGGTATTTCTACCACACCTCCTCAAATTTATTATATATAAACTTTTTGACAAAGCAAAATTTACTAAACAACAACTTTGTATTACTCCTTCTTTGATGACACAATACCCTAACAGTTTTCTTTTCTTAAGTCTCATCCTTCCCTGAGACTAATCAAGCCCACTTCCTCTCTGTTCTTCATCAACCCATCAACCAGTAGAGTGCTGGCTTCCTCTTTGAATCCTGTGCTGCTTGCCTTCTGAGCCAGCCACCTGACAACTAACTATGAAAGGCTGTGTATGCTTTTTTACATTTAGATGCACATGTCATACTTCTGCACGTAAAGTTATTTTGCTCAATAGTAGAGAGTATGCCATATACCTTTTTAATCATATCACTTTACAGACGAGCTTATATCTACAAAATGCATAACCATTTTACCTGTATACTAATAAATGATGTAAATATTACAGATATGCATACATATATAATAACTGTGTTATAGAAATTCCAAATTCATCAGATGAAGTATAAGTTCTTAAGAATCTAATAATAGATACAAATCATGTAGATTTCTGAAGAGGTGCAGACAAAATAGTTACCATGAATATAGAGACACATTTTTATGCGAATATATATTATGTATACATAATACATGTGGGGGATCTAATTTTGTATATTAACTTCTAGTTTCTATTTTGATTATTTATTTTATTGAATAATATTAATCACAAGATAAAAACATTTTTGATGGAGAATAGAACTAGATTTAGTTAGTAGAAATAGTACTTGTTAACTTAGTGAATTCAGAGGTGATATTAAAGAGGAAAGCACAGTGTTTACATTCATATGAACTCAAGTGTTAGGTGAGCCAAGAACACAGCTGAAGAGTCAATAAAAGGAGCAGAAGGTTCATTGGTGATAGTACTGATCAGGCACATTTCTGGATACTTCAATTGAGAGCACTATCCATATATTAATATAGTTATAATAAAAAGCACATACAAATGAACTGTAACCATTTAAGGAAAATGACACATGGTTTAGCCACCACTACTTTATGGGAAGGTCTGGGGAGGAGTTTGTGCAATGTAAAAAAAAAAAAAAAAAAAATGTATCAAAAGACCACAGTGTTTGTGAACTCAAAACTTCTATACTGCAAAACTCTTCTAAAACTATTATATCATCTGCTGAAAATAGTCATAATTTTCAATAAGACGTTTAATAAATAAGTGTTGTCCCACCTATGCTGCATACTAGGAATTGGAAGTCCTTTCGGATACTGGCAAATGTTACAGCCCACTACCTTGTTTGCTTGCCCAGGAAACTGATGTCAGAAACAATGAAAAGGTCTACAGAACAGTAAGATTAGACCAGGTAGTAAGGGCAATGCATGGGTTGAATTTTGTCTTCCAAGGAAAACTATGTTGAACTTCTAACCTCCCTGGTCAGGGAGGTTTATTTGGAGATCAGGCCTTTACAGAGGCAATCAATGTAAAATGAGTTGATGAGATTGGGACCTAATCCAGTAAGCCTGGTTTCCTTATAAAAAGAGAAAAATTGTACACAGAAACAAACATGCATAGAGTTAAGATGTTATGAAGAGACACAGGGAGAATAAGATAGTCATCTATAAGCCAAGTAGAGAGGCCCAGAACAGATTTTGTCCTCAGAGCCTCCAGAACTGTGAGATGCTAAACTTGCATTGCTTAAGCCACTCTATTTGTGGTCCTTTGTTACACTAGCCCTAGTCAGCTATTATAGGCAGTAAACTTACTCATCTAGCTTTCCATTCTTCTAGTTCACATATGTAGGTAGATTATGATGACAAGGACAATGTGTGTCTATATGAGTTCTAAGTCTCAATAGTTATGAATATTCATTAAGTGGAGATCATAAAACTGTAGGAGTATTAAAATCTAGCAATGGACATAGACATTGCTCTATTAAAATTAATTTCAACACGTATTCTCCTTTCTCACTGATAAATATGCACCACATTTTCTTAAACTTGTCCTTTACCTTTGTATGCCAGTTTCACATGGCTGTTAAATGTCTCCTTTCTTCTGGAAATGACATGGTTATGACAGATGATGCATATAGCTTGGAATGGAAGTTTTGGATCAATATATAGAACTCCAGTTAGAATTCAAATTTTTCTTCTCTTGCTTTGTGCTAATTTATACTTATGGTTGTTTAAACTTGTGTTACAATACTGATGTCTATCTGCTGAACAGCTATTCTTTATGACGTCATAGTGTTTGGCTCCCCCCCACCCCGACCAATGTACTCAGCTATTCATAAAGAAATAAAAGGTATGTGGAAAATTTGTAGAAAGGAAGGATCAAAGTACACAGCAACATGTAAAGGAAGTACAAAATAGCTTTTTTGTTGTTTCAGTAAACACACATTTTTTTTTTTTTCAATCAGAAGTTGGAAAAAATGTTCTCCTGGAAATATTAAGAATATATTCATACATGAGATTCTGGTGAATAAATTTTAGTCAATGCACTTAAAAAATTTTAGTAAGGACTTGTAAATACTTTTGTGAAAGGAAGGATTTCAGATACACAACTCTGTATAAAAGTAGGCACTAAAAGGTATTAAATATTCCAGAAATAATGATTTCTGGTAGGCTATCCATGACCTCGCTGTATGTATTACCTGTAATGCCCCTACTATTTCAAGATTTCACATGTTTACTCCTTAAGTCTTCTGCATCTCGTTATGGAATTGTACTCAAAGAGTACTGATCATCACGTGTTGTTAGCAACAAATTATCTTGGACAGTGTTTAATCAGGGATTTGAGATTGTTCAGTCATCATTTAATGCTGTCTGAGGCAGTGATGGGACATGGCTATGCTAAAGCAAGGAGAGATCAGTAGTCCAGGAATGCTGACAAGATTATGCAAGATTTTAAAAATCAACATAATGTTAAAGCAAAATAAAATATGAATGTCACTATAAAAAAATCTAACCAAATCAAGCACCAAAGGAAAGTGTGTTAAGAAGAACAATTGTGCATTATCTTCAATAATGCTAGGCACCATAAAGAGATACTACATGATAGACACATATTAGATACTTCATATATTATGTAATCCTCACAATCTCAAGAGGGCAGAAAAATCGTTTTTGTCTCATCTACATATGATTGAGGAACATATATAATTTATCCATTCAAACCCTGTAAAAGGCAAAACTAGCGTTCAAATCAAAATCTACCTAGCTTCAAAGCTGTTGTCTTTCAGGTGCAGTGATAGTAAAACATAATCAAGTGATCAGTAGCCATCAAAATGATGGATAATCAGGCCTAGATAAGCATCTTTCTGCAGATTTTGTCTGGCAGTGGGATGTATAAATAGGAATCTAGTAATAAAATGGAATCAAGGAAGATAGTCATTGGTTGTAGGACCTGTGAGAAGCTGTGAAACACACCAGTTGGACATTCTGTCACTGATTTATCAGAATTCTCTTTGTATTTGATTAAAAAACAAAACAAAACAAAACAGTAGATAAACAAGGATATATAGACCCAAAGAGATAAGCAGTAAGCGATTATTCTGAGCAAGTATACATAGACCCCAAAAGATGAGTGGTAAGCAATCATTCTGAGCATCTGACTAAGGAAGGGCTCCTCGTAATACCAGTGATTATAGGTGATACCTGTGCAGATCAGAACGACCCCACCTGTCTAGGTTCTTTCTGTTTTCGTAAGGTTATGGCTGACGCTTAATATAATCATTGTTGTATTCAGGGAACTGTGGAACACACAGAAGTCCAGGAAGACCCAAGTAGAAAATTAGGAATCGATTATTGGGGAAAAGACGGAAGAAACAGGAATTGGTTGATATGCCTATCCTGGTTCTGGCTGATGAAGCAGGTTCATCAGGAGCATAGGAACAGATTCTCAGGCTCATTCACTTAGGAACTTTAGATTATTGAGATAAGATAGGTATCACCATCTCTCAGAGCCACTGTTGTGATGTTTATACTGGGTAGAAGATCATGCTGGAAAGAATATAGACTTTTAAAACAGAAAAAGAAACAATATTAACACTCTGGCTCAACTGTTTACTGGGTGTCGTTCTTTCTGCAAAGTCCTAAGTTTTACTCAGTGCCATTTTCTTTTTCTTAGGGTTGTTAGAAAGACAGCGATAATAGCAGTTAACAGAAATGCCTCCTGTTCTATGTGCCAGGCACTATGTATAGTGATTCGCATGTGTTACCTTATTCAATCCTTATAACATGTTTATAACATAAATTGCACTGTTAATCCTTTTAATACAAATGAAGAAATCGAGATTTGGGTACTTGTTCAATGCCACAAAGACAGTATATGGTAGAGCTTTGTTAGTCTAGTTCTAAAGTCGAAACACTTAGCCCTGCTTTCTAATGTGTGAAAAACACTTAGCATAATGTCTGACATACAGAAGGATTAAGTGAATATTAAGTCCCTTTTTCCCAACTAACTCTAAAATATTCAGACTGTAAGGATTCTATTAATGAGTTCTCTAATCTGTCAATAGGAAAATATCACTGATATAATGGCCTATTTGAGTCTGGCCCTGATGCAGCCTATTCTATCTAGTGTTATTTCTCACTCAGATATAGATTCTCAGTCCCATACCAACATTTAGGACCAGGACTAGACATAACATGATGACAAATAAGGGGATCCAAATGGTGAATTTATGGAGGAAGGTGGATATGGATCTTAGAACATATTCTGTTTTCCAGATAGTGCTTTAATCAGATTCAAAGAGGTAAAATTAGTTTGTAAGAAATCGAACTATTGCTTCGTGAGATGGCTCTCCGTGAGAGTGGACGGTGACATTTATATAATTATCAGGTGAAAGCAAAACTTAGTTTCAGTGCAGACAGGAAAATAACTACAAGGGAACATGTGAAGAACATGTGACATTAAACCGAGCAGGAATTCCAGTGGCTGCATGATAGGAAATAATTAAAGTTAGATGGATAGCTATAATGAAAGGCAGCAAGCTTAGTTTAGATTGTTTTCATTAAGTATTCCAGGTAATGGCAGCAAGTTTGAGAGATTTCCCCAAGGTAAAGGTATAACAGGGATAGAAAAAGCAATGGTTTCAGAAGCAAAAGAGAAATATTTGTTAAAAAGAGCTATAAATAAACAGGGCTATGTGCTTAGAAAAAAGCAAGGAGTAGACACACAATCCTAAGTACACAAGTACGCATGCACACAAAAGCAAATAATTGAAACTGCTTACTAATGTAGTCGAGCCTTCATGGTATTTTGCACTCAAGGTGCTGGGGAATGATCAAAAAGTAAAGGTTTTCACTCCCTTTTTTAACATGATGCAAATGATTTCAAATCTTTATTTTGAAGGTGCCAACAAAGACAGCTTGGGTTGTCATTTTCCTATAGATGCTGCTGTACCTTCATATATCAAAAAGTTTATTTGAATAATTATATATTGTCCACATTTTTATCATAGGAGTTTCCTAACCCATAATAATTACATCAAAACAATACTGAGCTACAGCATAGTGCATTTCAATAGTGTAGTCAGTAACAGATACATTCTAAAAGATGTTCAAACTCGCCAGTATTTAGAGATTCCCCAAAACAGACATAATTCATCTGAGTAAAATATATACAGTTGTAATTTATCAGGTTGACTCAAGGGAGATAAATCTTACTAAAGACATACAATTAATCACAATCCTTTTAGTATTTATCTGGTGGCTTAGAAAAGTTAAATGCAAAATAAGAATCAGTTCAAATTCTCTAAGTGTGCTTTAATAGTCTGTGGTTGAGTAAATATACAGAGGAAAATGGATTTGTGTTCAATTTAAAGTAAACTATATTTAAATCAGTAGTCCTATTCAATAGCTATGAATTTACCAATTTCAACTCTTTCATGATTCATATATATTATAATCAACCCAAGTAGTTGAAAAAAGTGGATGGAGGAATACACAATCTTCACTACAAAGATATAATATGCTTCCTTTTTCCTTCATTTTAACAGCTTCATTTGACCAGGTAACAAAATTACATATGGAAACGTTGTCTTAGCCAATTGCGTAGACTGGCAGTTTTATACTTTTGGATAACTTTAAGAAAAGTCTTTGAGAATAGTACCTGAACACCTAACATGGATAATAGAATTCTATAATCCTATAATGAAAGAGGTACTTTGTGGAATTTATTCCATATGGGAGAGTAAAAAGCAGAGTTAACAGGGGTTGCCATCCATACTCATGATTGCATTTTGTATTTTTCAAGGGCTCACTAGAGCCACCACCTTCAAAAAAGATCAATAACATTACTAAGCAACTGATACGTAGGAGGCACTTGCAGTAAGAATTTCTGAGTCTTTATACTAACTCTGTGAGGTACATCGTATTATTTAGACCATCCCTATGAGGAAACTGAGACTCATAATTGTTCAATAGAATGTTCAAAATCAGAAAGCTACTATATTGCAAAATCTGACCAGGTTTTCTGATCTCAAGACTGATGTAATTTCTCCTTGAGCAAGACGCAGTAGAAAGTGAACAGGTTTTTGGAGTGTGGGGTCAGACGAACATGTTTGAAAGGCTCTCTCACTTATCACCTGTGGATCTAAGGATTATTCTCTTAATCCCTCTCACCCATCTTCCTCTTATGTAATTTAGATTTAGTAGGTAAAAAGTTAATTTTTTATAAAAGCTTAAAAATTACACCACCTATAATATGTAAAAACCCTATTGAATTCCCTTCTTAGTATATTGAACATCTATTGTTGTACAATCATTAAACCCATATTGTCTTCTTCGGTCTTTTTAAAACCTTTTTATCAGGAGGATTCTAAGTCTTTCACGAAACAACAATGTAGGAGCCTGAGCTCTCCACAGCTGCCTTTACAAAATTGAAAGGCACTCTTTATTTTCTCAAAACACAGGCATTATAACTTATTAATCTTTTTAACTTCACTTTATGCATTCAATGACTCATTCCTTTTTCCATATAACATTTCCTATGATTCCCTCTTTCAACTACTGATTATTCTTTATTTGAAAGGCACTCTGCCAGACAGCAGAGATTCAAAATGCATTAAGACAAAATTCTGGCCTTAGAGATGTCAACACTGTTGTGAAGTGAAGTTGACACACAAATAGACAGATGAGTGGTATAAAGAGGAGTGGGCAAGGAACTGGGAGCACTGGACCTGGAGACAAGAACTGAGGTTAGGAAGTCAATGCAAGTGTGGAGCCCAGGGCATTGGCAGGTTTCAGAGCCAGTTACACTCCAGGAAGTCTGGAAGCCAAATGGCAAAGTAGAGCCAGATTTCTGGCTCAAGGTCTTTAGTCCACAACCATGATGCTCACAGGCACCACCCATCAGAAAAGGAAAAAGCCGAAGAAGGATGATATGGTCAGGCTTTGTGTCTCCACCTGAATCTAATCTTGAATTGTAAGCCCCATAATCCCCACGTGTCAAGAAAGAGACCAGGTGGAGGTAATTAAATCATGGCGGCAGTTTTCCCCGTGCTGTTCTCTGCGTTAATGAGTTAGTTCTCATGAGGTCTGATGGTTTTATAAGGGACTCTTCCCCGCCTCGCTGGGCCTGTCTCCTTCCTGCAGCCTGGGGAAGCAAGTTGCTTGCTTCTGTTTCGCCCTCCGCCATGATTTTGAGTTTCTGAGGCCTCCCCAGCCATGCTGAACTGTGAGTCAAGTAAACCTCTTTCCTTTATAAATTACGCAGTCTTGAGCACTTCTCTATAGCAGTATGAAAATACTTATACAAAGGACATAGCAAAAAGTAAAGCAAGAATAAAATCAGGCAAGAAGTAGACCATAAAGATAGCTGGGATAAGAAGAGAGAGAAAAAGTACCGAGAATATGCAGCAAAAAAGATTGAAATTTTAATTTTTATTCTGGCATTAAATATAAAAAAAAAACCTTATAGAAAAGTAATGTCAAGATATATTTGACAAAATAATGATTTACCATTTTTATTCTGAGGATAATAGATACTTGCTAATTTGTGATTTGATGGAATAAAAAAGCTTCCACTAAAGTTCAGTTTATCAAATGAAATGAAGGGTTATTTGCACAAATATATTTTAGAATAAATATTTTAGATGTAAATTATTTGTGGTTTGGCTAATTTTAGATCTTTAAAATCTAGATTTTGCTAAAAATAGTAGAATAAGAGTCAAAATGCTTCCTGACTTATTTTTTCTGCATTGTTAAAACTATAGAATAATTATGAAACTCTATTATAGCTATATCTTATGTGAATTGCATTTTCAAAAGAATAGCAAAGTTTTATATGTGTTTGAAATAGTCATTTTCTGTTAGTCAAAATAAACTTCTTGAAAGTTGAAGAATTTGGGCCAGGTGGCTTTAATCATTTTTTAATCCAAATGTAGCAACAAGCTGTAATGCCATTATTTCATGTAGGCATTATACTCTTATGTGCTTGTTTTTACTATATCAATTCCAAATATCTGTAAGAAGTATTTTCATTCATTGAAATTTACTTTTGTCATGTACATAGAATCGTTTTTCAGGTTTCAGAAGCAACTCATAATAACAGTGAAACAAATAATCGAGAGTAAAGGGAAAAATAAACATGGTTTTCTCAAGTTCAAGCTTTCATACTGATATTTTGCTTTTCTCATTGTAGCATGAGTGGAGGGATTGGGAGCCACAAATAGCTGACTTAAGGATTCCAGCTCTTAGCAAGACTTGTCTTGGTGGCTTGAGGGATCACATATACTCTTTGGCTGTTTAAGGGAAACGCAATGAATTGGAATAGCGATTCTTAGGGGATGGGAGGAGTTAGAGCTGGGAGGTGGAAAGGAATCCAGTATCCGCTGTGCATCTCCCAGTTCTCTGGGCTTTGCTGGATGTTTCTGTGACAATCTGTTACAGATCTTTGCTCCTCGATCCAGGTGCTTAAATGCTGATAATAAAAATGTGTGTTGTGAGAATGCAACTGTGGAACTGATGGGAAGTAACCCTATTTTCTTAGTCCATTGCCTTTTTTTTCCTTTACGCTCCACTTGATAAATAACTTGGCAGCCAATAGCAACCCAAAGCACACCCTATAAAGAAGTATCCCCTTTTTCTGTAAGCTTATAATCCTTATGATGAACTTTCTCAAGAACAAGGTGGAATTTAAGTTTTTCCTAAGAATGGTCATAGTGTTGTATATGTGTGTGTGTGTGCATGTGTGTGTAGGTAGGTAGGGAGGTAGATAAATATAATGTATCTATTTTATTATACATACCTATTATATATAACAATATAGATAATGGTATATATCATAAATACATAAAAATATATATTATGTAGATAGATATAAAATGTGTATATAAGAAAATGTATCTTGCTGAGGAAGAGTGAACAAGAAAAGTAAATTTACCAAGATTGATAAATAAGAAATCATAAATAGTTGAAACTACTATTTATATTTGTTCTTGTTTGCAAATGAGAGGATCTGATTCATTAGTTATTGTGCTCTAATTGTCCTTTTGACATCTCAAAACTGGCTATTTTTACCACCAAAATTACATTTCTAAGTTTTGTTAATAGGTTTTATTTACAAAATCACAAGATTAGAATTTAACTTCAAGTTAATATAACCCACCTTTTTAAGAAGAATTTTTGGTGAAAATTTACTTAATTATTACTGATTTTATGAAACCTAATCCGCAATATTCCTACCTTTATTTGGATGAATAGTGATATCCTTTCTTCTGGTGATTATAGCCCCACTACTGAAACTGACTTGTTCTTTTGATACACTTTTATTTTGGGGCTTTTTGTTTTGAAATAATTAGGAATTCACAGGAAGTTGCCGAGAATAGTAGAGAGAAGTCCTATGTACACTTCAACTAGTTACCCCTACTGGTATTAATAGTATGTTGTGTAATTATAGTACAATACCACATTCAGGAAATTGACATTGATGAACTCCACACACTTTATTTAGATTTTACTTGTGTTTTTTTTTTATTTTTTTGGAAAAGGGTCTCTGTTGCCCAGGCTGGAGTGCAGTGGTAAGATCTCAGCTAACTGCAACCTCCACCTGTCACATTCAAGTGATCCTCCCATGTCATCCTCCTGAGTAGCTGGGATTACAGGCACGTGCCACCATGCCCAGTTAATATTTCCAGAGACAGGGTTTTGCCATTTTGCTCAGGCTGGTCTTGAACTCCTGGGCTCAAGTAATTTGCTCTCCTCAGCCTCCCAAAGTGTTGGGATTACAGGTGTAAGCCACCATGCCTGGCCTAGATTTTACACATTCTATGCCTGTTCTAGGTGCACTTACCTATGTAAGCATTGTATGTTTTTAATTCTATGCAACTTTATGACATATATAGATTTGTGTAAGTAAAAATATGGAATTATTCTATCACTTCAAGAATAACTCTTGCTACCCTTCTATAATTCCATATTACCTCTACTGCATTTACCTTTCCTATGTTGCAGTCCATTAGAGATAAAAATAACATGTAAGATATATTATTAAGAATAATAATCAATAGTCTAAGCTCTAAAGTCAGACTACTTGATTCTGCACCCTGGCTTTACACTTCCTGTCGTGTGACTTTGAACTTAATCTCCTTAAAATCAGTTCTCTTAACTACAATGTGAGTATATTATGCCATGTACTTCATGGTGTTATGATCAAATAATTCTAATAATTCACTATGATAGAAATTATTATAATTATGTTTGTCACTGCCTAGTGAATTACCCATATTCTCTACTAGATTATTAGAGATGCGAATAGAATATGGATATTCTCTTCTTACAATTTAGTAGACAATGTGGATAATAGACTATTATAAAGCAAGATAAGAGTTAGTGGAGATTGCTGTGGCAAAACCTATGAAGAAATTTAGGGAAAGAATGTGAAGAACTGATTATTGGAGGAAGTGATAAAAACTGATATAGGTGATGACTACATGGGAGGTAAAGAAGGTGAAATACTTTTCAAAGAGGGTAGAGGCTGGAATTAAGGAAAGCATAGGTCCTTTAAAAAACTGTGAATTGCGGCTGGGTGTGATGGCTCACGCCTGCAATCCTGGCACTTTGGGAGTCCAAGGTGGGGGAATCACCTGAGGTCAGGAGTTGGAGACCAGCCTGGCCAATATGGCAAATCCTGGTCTTTACTAAAAATATAAAAATTAGCCAGGCATGGTGGCACGTGCCTGTAACCCCAGCTACTCGGGTGGCTGAGGAAGGAGAATTGCTTGAACCCAGGAGGCGGAGGTTGCAGCAACACAAGATTGTGCCATTGTAAGCTAGCCTGGGCAACAGAGCAAGACTCCGTCTCACAAAACAAAACAAACAAACAAAAAAAACAAAACAAAACCTGTAAATTGTTTGTTGTGGGCTACAACTCCAAGATTAAGAGGGAAGGACCTTTTAAGATATGCTGAGTAATTTCCATCCTGAGAAGAACATAGCATGATCAGTTCAGATCTGCATTTCCTCAAAAGCATCTTGGCTGTAGTGCAAGTTATTATTGGAGGGGATGGCGACAGGTATGTTTCTTTATAAATGAAATACAGTTCTAAAAAGCATAATAGTACATTTTCAAGGAATATTAGTGCAGATGTTTGTTACATGATTTTTGATATACAAAATGTAGGTGATTTATCCATTATCTTCCTGAAGGCTCTGACAGTTTCATAAAGTTTAGCTTTATCAGTCTATAGAAAATTGACACATAAGCTTTAGTAGAGACTAATGCCAATTTTTCTTGAAAAAGATATTCTAATCTCTCTTATTTTTCTCAGTGACAACTTAGGAAATATTTTAGAACTTAAGATCCCTATAGTTGTAGAAGACATATTGAGATCAACATATTATTACCAAGTTCTGTGCGTTATCCATTGGGGAGACAGGAACTTAACACATGAAGACAAACCAAAAGGAAGTATGAATAAATAAATGTATAAAATGAAACCACTGAGATGAATCAGTCTGGTAAAATGAATGTTGAAAGACAAGTCCCACCTAACAGTTCATCCACGGTGCCTTACATATAGTTTTATTACAGAATGTATCACCTACTTTGTTCATTATTGGCTTACATTCCCATGTCCTGTACTAAAGAATATACTACTCAGCAAAGTTTATATTTTATTTATCTGTAATTACAGCCCCTAATATAGTATCTCAT
Organism: Colobus angolensis palliatus; assembly: GCF_000951035.1. Lineage (NCBI taxonomy): Eukaryota > Metazoa > Chordata > Mammalia > Primates > Cercopithecidae > Colobus > Colobus angolensis. The sequence goes on from NW_012120709.1 coordinate 5,954,127, forward strand.
ACAATAAAGTACTCATAGAACTTTAATGGAGGAGTGGAGTAGTGATTGAATTGTGTCGAAGTATTGGGGGGGGGTAAAGATTTTTAACTATATTTGAGGATGATAATTTTAAAAGAAATGCCTGAAACTTGGCACAGGTCTGGAAAGTGGTTTTCTAATTTTTGGTCTCAGTACACCTTTACACTGGTAAAAATTATGCTTACAGAGCTTCTATCAATACTATATTAGATGTCAGAGTTCATATTATAAAACATGTATTTAAAACAATAAACACATTAATATGAAAAAAATGTTGGAAATTGAATGGTCTTCATGAAAATTCTTATAAACTAACTGAAGGCAGGAACATGGTGGGTAGAAGTACTTCTATTGCTTTCAACTGCGCAATGATTTGATTTGCCAGTCATTTTACAAATATATGGTAAATATATTGATTCATCACTTGATTGATCACTCACATTTTCATTTATCTAAGCTTCATCTTCTATGTAATCTACATGAAAGCAGATAACCAAATTTAACTGTTCTTTGTCACCTACCAGAAGAGGAAATTAGTATCTTAAGAATTTCTATTTTCAGCACAAAGTTTCACTCAATAGATGCTGGTGTTTTTCAGTCATAGTGATTTACTCAGAAAAACTAAAATGATTAAGCCTGTTAGTTCTTCTAACGCATGGACAATAAATAAGGTAAACATGTATTCTGGTTAACCTGGGACTGTTCCTTATGTCTCTTATACCAGGCTAATAACAGCTCATACTTTCACTCTCAGAATATCTGGGTTTTCTAGTTTTCCATGATGTGATAATTATGCATTGCCTGCCTGTGCCAAAATATCTCACGTACCCCATAAGTAAATATATACACCTACTATCTGCAAAAATTAAAAATAAAAAATTTAAAAGGAGTATCTAGGATTGGATACTAAACTATTTGTTTAACCTGGCCATAATGCACAACTTTGTCAGAAGTTTTAAATAATCAGTGAGTCTGATTTCACATGTCAAATGAACATCTAGATCATGTAGTGAAGAAAATAACTTAATAGACATTTCAATGAAAGCTTATAAAATCATTTAATATCACCAAATGGAAAAAAAAGAGTGCAGCATTGTCAATAGAATGCTTTTACTTACATGATCCCATTGGGATGGGATCCCATTGGTCCCATTCAAGATGATCAAAACTGACTCCATCAAAATTCTTAAAATCAGAGTTTTTTCCCTCATCAAAATAAAAGTCACAAAACTATTAGATTTTAACAATGTTATTTATAGGTCCTGAAATATTTCTATTTGGAGATCAATAGAGCCTATATTAAATTCTAAATTTGTCAAAAAAAATACAAATTTAATTCTGATTTTGTAAAAAGTATAGCTGAATGAGCAACTAATTAAATATATTAAGTAATATATACTTTTGTCTAGTATTTTTGTTATGTTTCTACTGTGGTTAAATATACATAACCTAAAATTGACCATTTTACAATTTTTAAGTATAAAATTGCTTATATTTCACATTTCTATGGAGCTGTCATCACAATCTATCTCTAGAACTTTGTCACCTTCCTGAACTGAAGTTCTGCTTGATTGTGATTTTTAAGAGTAGAAAAAGTATTTTTATATTTTTTTGCATCAAAATGAGATTTAAATACATTACTCACAAAATAAACTAATTTTGGAAGTCTGTGATCTAGGCCTAGTAAATAAGTTGGTCTTTCCTTAGAGTGAGTTTTAAAGATTAAAAAGTTCTTTCAGGTCTTACATAAAATGTAAAATACTTAGAAAGAAAGCCTAGATCAGTTGAGGGCTCTAAGCAAAGTTAATCTATAATTACTTTTCATTAATCATAAATTTTAATATTTTTATAAGTGTTTAAAGTAAATCTGCTGGATCCATATTGGTTAAGTGCAGAGGATAATTGGCTGCAGATCCTTGCCACTTTTAAGCGTTAAGCTTGTCCTCAAGGCTGAGTATAATTACTCCCAGTCGTGTTCATTGGTATTTTATTGATAATGAGTTCCAGAACCTCTTAATATTTTTAACCTTGCCTTTATCTCAAAATGTACATTTTAAACTATCTAAATATTATACAATTAAAATTAAACATACATATTCATTGCCAGGATATAATATTTAACTATAAATATTGCAAATTCTTCTGTCTTTCATTTGACATTTCAGTAATATTTTGCTTTTGGAGTAAAGTAAAATAAAAAATGGAAAGTAAAATAAATAAATACAGCTATCCCTAAAATAATTAACTGCATGCCTAGTTTTAAAGGCTGATGACCCAGCAGTTAATATCAGCAGAAATCCCAGGAAAGCTAACATGTTGCATATGAAACTGTGGGCATAGAAAATCAAACAAGAAAAGCTGGCCCCCGCCCCCTGCCCTGCCCAGCAGCACACAATTTCATAGTGGTTTTCATTTTGAAAAAGCAAGGAACTATCAAGAATCAGAAAGTAGGTTCCTGAGACTGAGTTAGCAAGATATAAAACTGTGAAATCATCGAACAGTAGCAAGGAAATACACACCAATGGAGACAGAAAAATAAAAACTTTAGAGATATTTAAGAATTTAATAATTATAGAATGTTCTCTAAATTTTTTCTTTACATTTTCTTCTAATGAAATAATTCAATGGATATTTGAAGGCTTTTTTTTTTTTTTTCATTCACAATAATGCTAGGCACTATGCTAGGCACAAAGGAATACAAATAACAGACATAAAGGCTAACTGCATGGAGCATGGAGTCTGTAGTAGAGAACAGGCAACTATAATACAAAGATATGTATTGTAAGAGCCCTGATAGAAGTAGGCAGAGTATACTATGAAGCACGTAGGATTGGAACCATTGTTCAGTCATGGCCAGTGATGAAAGACTACCCAAAAGCATTGCATTTAAGTTGAGGTGTTAAATTCGAGTTAACCAGACAGAGCAGAAACGAGGAAAGCAATCAGAGGTAATGATGTGGAAAAGCCTGGAGTCAAGAGATGGCTAAATTGGAGTCCAAAAACAAATAAGCAAAACCAGTCTTGACTGATAGATATAAACAGATTGTAAGTTTTAAGTTACAAAAATATCATCAAAAAATATTTTTTCATATTTAAAGTGAATTACTGTATAGAAAGATGCCAAGATTATTAAGATAGCTACAAGTAATGAGAACACTGTTTTCATTTCAAGAATAATTAATATATCTTCATAATACAAAAAATATTTAGTCAGTAAATATTAAAATATTTGCTTGTAATATTTTGGATAATTTTGTACTATATAATCTGTCAAGAGGGCCTTGAGCAGGTGAACATTATTACTTTCTAATTTTTGCGTTGGTAATATTTTTCATTGATAATAACAAATTATGAATTTGTTCATAATTAAGATTGCAGCTATAACATTTCTTCATTAACCTTTTAGTAGGCAAGTTATCCTGAAAATTAGAAAAGTTGATTAGTCACACGTACGAAATTGTCTTCCCAATACTCTTATCTTTGCCCACATAAATCTAATTGAAAAGTTAGAACATTTACCAGTGAGTGTAGAATTATATGGCATGGTTCTATGGCAAGCCTTTAAGCAGAAGTGTTGACTACAATTTTTTTCATTGGCACTGCTATCCACTGACCATTTCCTAAATAGCTGACTGAACTCTCCAACATGATGGATAAAATCTGACTCGTTTTATCTGGAACACTTTAAAACCACACACATTAGAGTGGTTAATAACGAATTCAGTGTAGACCCTTACACAGTGAATCTTTTTAAGAGTGTTTTAATTTTTCTCCCCTACCAAGGCAGCCATTGAACACATCTTCTATCTGTTGCCTACTACTTGGCTAAGTGAAAATCCTTTTTCATTTACATAACTTTTTCATTCACATGTAGGATTTAGAAAGTTAATAATTATATATTTGCAATAGCAGGTGATTATTCCGCTAATTTTGTATCATATATTCCAACTGTTTAAAATGAAATTTACAAGACGTGGCTGGCTTAAATATAAACAAGCTTGCAATCAATTTGGTTTAATGAAATTAAAACCCTACAATATGACTAAAGAGAAGAAAGCTTTTGGTTCTCTCCTGAATTCTTAATGGAAACGACTGTTCTGGTCTAAAGAGATCATGAAAAACATGGTTGGGCCAAAACACTAGGAAAAGATTTATTCCGTATTAGTCAACATAGTAGAAAATTCTAATTATCTAGGGAAGATTAGAGATGGCATTTTCAAGTGATGTGATTTTTTAGGTACTTTATATTGCTGTTGTGTATTGAGTTAAGGTGTGGAATAATAATCACTTTTTCAATGAAAGGAAGATTTAAGCATAGATGCTGAACCAACTTCTCTGAGCTTTTAGTAGAATGCTAATTAACAGATATGGTAATCTAAATTTCATTGTATGCTTAGATTTGGGAACAGGTGTTATAGCATTGATTATTCAGTGAAAAGGCCAGTTCCCTGGAAAGGTTATACACACGACTTTTGCTAACTTGTTAATTGATTTTTTTCCCCATGGTATTCTGTTTCACCTTTTTATTAGAAAACAAACAAACAAATGCCGAGTGAACCTGCATGCTGTTTTTCAAAAGTTTTTAATGGCTCTCCAAATAACGCTCCAACACTACTGGGACCCTATACAGTCCTCTCGCTTTAACTTTATATTAGTGTCTTACTCAGTTAGAATGACTCTACATTCTGTTAAAATCATCAGGCTTCATTTACTCTTGAGAGTAACATTGCCTTCTTTGTTATAGATAGCAGTAAATTGTTCATTTTTTAAGATCCATTTCAATGTTACTTCTATTCCATGAAGGTTTTCCTGATAATCTCCCCTTCCTAGTGATTTCTTCTGAGTTACAGGTGTTCTTGGTACTACTTGCCACTTAAAATTATATTAGTTTGGGTCCTTTCAGCTGTAGGTGATTAAACCTCACTTAAAAATAGTTTATACCACAAATAATGTGGGGAATTATTGACCGAAGTTACTGGGAAGTTCAAGGAGTAGCAATAATTCAAGTTCAACTGGATCCCTGGGCTCAAATTACATGGTCAAGATACTCTTTACCTTTCAGTAAGTTTTGCTTTTCTTTGCATGAACTTGACTCTCAGCCACTTCATCCCCGGTAGGATGGCACTGATACTCAACAGTCTTGCCAAGCTTACATTCTTAGAAGGTACCATCCTTTTTCCCAAATATTTCAACAATGTATCTAAGAAAATTGCTGATTACATTAGCATATGTTGTTACATAACTTCTCCACAGATAAATTACTGTGACAAAGAAAATGAAGAAAGCCATATTCTCACCCACAAACCCAGGTTCTCAGGTCTATTCCAAGAATGTCATGAGTTGAGAAAAGGGAGGCATACTTCCATAAAAGAAATCTACGCTAGTTTTACCAACAAACAGTAGTGGAGAAAAAGGTTTAGCAGAGAAAGATAAAATAAAAGCTGTGCACTAAGATATCGGTATTTGTATTTATTTGTACTGATACATACTATTTGATTTATAAATTGATGTTGGGGTGCATATTTTATTAACCTGGATAGCTATCAAAAGCTTCATTTCTAACATACATCATTTAAATAACTGTAGTTATCATTTAAAAATACTGTTTAATGAAGATGTTACCGAAGCTTGTAAATTAAGGGTGAGAAGTTGATACTATGTTTTCAGTTGTTAACTTTGGTGATCAAAAGATAAAATTGTATCTCAGCAAACTAAGAACTAAAGAAAACAGGAAAAACGTATGGTAATCTTCTGAACCCTCATTTTATCAACATGTCTCCTCATAGGCTTATTCTCCTTATAATAGTATAATGAATGTATTTTGTACTGTGTACTTACCAATACTGCATGGTCATTGAAAGCAGAACCTATTTCTCAGGGCCCTTCTGTGTATGCATTGCCTAGATCAGTACCTTATCTATATAATACTTGTTTTAATTGTTGATCCTTATACAAGTGAAACATTTTCAAATAAAAGTACTGCCTATATTAAAGGATTATTTTGTTTACTTCTGTCTTAAGTAGTCTCATGCTCAACATTTGAGCAGTTTAGAAGCTTTCCTAATTGACTAGTCATTTCATGTCCACTGATAATTTACAAGTTGCATTTGTTTTTTGAGCTCACTTCAAATAATCTTTGAGTTTCTAGGTAAGTGTTAATCCTCCTTATCAGATGAGATGGTGGGTTTTGAGAGTGAGAACATAAGATTTGAGAAAAAGAACAATTTTTGACCATATATTGCCAGAACAAGTTTTTGCTTTAGTCAGTTTATTTGATTAAATTTCATTTTAGCTTTCTTTTCTCATTTTCAATAGATAGCTGTAACGTTCTTGTGTATATGAGAAGGCATAACATGGTGAAATCCATTCTGAGAAGCACTCTGCCACAGGCAGCAGGGTTATTATTAAACTCTTGGCAAATGTGGCCGATACATGCCTGATGGCGATACACTGTTGCCTGTAGACGAACTTCATCTTTCTCCAAATATAGCTCATTGCTTGTGCAAATACAGGCCATCAGTCACAGGGAGAGAATATGGAGGTAGTTTCGAAACGCATTACCCCTAAAGGGAGAATATAGAAAAACAGTTCAAACCCATGCCTGCTGGTGCTGACACCATGGTGTTAGTTTCACTTGACATAGGAGAGCAATATCAGTTACCTGAGATGCTGTTTTGTTTAGCGTGTAGTGATTGCCCTTTCATTCTGCCTAGTATCTAGTCCAGTGCTGGATACATGGCAGGAGAGTAAATAATTGTTCCAGAATTAATGAAAGATTATCTATTGGTTAAAGTCATCCTGTGGGACAGGAAATTGATTAAGTGCCTTTTTCTTTTATACTCATCTGCTGTTGAATTTCACAGTGATCTGTTGTTTGTCCCAAATCCATTTCTTGTTTGGCTTTTCTACTGAACGATGAGAATTAGCTTAGTGGAAGAATGCAGGTGGGTGCTAAGAGTGAGCAAACAACTTTTGTTCCCTCTAAGTCACTAAGCCTCAAAGCAACTGCGTTTCAGGGGAAAAAGAAAACATTATTTGGAGGGTCATGAGTCTAAATAGAAGAGAAACATCACCAGTAACATAACTATCTCCCCCTCAGTGTAGATTCTACTAATACTGGCTCTTTCCTAGTATATTTGAATTATTTTTAAATTTATATTCCGTGAGATTCAATATAGAGAAAGGGAAATATCAATGTGCATTATCGTAGAGACTGTTCCAAAGGATTTCTTAATGGTCAAAATACATTAAAATATGTACATATTTTATCTAACCATTAAAAGTCACTTTCATTTCCCCCAGAAATTTAACAGCTATTAATAATAAATGACTATGGAAGTGCATCATTAAATCTTATAAAGACCTTTTTCTGTGTATATATCCCATCACTTTTCTTCAGGTGAGGTAATGAAACTATTGACTCCTTTACCATATTCAATTAAAAAGATATTGAGAGATTGTTTCATGAAAGGTACTTTTTAGATATTTCATGATGAGGTAAGAAGTAAAAAGTTGGGTAAAATATGATATTTACATTAAGTCTCATATGAGCTCATGGTAAGGGCAGGATACACACACACAAACACACACACATATATATATATATCTCTACACACACATAAATCTAATGAAATTTAGGATTAATGAATTCTCAAAAACATAGGAGGTCAAAGCAGGGAAATACATAAAGTGGGAGCAGAAAGGCCAACTTCATGAAATCATGAGGGAGGCTGTGAAGGATGCACAGGGATATGTTAAGTGGTGAAGGGGAGAATGGAGAGAAGCACTGTAGAAGTTGCAGGAAGAAGGAGTCATGCAAGCAAAGACATGCACAGAGGGTGACACTGATCCCGGCTCTATGGATGGGGATTAATTCAGCTTTATGGAAACACAGATTTTCTGCAGGGGACTAATGAGAATTGACAGTGGAGAGGTTGCTTGGATCGAAATTGTTCAGTGCCTCAGACTTGGTGAAGAGGTTTTAAGAAATTTGTTGGAACATGAGAAACTATGTTTTTATTAACATCACAGGATAATAGAATGACCCTTTAAAGACTGTGTTAGCAGAAGTATTCAGAGTATTTATAGATTTTTTTGCCTTGTTGATTTAGTTAGATGCAGCTGAAATGCCTCCTCTTTACATCTCTGCTTCTCCAAATCCTGCCTATCCCTCAAGACCAGTGCAAATGTTGCCTTCTTCAAGAAGTCTTCTATTGCCCTGCCAGACTGAAGGAATCACTGCTAGAGATTGCAGTGCTGGCTTTCTGCATGTGATTACAAAAATTTTTAGTATGTCATTTTATTTTTTAATATAAAATACTATATATTAGGATAAAGCTCTATGTAATCTAAAACATGAATCACTGACATCTTAAGACAGATCTAGAAAGGACTACGCTGTGAGAACATACTGTGTATTTCAAAGTACTTAGAAAACTTGAAATATTCACAACACAGTGAAACGATAAATACTCAAGGTGACAGACAGATGCCCCAAATACTGACTTGATCATGATACATTCTATGCAGACGGAAAATGTATGTTCATTTAGAAAGTATTCCTGTATAATTCCACAATGCTCAAGAGGGTGAAGAAAATGGTAAATAATAACGTACCATTTCTCAGCTATATTATCCTTAGTCAACTCAGCCTCATTGTTCAATTTTCCATAGTTTGCTTTTCTCCATGTAGTTTCAGATGAGAATCTGCCAAGAATCATGCAAGACTTGGAAAGCAGAAGTGGAGAGGTTAGTTGCAGAAAGATTGGCGGATAGAGGCCTGTCTCTTGACAGACTTGTTCTTCTGTGTTACCGGCAGTGAAAATTGTTGGTACCTACACTCCATGAGATTGCCAAGATTTATCACTGACCATGTGAATGACTAGATCTTAGCAGCTGTATCCCTTGCATTACTTTCTTAGCCCTTGCAACAGTTTTTAAAGCCTCTGTTTCTCTATATTGAATATTTCCAAATTGAACTACCTAAAGTGGCTTGTAGCTTTTATTTTTCTTAATGAAAATTTGACTGATACAACTTCTATTACAAAAACTATTCTTACTGTAGTTGAAGGTTTATCTAATGAGTAATACCAAACATGCTTAAGGTTACAAAATGGAAAAAAAAACGCTTCTGAGGGTGAGAAAAACTACCCTGCATTGAGATAGTAAACCCCAGTTCCTGTTACAAGTGAAAATAATTTAAAAAGAACACCTCAAGGTTATCACATAGACTATAACCCTACTGGGGAATTCTAGAAGAAATACATACTTCAGAATTAATTTATTATAGGAGTAAGGGAAATGAGTGTTTACACACCCACTCTTCTCAAGCATTAAAGTAAGCTCAGGTGGCATTAATTACCAAGCACTGCCCTAAAAATGTAGTTGGAGGCCAGAAAAGGCTCTCATGCACTTGTCGGTCTTTAATATCTGGGCCAGCCAGACATTGAAAGGACAAGACCTGAAAGGATATAAATGGAGCACTGACAAGTCTTGTGCAGACAGGTTAAACATTTTATTTATCTCACGGTTCCCCATATCATGCAGATTATTCCTCTGTTCCTAGGTTTGGTGACCATTCACCAAAATAAAATTGTATATCAGATGGGTAACTTGGCTACTAGATCAGGGAAGCACATTCAGCTGCAAATTGTAGGCATTTCATTCTTACTTGTCTTGGATTACTCTGATTTAAACAACATGTTTGGTAGAATGAACCCCCCCCCAGATTTAATCAGGCAAAAGTCTTAATGTGTTCATTGGTTACACAAGGTCTCTTGCAGCCTTAAAAGGAGCAATTAGTGTATTCATTTCAGCATCAACTTGGTTCAAATTGCAGACAAATTAAAGTCTAATTTATTCTATAATTTATCATCATTATCACTCACCATGTAACTAGGAAACTTAGTAGTGGTATTTTTAAGGTAAACATTGGACTCATCTAGAAATCTCATTGCCTCTGCATTGTATTTTGTTTCTTTAACTATTTTTAAGAGACAACACTGCCTAGGAGAGGCAACTCTAGATTGAAACACCACATCTTTAATGAAAACATAACCTCACTTATTTCTAGTACTTGGGAAATTATGCCAGTCTTAAAGTAAAGCATCTGTTATTCCTGAGATAATGTTGCATGATCTAATCAACCTCCAGTGCTTTGTAAAATTGGTCTCCCAGTTGGCCACCAGGTACCGTGTATCATATACAGATACTGTAATTCAGCCAAAAGATGTACATAAAAATCTGAATTATGCCTATCTACACACATTTCCATGGGCCAAGAGATAGAAAGGTAAATACTGACACACAAACACACACGAAGAGAAAAAGAATATTTATCAACATTGAATATAACAGCTCATAAATAATTCTTATAGGTAAGAATATATTCAGAGAGCTAACAAAGGGCATAGGGAAATACATTGGCATCAATTCTGTTTCATGTTTTTCCTGCTTTGTCAGGGAAATGGAATTACATCTAAATAATGGCCTTCCCAAATATTTTAGAAGCAAAGTTGTTTACAAACCTCAAACAAGTAAAAGCTATAACCAGTTAATTTGTAGACAATTTACTGTTAAGATAATTGAGATAGTGGCACTTGCTTGTGAGAGCATTATTGGAAAAAAGCTGGTAGACTCAGCACATATTCACAAGTACAAATTAAATACTAAAACAAAAAGTCAACTTTTAAAACTATTAATTGCTCCTGAAACTTGCCTTACTACTCACAGAACAAATAATAAATATGTTGGGACAATACCAGAAATTACAGGCCTAATAATGAAAAGAATGCAAAGTTTATTACTGTTAGGATAGTAAGAGGCAAAAAATCATGATCATTTATTTTGTAGCCACAAAATTATTATGTAAAAGATTGAATTTATGAAGGCATTTTGGATTGTTCCTTTGCGTGAGAAACTCGTGATAAGAAATAATTTAAAACAATGATATTTCACGAGATGGTGAGATTTTATTCTTGTCTGTATTTGGACTAGAGTCCCAAAGTTTAAAAGGTAGTTTCCTCTAAACTCTAAAAACCTTTGTTTGAGGACTTTACTCTTTTGGAACAGACATTTTCTCAGGATCTATTAGAAAATGACCCAAACGGTCTTACTACCACACAGTCATCTATTAATATCCTTGTTCCTAGTCTATACAGTTAAATAAGTATTAGCATATTAAGGGGATATGATGAGAAAGGAGTGATCGGGGTACAGGATTTATGGGGAAAGTATATTAAAAATCAAAATTATTGGATTTTTCTCTAATCATCAAAAAATTAACAGTTGATACACATGCAATTTTAAAAAAGCTTAATTCTTACAACCTGACATGTAAATATTTTGATGACACAATTATACAGAGCCTATTGCTAGGTTCTATAAAAATATAAAATAAGATACTCAATTGATTTCTTGGCATTTAGTATAATTTCAGTCAAATAAATGTTAGAGTGGGGACTGATTTGAATTATATTTTAATATGGTAATACTTGATATAAAATATTTGTATGCTCAGATTATTCAATAAAAAGGTTCTAATAGACATTTCCAAATTAGTTTTAATTTAATGGAGGTGAATTGATGATATGCATGGATCTATACTGTGGGAGATATAAAAACATAATGACAATTGATAATTCCCATCCTAGACTGAAAAAAATCAAGTGATTTAAATACCTATCAGTAGGTATGTAATTAAATTATAATCGGTTCATTAAAATAAGAAAGATGGGTTTGTGCTGATTAAAAATAATTTCAAAAATCTTAGGTTTTAAGACAAGTTTCAAAATATACTTTGCTTATGGATGTATACGTACATATCTACAATATTGGAAATATTTAAAAAATTAACAGTAATTGCCTCTGGGGAACAGTCTTCAGGACATCAGCGTGGCAGGGTTTACGAGGAGACTTTCCTTCTAATCTGTCTAATCTTCTGTCTTCTGACAGTCTAATCTGTCCTATGTTGAATTCTTCTAATCATGTGAACATGGTTTGCATTAATTTTCTGACTATGGATTCATAGGTGACTCAAATGATTACATTAGCTGTCTTTCACCACCCCACACCCCCATAACCACCACCGTGCCTCATCCCCTGTTTCTCACAATTCGGACACATGGCCACATGGGATATAGAACACAAATTTCTCAAGACAAAATCTTCCTATTTCTTAGTCACAATTCATGTCTGCTTTTAATATTTAACTATTCTATGTGCTGGAGTTGGCAATTTATTTCAGCCATGTAACACAAAGTACACATTCTCTATCCAGGGTATACTCTTGGGCCTTAGTAATTTGTGGATTAGGCAGCAGGAACTTTATATCAAGTCCTTGACCAATCTCTTAATTATTTACCATGTCAAAGATTCTTTAATGTTGTTGCTTTTATTGCACCCTTGTGGACCATTTGCTAAAAAGCAATTTGCTATTTTGGAGATAAATTAGCTTTATTACTTCCTGTTCATGTACATTGAAAAGCACTGTGGACTGTTACTTTCCCTAACTCATCTCCCATCCTCGGCATCCATGCATCTATTACATCTAAAAGCATTTATTTTTCACATCAAAAAGGTAGAGTTAGGTTATTTGTCCTGATTAAAAACACAAAAGGTTTTGGTAATTTATCCTGCAGAATTGCTGGGTTTTATTTCCATGAAATTAATCATGGCAAATCAACAAGAAAAGAAGCACACTGAGTTCTTCTCAGTTTATTGAAATACTGTGTTAGTTTGCTTTTTTATGTATGTGGATGATAAGATTTTGAGATTTAATAGTGTACTAAATTTCTAGAAATGTGGAATTATTGAAACATTTTATTTTTAATAAGAAAAGATAATGGATAAAAGTATTCTTCTTACCTTAAATAACTTTGATATGTTTCAGACCCATATAATGAGCCATTTATGTGCAGTATAATGTCAGCCTGTATAGCAATAGCATTGATAAAATACAGAGTGCATTTTCAGGTTACTTAACAGACTGCTTGAATTAGTAAAGAACGAAGTCAATAATAATATAAATATTTTTAATTATAAAAAGTTATTGAAGATAATTATGTTAAAAATTATAGTTAAATCAAACTGTTTTTTATTATATACTAAAGTTTATGTCCTGTTTATATTTATTTCCTTTTAATTCAATTGTATTTACTTTCTGGTAATTAATAATGTTACATTGCTAAGCAGTACTGAGTTTTTAGTAGTCTCATGTCAGTCATTTCAAATACTTTGTTTTACTTTGTTAGAATAAAGCTGACTAATTGGTATTGTCACACTCATTGGGAAAAAACACACACACACATACACTGAAGTTCAGAGAAGTTAAATGATTTGTATAGGGTAACACAGCAAGTAACTGGAATCTAGTAGTCTCCCCTTATCAGCAGTTTTGCTTTCTGTGGTTGTAGTCAACTGTGGTTACTTGTGGTCTGAAAACAGGTGCATACAGTACAAGAAGATACTTTGAGAGAGAGACCACATTCATGTAACTTTTATTACAGTATCTTGTTATAATTGTTCTAGTTTTGTTGTCAGTTATGTTGTTCTTACTGTACCTAACTTATAAATTTTTATCATAGGAAGAACATGTGTATAGGAAGAACAAATAATAATATAGAAGGTTTGGGACATCCATGGTTTCAGGTGTCCCCTGGGGGACTTAGAAGGTACACTCTGTGAATAAGTGGGGATTACTGTATCTGAAATACAAACTAAGATTTGTCTGATTATACAAACCATCTTAAAATCTTCTTATAATTTAGTGCTAAAATGTAATATATAAATATGTACATGTAATCTAATGTAGCTAAATATGTTAATTGAGATAAAATATACTGTAAATGTTCATAGTAATTATTAAATTTGTAATAATGCAAGTATCTTTATAGCTTTTCTCTATGAACTGCAACTAGAGTTCTGTGATTCCTCCTAGGGTAAACATGTCATTTTTCCCATTTCACAGCTGAAGTACAGGGGTTGGAACACGCAGCCTAGGTGAGAATGATTTTGAATGACTCCAAAGGCCCAGGATTACACAGACAGAAATCTATGGGTTGTGTCTTACTAGGGAGTCCTCTACTCTTGAAATCCCTTTCTTTCTTTCCTTGTACCCCAAATTGATTTTTACTCTAATACCACAGGCTTGTGGCTTGAACTCATGGCTTTCAACTTTACAAAATTGAAAGTAGAGAATATTTAAAAATTAGTTTCCTATATATATTTAACAGTGTTATTAACCACTGAATCCGCAGAGTGTAGATCTAAAGGGTATAGATTCAGTAATTTTTAATGTTCCCATTATATATAGAGAAAAGTCTCAGATGTTGTTTTGCGTTTCTCAGCATTAGATTTTTAGATTTGAAAAGTTATTGGAGTATTTAAATTATTCAGTTTCCATATATTCAGAAGAGTTTTGTTGAAACCATCACAAATGTCCTTAATTACTTAAGGTGTCTTCTTGGGGGTTACAAAAATAGTCATCTTTTAGTTCTGAGACAAAATACTGCAAAATAATTGATTTATTCATTATCTGAATGGAAATGTAACTGTTAGCATTCTAAAAAGATACGCCCTCTCCCTAAGTTAGTTCACAATTCTTAGGCATGAAGGGCTATAAAAGAAGTATGAGTCAGGTCATGGTGAAATGGGGAATCAGCTCCCATTTGAAACCTCCAGAAATAACTCTCCTCCAAGTAAATGGCTACAGAATTCTTAAAAAAGAAGAAAGAACTTTCAGTTTCTCAGTGGCCATTTTTTATTATACAATAAACCTGACGAAAATAGACTTCTATTCCTAGAATTGTCAATTTGTCATATTTGATGAACACAAAGTGTTCTACTTTTAAACTGACACAGGCCTTGCTTCTGCTATGTCTGTATTGTATAGTAATGGCACAATATTGTACAGTAGAAATATTTCTGCTAATTTTCAGGTCTAAAAAGTAGACATGTCTCAAAGGGAACACATGTCTAATAAAGAGCAAGGCTCTACTGAATATTAGAAAAATTTGCCCAGTATCATTGGATATTTATTTATCAAGCAGTTTTTGATACATATTTATCAAGCAGCTTCTACAAGCAAGATCATCTACCAGGTACTTCATACTGAAAGGTGAAGACAGCCTCTTTCCTCACAAGAAGTTATTAAGTCTAGTGCATAAGAAAAAACAACAATGACAGTAAAACACCCAGAAAAGTAAACTATTTAATAGAGATATACCCTCAGTGCTATAAAGCCACAAAGGAAAAGTCCATTGCTTTCTCTTGAGCAGGAAAAGTGCAGCAATATGAGGGTTTTTTGTTGTTGTTGTTGTTGTGTAAGGTTTCACTTAAGATATGTAGAGCTTTTGAAATACTGTGAGAAAACATGGGCAAAGTGAGCTAGGCAAGAAGCATCTAAAATGCACATAGGCCTGGAAGGAGCATGACCCACATGGGAGACAAGGATTTCCAGGGAAAGGAGTACAAGCCACGTATGCCAGGGGGCTGCAGATCCTGTCGAAGAGGAAGGTGAGATCCAGACAAAGCAAAAGTTTTTTAATACTGCTTGAGAGGTTAGCATAGACTTTGTCTCATTCCAAAGCAATAAAGAGTGTTAAGTAAGGAAGAGATCCTCGGGTTTGTATTTAGAAAAGTTAAACAGGCAGTAATATGCAGGATGTTTTGGAAGTGGACTTGGAAGATTAAAAGCAGGAAAATACTGTTAGAAAGTAGTTTGCAGTGGTCCAAGAAAAAGTTGTAAGGGCTAAGCTCAAAACTTGATTAACATCTACACTTAATGGGTATTTGAAGATAAATGTGTACAACTTTAAGTGGGATAAAATAGCCAAGGAAGAAGAGGGGACAGTGATGAAAGTCGAGGGATGAGGCAGATTTAAGAAGATACAGTGTTCACCAGTGCAAATACCACTAACAAGTCAAATTAGATAAAAGTGGATAGGCATTACTGAATTGAGAAATTCTGAAGGTGTTTGATTATTGCTGGCAAAACTTAAGGGCAAGGTGGAGAAGGGAGACTGACCGCAGTGAGCATGATCGGTGTTTTAAGGTTAATTCTATGAATAAAATACAGTAAAATGTTTACTTGCATTTTAATCTTGGCCCTGATATTTAATACTTGATTCTGTCGATTTAAATGGAAATGTGGTTGAATTAAAATACTCTAATGTTCCTGTTAGTCTCTTAGTCTAACCTATACACTACTCCTCAGATAAGCATCTGAAAGCACCGTCCCTCTGTCAAACACCTTACATTTGTGACTGTATTCTTAAGGATTAGGAACTCTGCTCAGTCTCTTCTCTGTCACTCCACTTTATACTTTCCACAGTCAGTATTGGGCAAGAACAGAGATGGATTGGAACAGAAGTAGGCAAGATGATAGCTCTCCTGGCGAAAGGTGACCCCTGTCATCAATGACCCTCCACCCATAACACTTGCTTTTTCCACCCTATTGTCTAGCAAGAGACAGATAAGGAACTCTTACCGGTGTAATTAATATAAGGTTTTGCTCCTCACAATGAAAATAGGAAATAGATGAATAGAAGAAAAAATAAATACTAATATCTGTATACATTTGTGGGGAATAAAGAAGGAATGCTTCTCACACCATTAATGATGATTCCCGGACAGAAGTGGAAATGGTGTGGGTTTAACTACAAAGAGAAGTCTTTTACTTTTCACTTGCTATAATTGCTTTTCTCCTTCTTAATTTTCAGTATTTTTCAAACAAGAAAATCTTTAATATGTAGGTTACATATGTCGATATATAATGTGAAAATTACAGAGTGTTCTGAATCAAAAGCATGAAAGTCAGCAATTGCAAACTTGGGAGATCAGCACACCCTCATGGAAATCTCAATTTAGCTATTTTTGCTTATGCAAGTCACTTAAATTCTTTGAGGCCCAGTTTCTTTGAAATGAGGATAATGTTAACAAAATTTCACAGTTCCTTTAAAATTAGAGATCATATATTTTTAAACAGGCGGGACAGCGTAGAGCAGGAGCTTAGCAAATGGTAGATGATAAAATTGGAAATCCTAGCAGAAGTAATAAAAAAAAATTTTAGCCTACTACATATTATTACTGTACTCCCTACCTTTCTGCTTGCCAATTCCTGAGTCTAGGAACGTTTTTGTGTTCTGAGTAGTAACCTCTGCAGGGAATTTGAATCCCAGGGATGTGGTGGCATTTTTATTTTTACAAATATATTTATCAGCTATGTGTATAGCTGTGAAAACAAAGGGGAGAGGGAAAAATGTCCTTTAAATGACAGCATCCCTAGGGAAAATGACAAGCTCATAGTTGGTAAATAATGTTTATATATTTGTATGTTTATGTCAGTTTTGTTACTATTTTCATGCTGGCACTTGGGGGTTCACAGCTTTCATTTTATTACAGTCACTTTATTTATAAAAGTATAAAACCCAAGAAAAATTTTCCCAAGTGGTACACTAAACCAGTACTCTGAAGCAAGAAAAAGCTTTTGTCTGCTTTCTTTATTTTCAATGGAAAATGAATTTGAAAAAAGAATTAGAAGCCTTTTTACATGGATACAATTTAATTAAAATTATTTTTAGTCTCTTGAATATGCTTCATTCTTAAAAAAGAACTGAAGTAGAAAACTATATAGGAAAGCATTTTTTAAAATGTTCTGTACATTCCTGACCTAGGAAAAAAGATACACATATGCATATACCAATGGACACTTCATAAATCATCTAAGAACAAAAAAGAATTGTAATTCTATTTTTATCTTTAACTATTTTTACATTTTTGGTACTATAGTTATATGGGGCAGACTGGGCGGCCTAGCCAAATAATTACCCAATGAAATTGTAAAGCATCTTCCCTAATATATGCCAAGATATTTAGACATAGTTTGGCATGAGCATATAAGAAAGTTTTTAATCAAAGGAGTTCCTTTTATTGTTGTTGTTTGTTTATTTGCAATTTGCTCCTTCAGGTCTACTTTCCAACCTTTTCTGTTGTGGCCTATCAGCGTTCTGGGAGGCTGGGTCTTTGTGCTGTACCAATGACCTTTCTTTACCTTTTCCTCCAGGTTTTATTTGCGTTGATACTATCAGTGACAGGAATAGAAGATTGAAGGGCAAAAGAAATGTCGGATTAGAATATTAGTTCCCTGGTGTCCTCCAGACCAAGTCACTGTTAGTTGCCTGTGTTCTTCTACTAAAGGCCAAAACTTGAACAGGCAACTCTCTTCATGTAGCTGTATTTTCCAGCATAGTAACCTGTTAGGTTAAAAAGTAAATGATTTGGCTGGACGCGGTGGTTCATACCTGTAATCTCAGCACTTTGGGAGTCCGAGGTGGGTGGATCACAAGATCAGGATATCAAGACCATCCTGGCAAACATGGTGAAACCCCATCTCTACTAAAAAATACAAAAATTAGCTATGCATGGCGGCACGTGCCTGTAATCCTAGCTACTCGGGAGGCTGAGGCAGGAGAATCACTTGAATACAGAAGGCAGAGGTTGAAGTGAGCCGAGATCGTGCCACTGCACTCCAGCCTGGCGACACAGCTAACTTCTCAAAAAAAAAAAAAAAAAAAGAAAGGAAATGACTCTGTATTGCAGAATATGCACTATCACTTTGATGAGTTTCTATATTCTAGTATGTCTTTGACAAAGTGTCCCATTATTTGATGATAATAATCATTAAAATGTAATTGTTTTCTACCTTACCCTGTCCAAACTCTGAGACAGTTTATAATAGCAAAATTTTAGAAACAACTTAACCATTAGCTATGAGTAAAGTATGCTAAGTCTCATAAATAACATATAGCCATATAGAATACCTTATAGCATATAAATGAATAAAATAGATGTACAGAGATCAACATGGATGAATCACAATGTCATAATATCAAAGGAAAAAAAAGTGTTGTGTATAGCATAATATTTGTATAAATTGAATAAACATAAGCAAACACATCACATGGCAATCATATACATGTATACATAAAGGATGAATTGGGAGAACTCACATCCAGCTCATCTTGGAAGGAGAATTTCAGGTGTTTGATGAAGACTATGCTAATTACTAAAAAAATAGAAAAAGTTACAGATAGGGATTACTGAAAAATAATTTTTAAAATCAGTATTTTTTAAGTGGTAGGAAATGGGCATTTCTCATATATTCTTTATAGTTCATTTTTAAACTTCTCACATTTTTTAAGTATATTCACATAATGACAAAAACAGAAAAGGTGCTCAAAAATATATAACTATTTCTTTTACTCTAAAATTAACTATTGTATCAGTCTTTACATTTCTTATTTGTCTCTACTTATTATATATAATATCCACATTTTATATATATTTATTCAAAGGACTCCGTTTGATATTTGTAGCTCCGGTTTTAATCCTCCTGTGTCACTGAGCCAACCTTTCAGCATTTCCTCTCTTTAGCCTAGCCTTCATGTCAAGTGTTAAGAGGGCTCTTGTAGGTTGTTTTTCTTTTTGGTTTATAGTCATGCATCTCATAATGTTTCAGTCAACGGTAGATCACATATGTAACAGTGGTCCCTTAAGATTATTGTGTTAGTTTATTTTTACGCTGCTGATAAAGACATACCTGAAACTGAGAAACAAAGGTTTAATTGGACTTAGAGTTCCACATACCTTGTGAGGCCTCAGAATCTTGGCGGAAGGTGAAAGGTTCTTCATACATGGTGGCAGCAAGAGAAAATGAGGAGGAAGCAAAAGCAGAACCCTCTAATAAACCCATCGGATCTCATGAGACTTCCTCACTATCATGAGAATAGCATGGGACTGTCCCACGTGATTCAATTACCTCCCCCGGGTCCCTTCCACAACATGTGGGAATTCTGGGAGATAAAATTCAAGCTGAGATTTGAACGGGGACACAACCAAACCATATCATTCTGTTCTGGCCTCTCCAAATCTCATGTCCTTGCATTTCAAAACCAGTCATGCCTTCCCAGCAGTCCCCCAAACTCTTATTTCAGCATTAACCCAAAAGTCCACAGTCCACAGTTTCGTCTGAGTGAAGTCTCATTTGAACTCTTCTGCCTATGAGCCTGTAAAATCAGTTACTTCCTAGATACAATGGCAGTACAGGCAATTGGGTAAATACAGCCATTTCCAATGGGAGAAATTGGCTAAAACAAAGGGGTTTACAGGGTCCATGCAAGTCCAAAATCCAGCAGGGTAGTCAAATTTTAAAGCTCCAAAATGATCTCCTTTGACTCTAGGTCTCACATCCAGGTTACACTGATGTAAGAGATGGATTTCCATGATCGTGGTCCTGTGACTTTGCAGGGTACAGCCTCCCTCCCAACTGCTTTCACAGGCTGCAGTTGAATGCCTGCAGTTTTTCCAGGTGTATGGTGCAAGGCGTCAGTGGATGTACCTTTCTGGCATTTGGAAGATGGTGGCCCTCTTCTCACAACTACTAGGCAGTGCCCCAGTAGGGACTTTGTGTCAGGGCTCCAACCCACATTTCCCTCTGTACTGTCCTAGAAGAGATTCTCCATGAGGGCCCTGCCCCTGCAGCAAACTTTTGCATGTGCATCCAGGAGTTTCCATATATCTTCTGAAACCTAGGCAGAGGTTCCCAAACCTCAATTCTTGACTTCTGTGTACCTTCAGGCTCAACACCACGTGGACACTGCCAAGGCTTGGGGCTTCCACCCTCTGAAGCCACAGCCTGAGCTGTACATTGGCCCTGTTCAGCCACACCTGGAGCGGCTGGGGCACAGAGCACCAAGTCCCTAGGCTGCACACAGCACGGAGACCCAGGGCCTGGCCCATGAAACCACTTTTTCCTCCTGGGCCTCTGGGCCTGTGGAGTGAGGAACTACTGTGAAGGTCTCTGACATGGCCTGGAGACATTTTCCCTCATAGTCTTAAGGATTAACATTAGGCTGCTTGTTACTTACACAAATTTCTGCAGCCAGCTTGAATTTCTCCCCAGAAAATGGGTTTTTATTTTCTATTGCATAGTCGGGCTGCAAATTTTCCAAACTTGTATGCTCTGTTTCCCTTATAAAATAATCCCTTTAACAGCACCCGAGTCACCTTTTTCGTTGTTGGTTTTTTTTTGAGACAGAGTTTTATCTTGTTGCCCAGGCTTGAGTGCAGTGGTGCAGTCTCGGCTCACTGAAGCCTCTGCCTCCTGGGTTCAGGCAATTCCCCTGCCTCAACCTCCTAAGTAGCTGGGATTACAGGTATGAGCCACCATGCACAGCTAATTTTCTGTATTTAATAGAGATGAGGTTTCACCATTTTGGTCAGGCTGGTCTCAAACTCCAGACCTGAGGTAATCCACCCACTTCATCGTCCCAAAGTGCTGGGATTACAGGTGTGAGCCACCAGGTCAGTCCCAAGTCACCTTTTGAATGCTTTGTTGCTTAGAAATTTCTTCTGCCAGATACCCTAAATCATCTCTCTCAAAGTTCCACAAATCTCTAGGGCAGGGGCAAAATGCCACCAATTGCTTTGCTAAAATGTTAACAAGATTCACCTTTTCTTCAGTTTCCAACAAGTTTCTCATCTCTGAGACCACCTCAGCCTCAATTTTATTGTTTGTATCGCTATCAGCATTTTGGACAAAGCCACTCAACAAGGATCTAGGAAGTTCCAAATTCTCCCACATTTTCCTGTCTTCTGAGCCCTCCAAACTGCTCCAAATTGTGCCTGTTACGCATTTCCAAAATTGCTTCCACATTTTCAGGTATCTTTTCAGTAAGGCCCCTCCCTACTGGCACCTATATACTGCATTAGTTTGTTTTCATGCTGCTGATAAAGTCATGCACATAACTGGGAAACAAAAATTTAATTGGACTTACAGTTCCACGTGCCTGGCAATGCCTCTGAATCATGGTGAGAGGCAAAAGAGAAAATGAGGAAGAAGCAAAAGGGGAAACCCCTGATGAACCCATCAGATCTTGCGTGACTTTCACTCTCATGAGAATAGCAAGGGAAAGACCAGCCCCCATGATTGTTTCCTCCTCCTGAGTCCCCTCCTCAACGTGTGGGAATTCTGGGAGATAAAATTCAAATAGACTCAAGCCTGTAATCCCAGCACTTTGGGAGGCAGAGGCAGACAGATCACGAGGTCAGGAGATCAAGACCATCCTGGCTAACATGGTGAAACCCCGTCTCTAATAAAAAACAAAAAAATTAGTCGGGAGCATGGTGGCGGGCACCTGTAGTCCCAGCTACATGGGAGGCTGAGGCAGGAGAATGGCGTGAACCCGGGAGATGGAGCTTGCAGTGAGACTAGATTGCGCCACTGCACTCCAGCCTGGGTGACAGAGCAAGCCTCTGCTCCATCTCAAAAAAAAAAAAAAAAAAAAAAAAAATTTGAATGGGAACACAGCCAAACCATGTCAATTATAATACTATATTTTTACTGTACTTTTCTATGTTTCGATAGATTTAGATAAATACTTGCCATTGTGTTACAATTGCCTACAGTATTCTACACAGTAACATACATGCTGTCCAGGTCTTTAGCCTAGGAGCAATAGGCTATACCATGCCTATCATCTAAGTATGTAGTAAGCTGTACTATCTAGGTTTGTGTAAGTATACTCTGACATTTGCACATTAAAATTGCCTGACAGCACATTTCTCAGAATGTATCCCCCTTGTTAAGCAATGCATAGATGTATTTTTAAGATGCAGTGTCAGCTATTTCTGTAAAAACACAACTGTTGTTCTGATAGATTTGGTGTCTCTTCATACCTACCTTTGATGTTCCTGTAATAGTTTGCCTAGTCAGACTAACATCTCACTGATTGTCATCAGTGATGGAGTGAATGGAAATCATATATTTCTTAAATTCAACACTCTAATCTTTTGTCTGTCTTACCTATTCCATCTCATGAAATTTGACCAAAAGTAAATTTATAGCGCCCTTGATTTTTAAAAGTCTAGAGCCACATTTTTTTCTCTTAAAATTACTAATTTTATTTGAATATAATACTACATATGAGATTTTTGAAGATTAAGAATCTAGCCAAGGACCTAGTGTTGTGTCTAGTACATACTGGGGACGAAATAAAAGTAAATAAATACATGTTTAAATAAAGGAGTTACACAAAACATTTTAATGAGCTTTATGAAATTGAACTTGAAATATTTCCAGATATATTTTATCTTACTGTACACACCCAGAGCACACTGCGATAGAAATTTGTATGTTGAATTTTCACTGGGAGCTGCTCTTGAAACACCAGTAAAGGAGTGAGGGAACAAGGATTGGATAGAGAGGGAGTACTGAAATAACAGTCGGAACAGATGCCTCAGATGATCCCACAGAAAGCTCTCCAGCTTTCTGATGAGAGGGGCTGAAATCTTTGAACTCCTGAGTATAGCAATCATTACAAGTGGGCTACCCTACATCCCTCTGTTGAGCCACGCCCAGGGAAAGATACGGAGAGCAAGGAAAGTAGTTCTTCAGTCCTGAAAGGAAATAAGAGTGGCAAATAACAGCATCTGCTTACTATGCATATTTTCACTGATTATCTATCTATTTGTATATTTTTTTCCATATTTTTAATACAGGCAGAAGATCGTTATTTCCAAATGAGAAAATTATGGGAAATTTAATTAACTTTGCTTAATGCTATAATTGGGCAGCTGCCCATTTTGGTCAAAGATCTATGGTTTGGTTACAAAAATAAGATCCCAATGGCACCAAACTGTGTCTTTATTAAAATCCATAAACACAGTTTGCCTGATTTATTAATGATTTAATTAATCTTTAGGCACAGAAAAATGCATTAGGATTTAAACACGGTAGTTAATATTTGTAAATGAGCTAAAACAATTATGTTGATGTTTAAAGATACTTCTGTAACTTAATTATTGCAGGAGACATGAAATGTAATGAGTTAGGATTTGAAGTAAGTACACCCAAGGAGGTGAAAATTTGGAGGAAGAAAAGTTAGGAGAAATAGATGGCTGTGAAGAGCTTGATTTCAGATAATGTTTTTCCAACAAATTGAGATTTTAAAACTATCAGGTGTAGCCATTAAACTTTAATCCAGCTATTGGGATTTCTTAGAGATGGAGAGAAAGTCTGCACACAGAGTGATCAGATAAAATACTGAGTAGAACAAAAGGACCAAGAACTACCTGAACAGTGAGGGTTAACTTTGATGATAATAATGAAACAGGCAAAGCAACCTGGAAAAGTTTATAGTATCTGAATTCTAGTTACTAAACTGTGAATTGGTTCCAGTCCTCCTCCCGACCTGGTTCTCAAAGGGAACAGGCAGAATTCTCACTTCTGTATGGAATTGAAGACAGAGGGATCTTAAGGAGGAGACATAGGAGGGCATGTCCTGGAAGTTCATGGGTGGAGAAATGGAAAGCCACTCCGTCTTAGAAAGTAGAAATATACAGTGAACCAGAAATTCCTATATCATTATCTGGAATCTGGCCTATGAAAGAGATATCGGCTAAGAGGGATTTCTGGAGTCAGTGCCATTATTCTCGAAGTATCAGCCATCACAGGATCCATAGTATTCCATTAATATTTAAGCGGGAGAGGTGGAACCAAACCTCAAACCTTGAAGATCTGATCTCATGGTCAGCTTAGCTTCCCTCATTTTCCCTATCTCCCATCTTCTTCATCCCTGCTCAGTCCTGCTATTAAATGCATAACATAATAGCAACAATAGCTAAATATTAGTTGTTTGCCATAACTTCCAGTATTTGAGAGCATTACTTCTTCATCATCCCACCTCTTTGGTTCAGTAGAGCGTTGCCAGTGCTGTACCCTAGCTCCCCTAAAAGCAGGGAAGCATGTGACCTCCTCCCTTTGAATGTGATAATTGGGCCAAAGATTGGGATGAAACCCACATTAGATCTTTAAGCATCCTTTTCTGGGATTTATGTAAGTATAGCTGATAGGGAAGATTTCATTCTACTTGAGAATGAAAGAGTGCCAGTCTTGAGTAGCCTCTGGTCATGTTCCCTGCTGTGCTGAACAATTCCTTTTGATGTGTTACGTAATGGGAGAACATGGCATTAATACAGAAAGATAAGATTCAGAGAGAAATTGAGAGTCCTGAGAATATCCAGGCTTCTTGTTTGATTGTCACTGATTTTACAGTGGTATTCTGTCCTTTGGTTTCATGAACTAATAAACCTCCCTGCTTTTTTTTTTTTTTTTTTTAATACTTTAAGTTCTAGGGTACATGTGCATAATGTGCAGGTTTGTTACATATGTATACTTGTGCCATGTTGGTGTGCTGCACCCATCAACTCGTCAGTACCCATCAATTCGTCATTTTTTAATTTTTTAATTCTTAATCTCTTTCACACACTCCACATGTGCCAAATGCTGAATTAAGCTTTTTATTTTTGTTGATCTTTTTCGTTGTTTACTTTTTGTTTTTTTACTGGTTGACACATAGTAACTGTACGTATTTACAGGGTACAGTGTGATGTTTTGATACATTTATACGTTGCATAATGGACAAATCAGGTAATGAGCATATCTGTCACCTCAAGTAGTTGGCATTTCTTTTGGTAAGAACCTTCAAAGTCTTCTAGCTATTTTGAAACATACTTTATTTTTAACTGTAGTCACACTACTGTACAGAACCCCAAAACTTATTCCTCCTAACTATAACTTTGTACACATTAAGCAACCTCTCTCCATCGTCTTCTCCCCTCTACCTTGTCACACTCTAGTAACCACTGCTCTACTTTGCTTCTATGAGATCAACTTTTTTAGATTCCCCTTATGAATGGCAGTAAGAGGTATTAGCCCGGTGCTTGGCTTATTTCACTTACCATAATATCCTCTTGGTCCATCCATGTTGCTTCAAATGACAGGTTTTATTCTTTTTTGTAGTTAAATAGTATTCCGTTGTGCATATATACCATATTTTGTCACCATTTACCTGATTGATACATATTTAGGTCTATTCCATATGGAACTATTGGCTATTGTGAATAGTACTGTGATAACACAGGAACACAGGTACCTCTCTGGCACGCTGATTTTTATTTCCTTTGGACATATGAGGTTTCTAAATGTGTTACCTCGTGCAAAACTTACAAGTACTCCTATGGGAGCATTTTACGCAACTGAAACAAGGATGTGCAAAATCTCAATAATGGGAAACTGGAAAAGGCTTGAGTATGTGTGTGTAGGTGTTGGTATGTCTCTGTAAAAATGTACGTGTGTACAAATATTTGATTCTTTATATAATGCACACACACACAACACACAGAGGTAATGGGAATATAGATACATAATGAGGCAATACCTTGTGGTGATTAAGAGAATGGATATGTAGCTGTATTACCTCAGATGTTACATATTCTGTTTCAAGCATTTGTAGTTCCAGCAATGTATTATTCTGGAAACTGTTATACTACTTAGTATTTCAATTTTTATATCCATAAATAAGATTGATAACTGTGCTTGTCGCATAGGTTTGTTGAGTATTATATGAGTGAATGTACGTATATTATTTAGTGTAATAAATTGCAGTGCATAAAAGAAGGAACATATATAGATTGCCAAAACATATTAATGCTAATAATAATAACAGTAATTATAATAGCTACCACTGCCTGAGCTCTTACTGTTATTCCAGATATATGCTAAGCAGAGCTGCTATACTTTGTGACTGTGAGCCACACAAACCCTTCATAGATGGGACCCCTATGGTCCTTCTAATGGAATGGAATTGAGTTTCCCCAGTAACGTACATTTAGAAAAAAATGAAATAATGTTTCCTATATTTAAATTCTTTTATTTCAAAATAATTTTAATTAAAATAAAAATTAAAAAGAGCCATATTAACTTTTCAAAACAATATATGTGGCTTTAACAAATTTCAGTAATTTAAAAATGTAAACAATTTTTTCAGTATGACAGAAATCGTGTCCCATGCAAAGCCCGTATTCTATATGTATACATGATAATTTTACTCTTAAAATATTTCGAATTAAATATGTAAGAATTTCTATATACAAAAACATAGAGCTTCACATATAAAGCCACTTATACCTTCATGTGTTAGCCTCTAAACATATATCCATATGCCCACTGAACTTGTAAATACCATTTCCGAAAAAGACTGTCTCTAGCATAGAAAAAGGAAATTTGACCCATGTCTTACAGAGGAGTCAAATCAGAAGCTCCTCCTCAGTATTACATCTTTGTCCTTTGGTCATTTTGCTTGGAGTTCCAGTTGAACACTTTGAACACATATGTGAAGAAGGAAAACTGCTGCCTCACAATGGGCAAGATCTTAGTTTCTTTTTTAATGTTGCCTTTAGATTGTACTGTCCTTGAAACGTGGAAGAATTGAGGAAGGAAACAATACAACCATATTTAGCTCTATATTACTTTGTAACTAAAAATTTAGAAATGAATCTCAAGTCAAATAATTAATTCTTCCTATCTATAGGATTTCAAATGGGCAAAACGATGTTCTCACCGCCAGAATTCTGACATTAAAATAGTTTTTCAATCACAGATTCCCATCAATGTTGTAAAAAATCCTCAAAAATATGTTGTGCATATTAGCACAAGAGATCAGTCAAAACTGGCCATTTAAAACATGTTTTGCTTGTTGGTCAATTCAACTAAATTTATTTTGGCAAATTATATTAAATACTCACTAATGAAGCAACTGAGCAGAGCACTGCAAGTTATTGATATATTTGAACATGTAGTAAATCTTTCTTCTAATATGTTGTTTTTATTCTGATAAAGAATAAACACTAAAGGAACTATACAACAGGATTCCTTTTAAAATACATTTTCTTTTAACAATAAATGCAACTTTAGATTCTTATATGTAATATGGTACTTCGTAGTTTAAATACATTCCAGAAACTTTGTTCCCAAAACTTTAATACTAAGAAACAAACAAAAAGATAAGAAAAAACATTTTGAGGCCGGACATGGTGGCTTATACCTGTAATCCCAGCACTTTGGGAGGCCGAGGTGGGTGGATCACAAGTTCAGGAGTTTGAGACCAGCCTGGCAAATACGGTGAAACTCTGTCTCCACTTAAAAAGAAAGGCAGGTGTGATGGTGGGTGCCTGTACTCCCAGCTGCTTGGGAGGTTGAGGCTGGAGAATCGCTTGAACCAGGGAGGCAGAGGTTATAGTGAGCAGAGATTAGTGAGCAGAGATTACACCACTGCACTCCAGCTTGGGCAACAGAGCGAGGCTCCATCTCAAAAAAAAAAAAAAAAAAAAAAAGAATTTCTGAGACTTAAATTCTTAAATTACTCTGAGGATGTATATGTTTCTCAATAAAATAATTGTCTATGTACATACCCAGTAATGGGATTGCTGGGTCTGATGGTATTCCTGGTTCTAGATCCTTGAGGAATCGCCACACTGTCTTCCACAATGGTTGAACGAATCATTCTACTATAAAGACATATGCACATGTATGTTTATTGGAGCACTATTCACAGTAACAAACACTTGGAACCAACCCAAATGTCCATTAATGATAGACTGGATTAAGAAAATGTGGCAATATACACGATGGAATACTACGCAGCCATATAAAAGGATGAATTCATGTCCTCTGCAGTGACATGGATGAAGCTGGAAACCATCATTCTCAGCAAACTAACACAGGAACAGAAAACCAAGCACCACATAATCTCACTCATAAGTGGGAGTTGATCAATGAGAACACATGGCCACAGGCAGGGGAATATCACATTCCTGGGCCTGTCAGGGGGTGGGGGGCTAGGGGAGGGATAGCATTAGGGGAAATGCCTAATGTAGATGACGGATTGATGGGTGCAGCAAACCAGCATGACATGTGTATACCTATGTAACTAACCTGCACGTTCTGCACATGTATCCCAGAACTTAAAGTATAACTTTAAAAAATAATTGCCTAATGTATAATGTATTCCTTGATTGGATTCCTATCACAATAAAGGTTAAGCAACAGCAGAATAAAAGTTGACTGAACAAGTCCAAGTCACTAGTGCAGTTAATTTGTTTTTGTGGAGTCCATTTCTCAGTATTGATTTTTGATCTGGGCATACTTTGCCAGGAGCTGGAGTTATTTGCAGTCGAAAACATTGGCTCTGTTTTGTTTATTTTGTTGGGTAGCTCATGTCTATGTACAATCACTGCCTGGAAGAAAAAATGGAAAAACCTGTCAAAAGTGAAGAAGCTGGATAGCAACCTACATACGTACCTTCTTTCTATCGGGAAGGATTACATCTACCCTAATATGCATATGCAATAAGCTTGTTTTCCATTTTTTACTGTTAGTCAAATATGAGAAATTTATTCTATCTGCATTGACACTTGTGTCTTCAGCTAGAGAAGCAAATGTTTTTAAGGCCATGTTTTTTCCTACAATCTATCAGAATATTCAATGGAAGGGTCAACCAAAAGGTAAGATGCAAAAACTCAAGGCAGTACTTTCCACATCTGTGTCGGAATATACAATCAGTCCACTCACACACTTTTGGCTGACTGTTCAATATGACTTTATTTAGGACATAAAGTTGGCATGCACTTATGTGCTTAGAAGGTGTGTCTTCCCTAGTATTTTGAGAGCTCTTTAAGGAAAAGGAGTGCATTTTGTTTAGTAATATAATTCCTATTAAGTATATTGCCCATTAGTATATTTCACTGAAATTGACAATATGTGATAAATGACAATATGTGGTAAAAGATTGAACAAATGTTTTTTTTTTTTTTTTTTTTTTTGCTGAGATGAAGTCTCGCTCTGTCGCCCAGGCTGGAGTGCAGTGGCCAGATCTCAGCTCACTGCAAGCTCCGCCTCCCGGGTTCACGCCAGTCTCCTGCCTCAGCCTCCCGAGTAGCTGGGACTACAGTCACCCGCCACCTCGCCCGGCTAGTTTTTTGTATTTTTTAATAGAGATGGGATTTCACTCTGTTAACAGTCAGGATGGTCTCGATCTCCTGACCTCGTGATCCGCCCGTCTCGGCCTCCCAAAGTGCTGGGATTACAGGCTTGAGCCACCGCGCCCGGCCTGAACAAAAATTTAAAAAGAGTTTGAAACACTTTATCAGTGTTAATTCTTTAAAAAAAAAAAAAAAAAAATGGAAAAAATAAAAACCCTAAACTTGCTATTCAGATATTCAGATCATTTGCCCATATATCAAGTAGATTATTGGCTTTTTTGCTCTTAAGATGTTTGAGTTCCTTACATACTCTGGGTATTAGTTCCCTGTCAGATGAATAGTTTGCCCATAGTTTTTCCCATTCTGTAGGTGTCTTTTTATTGTTGTTTCCTTTGCCATGTACAAGCTTATTAGTTTACATTAACCCCATGTGTTTCTTTCTGCTTTTATTGTCTGTGCTTTTAGGGTCTTAGTCATCACATCACTTTAACAGACCAGTTTCCTGAAACATTTCCCCTATGTTTTCTTCGAGTAGTTTTATAATTTCAAGTCTTACTTTTAGGTCTTTAATCCATTTTTAACTTCAATCCATTTTGTAAAGGGTGTAGTTTCACTCTTCTTCATTTGGATATCCAGTTTTCCCAGAACCATTTTTTAAAGAGACTGTACTTTCCCCCATGAAAGTTCTTGACACCTTTGTCAAAAATCAGTTGTCTACAAATACATGGATTTATTTCTGGGTTCTCTATTCTGTTTCATTGGTCTATGTGTTTGTTTTTATGCCAGTAGTATGCTGTTTTGTTTACTATAGTTTTGTAGTGTATTTTGAAATCTCATAGTCTGATACCTTCAGCCTTGTTCTTTTTGCTCTGTATTATTTTTCACTAATTAATGATCTTTTATGGTTCCATACAAACTTTAATTTTATTTTCTATTTTTGTATAGAATATCATTTGTATTTTGATAGAAATTGCATTTAATTTGTAGATTGCTTTGTATAGTATGAACATTCTAGCAATATTAATTCTTCCAGTTCATGAATATGACATTTCTCTTCATTTTTTGTATTTTTTTATATTTTTTCATCAGTTTTTTTTTACATTTTTTCTTTGGAGGGACCTTTTACCTCCATTGTTAAACTTATTCCTAGACATTTTTTTTTTTGTAGCTATACTAATGGGATTGCTTATTCAGCTATTTTGTTATTTGTGTATAGAAACACTGTTGATTTTTGTTGATTTTGTATTTGCAACTTGATCAAATGTATTTATCTGTTCCCAGAGGTTTTGGGTAGAGCTTTCAGGTTTTTCTATATGTAAGATCATGTTGTCTACACAGATAATTTAACTCTCTCTTTCCCTGTTTGGATGTTCCTTCTTTCTTGCTCATTTCCTCATTCAGTATGATGTTACCTGTGCATTTGTGACAGATAGACTTTATTGTGTTGAGGTACTTTCCTTCTATGCCTAACTTGAGTGATTTTATCATGAAAGAATACTGAATTTTATTAAATGCCATTTCTGCATCTATTGAAATGATTACATGGTTTCTGGCCTTTATTCTGTTGATGGTGATGTATCATGTTTACTGATTGGCATATGATGAACTAGACTTGCATTCCTGCGATAAACAAATCCCACTTGATCATGGTTTTGGCCAACAAATTTGTAAAAATGCTCAACATTACTAATCATTAGGTAAATGCAAATGAAAATCAAAATAAGCTATCATCTCACCCAAGTTACAATGACTATGATCAGAAAGGCAATAAATAACAAATGCTGGCAAAGATGTGGAGAAAAGGAAACTCTTGTATACTGTTGGTAGGAATGCTGTAAACTAGTGCAGTCACTATGGAGAATGGTATGGAGGGACCTCAAAAAACTAAAAACAGCACTACCATATGATCCATTAATCCCACTACTGGATATTTATCGAAAAGAAATAAGTATATCAAAGCAATATTCTCACTCCACCTTTATTGCAGCACTATTCACAATAGCCAAAATATGGAGTCAACCCAGATGTCCAAGAGCAAATGAACAGTTAAAGAAAATGTGGTATATATTTACAATGGAATACTTTGTAGCTATTAAAAAGAATAAAACCCTGTCATTTGTCGTAACATGAATGAGCTAGAGGATATTATGTTAAATAAAATAAGTCAGGAAGAGGAAATTAAACACTGCATGTCCCACTCATATGCAGAAAAAGTTGAATTCATAGAAGCAAAGAGTAGAATAGAGAATTCTAGAAGTTGAGAATGCTAGGAAGAAGCAGGGAAGGGGGATAGGGAGAAATTTGTTAAAGGATACACATCTACAGCTAGATTGGAGGAATAAGTTATAGTATTGTGTTGCACTATGCCATAACTATAGTTAAGAAAATACCAAATATTTTCAATAAAAGAGAAGATATGGAAAGTTCCCAATACACAAAAAATGAGAAATGTTTGAGATTATTGATATGCTAATTATGCTAATTGTTATACATTGTATGTATCAAAACATCACTGTGTGCTCCATAAATGGGAACAATTATTAGTTGTGAATTTAATATTGAAAAAAAAGTCTTGCTAATTACAAATTATTTCTCGTATAGAAGTATCTCCCAAATTACTTCTATTAATTTAAACTTAGTAAAACACTCTGGATTTATTTATCCAGTCATTTAGTTTTATCCTGATCAAAATGAGTCAGAATCCCAGTGGAATTCTGAAAGAAGAGAAACATCAATAAGGGTGAATTGTCATTAGGAGAAAATTTAGAATATATGGACTATCATAAAGATGAAAATATCAATATAGCAACTTTATTTTCCTTGTAATAAACATCAGGTATTTTACTGATACAAATGAGCACGGAAGTCTTTGAATAATGAGCAGATACTGAAAGAATTTCTTTGTGAGCTGCAGAACTTCCAAAACCCCACAGTATTGTTGTAAACTTATGTTGGGTTGTATATGAAGTCCTACAATATAATAAGATATTTATTGCTTAAAAGATAAAAAAGGAAGAAAACAAAACTATCTGGAGAGAAATTTAGTTTAAGAAGGGGGCTCACTCAAGAAGGAAATTTTTAATGAAACACTACGTTTTTTCCTACAGAGTAAATAGTTTTTTGCAGAAAACAGTCTGGAAACTTGATTCATTTGGCTCTGTGTACTCAGTTACCTGAAGTATTGCCGATACTTTATGTTTGTTATCACTATTTGACTACAAAATTGTTTGTATTTTCAACCTTTTTATAAATAATTCTTCATAGCAAACCTATACCATTTCTCATTCCCACAGGAATGATTCCTGGAATACCTATAGACATGTCAGGATCCTCTTTCGTATCAATAAGTGTTGTACCTGAAATGTATTATTTTTCCATGCATTTGGAGCATGCAAAGGATATAAAAAGAGTATTTTTTCTAAACTCTTGAGCTATATGCCAATCTGAAAAATGAAAAGTACTTCTGTAATAAATTTTTTGGTATGGAACATTGTTACTCAGATTGAATCTTAATATTACAGAGCCACAAGAGAACTGTAAAAACCGTGATCTCAGTGAATTAACTTATAGTGAGAAATATAACTATGAAGTAGGCTACTCATGTTCAGAGTCAGTGTTTTCTTTCCTTGCCAGCAAATCTAATGGGGAGTCCAGTATTATTCGGGAAGTGTTTTAGTAGGCATGAACTCTGAGCATGTGGAGTTAGTTCATTTACCCGTAACATAATGCATCAGTCTCTATTATAGTAACTATCTGTGCTACATGAGTAAGACCCAGACTTTTGTGGGATAGGCTACTCTCAGCCAGTTAGTATCATAAGAACATTATTGATATTTTTAAAATTATAAGTGTTACGTAAACTACTTACTTTCATTTTTGTTCTTTCCTTAGACAAAAAGCAAGGCAACTTTCTGTGGTAAAAGTTTTCTTAGTTACAAGGAACAACATTGAGTTGCTGTTCTCTGATACTCATCTCTCTTTACCTGAATTTTGGAAGTGTACTGGCAATCTCTTGTGTGATCCTTCTACTGCAAATGAAATAATAGTCAGTAGTAGTTCAACATTCCAATTCTGACTTTTTCATTGTAATTATTATTTTTTAAGTAGATATCTGAAATTGTACACATTTATGGGGTACATGGTGGTGTTTTGATATGTACAATGTATAGTAATTAGGGTATTTGGCATATCTCTAATCTCAAGTATTTAGCAGTTTTCACAATTAGGCCCAAAACACAGCTCAATGATGTGCTTATCTATGTCTTTCCACTTAAGGCTTTAAAGAAACCAAGTTTCTGCCTTTGGAAAATATGTTAAATGGGAAGAATAGGAGAAATTGTCTTATCGTTTCTCTTTTATTCTCAATATATGCTCCACCTTAGTTATTTGTTATTTAACATACACAATCAAGATATGGGACTCTGTCCGTTTTAGAAAAGGAAAGTGCTTAGCAGAAAATCCAAGATGTAAGTGAATAATTTGAGGACATATATGACGGCTCATGTAGCCTGAAATTTGAAAAAGTGAAACAGTTATGTTACAAACAGAAATTCCATAAGCAATCATCACAAACTTAGTAATATTGATAACATAGAATCTGAGATCATTCTATAAACTTTTTATTGCATGTGGCAATTGGAAAGTGCAGAAAGGGGAAAGAAGTTGAAATATAAAAAGATGAGAAAAGGTTAAAAACATTGTAAAGAAACAGTATTTTCCTTAAAAGCAATTCATCCTAGAAACTGATGGAAATTCTAAGCTGTGGGTAGGCAATTTGATCCAAAGCACATTTAAATGTAATACCATAGAATAAGTCCTCTTCATGCCCCTAGTAAGAATCAAAGTGACAGATATAAAGTGTTTTAGCTATTAAACTTTCATGAATCATACTCCAAATTGTAAAATATTTTGTTGTATTTTTATCAAATCTGTGTTTCATCTAGGAGAACAGACTTGTTTCAAAAACCCACCTAGTTAAAATAAAGTGTTATATAAATTAAAACCAAGTCACTTCCCTAATACTCTTTTATCAGCAATTATTTTTTAACCCTATCAACTGCCTCAGGATTATATGTAAACTTTCTTTAACATGAAAATCACCTATAAAATTAAGTTTGAAATCCTCATCTCAAGATATCCTTTTTTTTTTTTTTTTTTTTTTTTACTTACCCATATGACTGAGACAATAACTTAATAGGAATTTATAGATAATGGATAAGATTTCATATAAGGATTTGAAAAAAAATGTTCTGAGTTAGAAAGAAATGAAATGCACTGACTATATTAGTTTTCTACTGCTGCATAACACATTGCCACAAACTTTGCAGCACAAACACCACAAATACATTATCTCAAAGTTTCTGTGGTTCAGAATTTACAGCGTGGATTAAGGATCTCCTCTGTTGACCGTCTCCCAAGACTAAAATCAAGATGTTGTCTGGGTCTGGAATCTTCTCTCTCACCTGAAGCTCTTCCAAGGTGATTTAGTTTGTTGGAAGAATTCAGTTTCCTGAGGTTGTAAGACTGAAGTCTTCATTGTCTTGCTTACCTGTCAGCCGGAGTGACTTTGACGTCCTAGAAGCTGCCCTCAGGCCTTAGTCCGTATAGCCCCCTCTCACAACATGATTGCTTGCTTCTTTAGCACCAGCGGGGCAGTCTATCTTCAGTTGGTTACAATAGCGCCTTATATAACATAAAATAATCACACCATCATCGATGCCATCTATACCATCATCTTTGTCATATGATGCAACCTAATCAAGCGAGTGACTATTCTGTATGATTCGGAGGTCCTCCCAGTATTTAAGAGAATGCTTTATAAGAGTTGTGTCCACTAGAATGCTGTCAACCAGAGTGATTTATTTGAATCTTACAAGGCTGTAGTCACTATCCCCAAATAAAAATTTGAAAGCTCTAAAAATCAAAACCTTGTCTAACTTGGTGAAAAATTTTGAGCAGAACTTACACATAATTTATAGAACTTACTTAGTCCATTTGGTACAAATATTTAAGTTTGCAGTCAAAATATTAACATGCTTCAGTATGAAATATACACTATTGCATAATTATTATTTTGTATGTTATTAAACAACTCACTGAAGGTGTTCAGTAATACACTGAATATGTGCAGGAAAGTATTACCTTTCTAAAGTCGAAACAATCTCCAACCCTAAAACACATCTGCCCCCAATGGTTTCAGATAAGAAATTTTGGACCAAATTTATTAAAGTTCTTTAAAAAGGAGTTCATTGAGAAAGGGTTTATTTCAAGAATATGTAAAATGTAGGTAAGTTCAACATTTGCTGATTTAAATGACCTTTAAAGAGGATAAGGAAAGACAAAGAAAAAACAATTGTTTATACATCAAATCTGAATTCACTGGTTTCAATTTTATTGCTAACAACTTTGAAAAACAGGGCAATAATGGCAGGGAGATACATAGTAAATACAAGGTAAGGGAAAATACTTATTTTACTAATTCGTTCAAGTTAGTGAATAAACTCATAAAGAGACAGATTGGATCTGTACTACTAAACTGTAGAATAAATAATTGTCGCTTTGATTTTCCCAAAATGCATGGTACATTAAGGGCAAGACTTTATTTTATAAGCTTGTTGATCTCATCTTTTTTCCCCTTAAGCACAATATCTGGCTCTTGGGGCAAAACCTATTTCACTTAAGAGCCAATTTATCCATCTAGATTTGAGTCAACTAATAAAAATTTTATATGTTCATAGCTTCCCCCCCCTCAGATTTCAACCTTAAATCAGTAAGCAGTTCTATTTATTGAATTACCATATTTAAAAAAAGTGTATATCTTGGTGACAATAGCTAGGAAAAGAAAAGTCCTCAATCTGTGTCTATCAATGCTAAATGTAAAATATGAGAGGGGAAAAATGCTTATAGGCAAGAAAGAAATATAAATTGGTCTGTCACTAAAGTCCCTCTCCTCTGATCTGTCTTATAATTTACATGTAATATATGTGAATTTACAAGCAGCACTATAACTTGCACTTTGAAAGCAATGCTTGAGTTAATTAAATGAACTCCTAGGAGAGCATGGATTTCTCATTAGATCTTTGCTGTAGTCAGGTTTGAGAATTTAATTCAGGATATTCGATTCTTCATAATGAACAAAGTCATTTTATAGAAACTTTTTTTAATGTCATTTTTACAATAGATTGTTAGGCAGCTTCTAAACTGCTAGTTAAAAATGATATATCCCTCTTTGTCTAAATACTGCCAAAGCAGTCAGTCAAGGCAGTTAAACTACTGTTATTTCTATTAAAAAAAAAAATCCATCAAGTTGTTTAAGTCCAAAACAAAATAAACCAAAAACTGTTAATGAATATTTTTATATCATCCTTCAGTGATGATAAATATTTTATTATAATGCAAACAAGCAGGTGAAAGCACAAAAGGAAATTTATCAGAACTGAGTCTTCGCTTGAATTTTGAGTGATTACTAGGTATGTTTTCAAACAGCACTGACGGAACATATCTTTTTAGTTTTTCAAATTAGCAGATGTCCACAGTATCTGTGTGTATTAGAATTGTTTAATTTGTGGAGCTAAAATATATGGTAGGCCAAATCTAAACAGTGTTAGAATTTTGAGATTGGTAGCCTCCTCCGCCTATGGAAGGAACTTGCTAAGAGGTATATCAACTTCTTAAATAGACCATTGGCATTCTTAGAGGTTTAGCGTTAATGGGATTAGGCAAAGGTGGAGTTCCATTTGCTGGTTCTGATAATGCAAAAGAGATGAGAGGATGGCAAGGGAACAGGGGATAGTATGGGACTAATGCTTATGAAATGGTGCTTCAGAAATCACATTAAAAATCATGGAGGTTTCAACTGATTCAGATTTTCTGATCTACCTCTACTGGTGAAGTTACTGAGTTGAGTGAGAAAGAATGAAGACCTGAGTTGTTAAATTGCTTATTATGTAAGCAATTGCCTGCCTAAAATGATGTCCCTTAAGTGCTGAAAAGGTCTGAATGTTAACTGCATTTTCTACAATGCTTATTGAGACTAAAAGCAAATCAATTAAATCTTAGAAGCTGTATTGCATAAAAATCCCAAGCCTTTTTTAGTAGACCTTAAATAAAAGTTTTGTAAACATAACAGGTTTGTTGCCTGATGCACACAGCAAGTCAGTATGTTGAGACACTGAGTTGCAGAAGAAAAAAAGGTTTAATCTTAGCGTTCCTGAACGAGGAAATGGCAAGACACGTCAACTCTATCTCGACTTATATGGTTTTAGAGTTTATAAGGGTTTTGGAATGAGCTGTAGTGTGAAGATATCTGATTGGTCAAAGAGTGCTGGGTGAAGTCATAGGCCAGGGAGATGAAGAAGCTGTATTCTCATGGAGATGCCATTCCTCTGTGAGGGTCTTCAAACTGGTAGGTGGAATTTAGGGTCTTAAAAACATCTTAAGTGGTCCTTAGGTAAAATCCTTATGATTCCAATGTCAGAGTTCCTGTCTGAAGGGACAGTGGGTATCAAATCAATTATTAAACAGCCTTACAAGCCTTATGTCAGAAATCCTCTGTATAGGAACAAGGTGGAGGTGAACAGTATCTAATGCTACATGACTTTCAGCAAGAAGAAATGGCCCAAAGTACAGCCTGATTAATACTTAATTATGACTATATTTCTGACCAGAACCTGGCAAACAATTCTTGTCAACGGCATGAGGACAATTTCAGTTATATAGCTTAAAAATTAGATATGCAGACTGCGAGACTCCTTCAGAAAAATCTCTTGCATGCTTCCTTCAGGCTAGTTGTCTGTGCCCTCAAAGTCTTCGGTTCATAGTCTTTCATAAAGGTCTGAATCTCTTCGGAAGCAAGCAGTTGTAGTGTCTGTAAATTACTCCCTTGAACTCATCTTGGGGACTATGGGATTAATTTGGCCTTGAACATGGAATACTGAAAATAGAATCATCAGTCTTTATCTGGTTTATATATAAATCCATTGCTGCTTTATCTATTTTATATACATATATACACACATACATCCATAGATGTATATATGCACACACATACACACACATACACACATATGTAATGATGTAATAGAATAAAGACGTAAAGACAGGAATAAATCTATCCATGACTCCAAATTTGTGAACTTTTAATATTCCATTTAGCTATTCAGAGGCTCAAATAATACACACACATATATAAATATATACACACATGTGTATATACACACATATATACATACACATATATGCATGTGTGTATATATGTTTGTGTATTGCAGCACTTCTTAATATATGTATGTGTGTGTGTGTGTATGTGTATATGTTTGTATTTAGGTGTAAGTGTGTGTGTGTGTGATTGTGGAGCCTCTGAAGAGCTAAATGGGGTATTAAAAGCCCACAAATTTATTTGCAGCCATGGATAAATTAATTCCTGTCTTTACATCCTACCTCTTTACTTTAACCTCTTCATTTAAAAAATAATTTTAAGGTATGAAAAAGAGATAGATTAAAACAAGTGTGTCTGAATAAGCTTTTGGCATATTAATTTGCATTTTATTGATACTGTTTCCCTCTTTCTCCACCTTCTTAATTTCAAACAGATAGCTAGACTTTTCATATTTTTTTTCCTCAGGAAATTTTCCAGATCACAAAGTAGAAACTGTTGGAAAACAAAGGCTTGTCCTGTCCAAAAATTTAAGTTCATAGAAATGATGTGAAGCGCCAGGGGTAAGAGGAAAGCTAAATGCCTGCCCTTTAAGACAACACTTGAGAAGGGCAAAGTTTCTGGAAAAAGGAAGAAAGATAGTAAGTTTCTAGACTATCCTGGACCCATGCCCTAGTTTATGGACTTTAAGAGTGGGCTTATAAAATCTTAGAGGTGACAGTTGTGCAAGGTGCCCAGGGAGTTAATCCATTTGCCCAGAGATGCCAGTCTTAGCAAAGATGCCTGCAGTCCACTGGAGGCAAAGAGAAACAGGGCTGCAAGACACCAGGAAAACAGAAGATCAGCAGTGACCACAGTGGACTGGATAGCAAAGGCCCTTCATTTCATTATCAGGTAGCTTATAAGCCTCTCTGACTCTGTTCAGGACCTCCAAAATACCCACCCAAACATTTTTCTTCAGAAAACTGTCTGTAGAAAACCCCTACAGACAGTACAGGAGTTCAGTATCTCATTTTAACCTAGACATTTTGGGGGGGGAAAAAAATGTGTTTCTTGCACAGTTAAGTTTGTGGACCGAAAAGCATGTTCCCTGGAAAAAAATGTCAAAGATCAAAAGAGAAGAGTTCCCTCTGTCCCAGTGCCCAACAACAAATAAGAAAACACTTTGGGAGGCCGAGGTGGGTGGATCATGAGGTCAGGAGTTCGAGACCAACCTGGCTAACATGGTGAAACCCCATCTCTACTAAAACTACAAAAAAATTAGCAAGGCGTGGTGGCAGGCGCCTGTAGTCCCGGCTACTCGGGACACTGAGGCAGGAGATAGGGCTTGAGTCTGGGAGGCGGAGCTTGCAGCGAGCGGAGGTCGCGGCACTGCACTCCAGCCTGGGCGACAGAGCAAGACTCTCTCAAAAAAAAAAAAAACAAAAAAGAAAAGGAAAAGAAAAATATAAGTATAGATAGCTTAATGAAAAAAACGCAAACCTCCAACAAAGTCTATACAGAAAGCTTCACTGAACTGTTGTAAATTACAAAAAAACTTTCCTAACCATCTACTTAGCACCTTACTGGAGCTCAGCATGTTACAGGGAGAATCTTTCCGGAAGTGTTGGAAAAGCATCAACATCACAAAAAGCACATAATGGATCTATAGAATAGTACAGCCAATGTATAAAATACATATACCTACATCTATTTTGGGAATTTGGAGGTTTGGGGGTTTCCATATCCATTTCCATATGATCTAAGGACTGGAAGTACACATTAGGCAGGGTTAGGTAATACTCTTCAAACAGTCTCCATGGTATCCATGATTGCTGTACACAGTGATAAAAATTCCTTGCATACCATTGTAACTTGAAAAAGGGATTCACTCAACTGATTATTACTACCCGTAATGACCATTTATTTTAAAATACATATTTTAAACATTTTTATGTGTTTCTTAGGAAATTTTTGCTTTTGTTTTTTTTTTTTTTTTCCAAAAAGCCCAAGTCTCTTAAAAAGAGACCTGAGTAGTTTTTAGGTACTTGACAAGTTGCATAGTCATGCTGTCAATTATGACGTATTGTAATGAATGGTAACACAAATGAAACATCTGTTTGATCATTCAGTGACTACATCTGTTCTGTCACATTTGACACATTGAGCAGGAGAACATGAAAAATTCAAGGAAAATTTGTAAATGTGAGCACTAGATCATTGATTTTGAAGGATGAGATGTGTTAAGATTTCTAGACCCATTCAGAATTTATTATAAAAGCACTAACCCCTCAAATTGGCCTTCTTTCACCACTGAGGCCCATTCTAATGGATGCTATCTTTGTAAATGCAATTATATGCTTTTAAAACAAAGTTTAAATATAAGTTCTTAAAATTTATGTTTCTTTTAAAAAATTAGAATCTTTAATTTGTATCAAACACCTTTTTGGGTGCTAGGATATAGCTCTGAACAAAACAGCTCTTGTGGAGTTTACATTCTAAACCAGGAGTGTGCAAACACAAAAACACAAAATAATTACTCAGGTTTCAACAAGTAATCTGAAAAGCATAGCGAGGTAAGGGGATGACAGCTAATGTGCCAATTTATATAGGGTGTTTAGAGAATATGATTCTCTTCCTTATCTACTGTAAAACTTACAAATAATTGATAATATAAAATGAAATCAAATCCCCTCTCATTCAGAGCAAGTGAATAGAGTCAGAGCTAAAAGTCTGATTTGAAAGGAGAAATATTTCGTGTAGACTGGAGAATATAAAATTGGAACTAAAATTTTACATTCCATTTTTTTCTTAATATCCCAGGCAATGTCTGATAATTTCAGCAAGCTCTCCAATCTACAGAGTATATAGTACATATTTACTCTTGCATCACATTTAACAATTAGGAATTTAGACCTTTAGCTTATTTACTGCTTCTGAAAATAATGGGTGGGCCTGGCACAGTGGCTCATGCCTATAATCCCAGCTACTAGGGAGGCTGAGACGGGTGGATCACCTGAGGTCAGGAGTTTGAGAATAGCCTGACAAACATAGTGAAATCCCATCTCTATTAAAAAGAAAAAAAAGAAAAATACAAAATTAGCCAGGCGTGGTGGCACATGCCTATAATCCCAGCTACTAGGGAGGCTGAGGCAGAAGAATTGCTTGAACCTAGAAGGCGGAGGATGCAGTGAGCCAAGATTATGCCATTGCGCTCCAGACTGGGCAACAAGAGTGAAACTCTGTCTCAAAAAAAAAAAAAAAAAAAAAAAAAAGAAAAGAAAAATGTAGTAAATGCCATTTGCCTGTCCAGAACCCTCTTCCTTTAAGAGCAATCTCCTGTGCATCATTTTCGGGGCTCCAGCACAAACATCATTTTGTATTATGACTCCAACCCCTGCCACAATTGACTTACTTAGAGATGGGCACCTCACCCAAGCTGGTCAAAGACACTTACACATGGGCTTTTGAGGGTTGGGAATGAAAGATACATGATCACTTACTCTTTAAAATAAAAGTTGTAAATATCGTGCTGGCAGTAGCCATATCCTGTTAGGTGAGTACCTCTGGGAAGCAGAGAAAGTCAGACTTTCTGACTGAGTAATAAAA
Source organism: Colobus angolensis palliatus (assembly GCF_000951035.1). Classification (NCBI taxonomy): domain Eukaryota; kingdom Metazoa; phylum Chordata; class Mammalia; order Primates; family Cercopithecidae; genus Colobus; species Colobus angolensis. The sequence goes on from NW_012120709.1 coordinate 5,996,764, forward strand.
GAAAAAGGGAAAAAAATTATGAAAGGGCATAAGATGTGGAGAGACCCAATGGCATTTGAATTTCAGGCTCCAATTGTTCCTGAGAGCAAGTTTTCTGTCTTTGGATACCATAAGATATATAAGTAAACATAACAAATTTTACGTTTAAGCTAGTTTGTTTTAGATTTTGGTAACTGTAAACCATGTTTTAATTAATATAAATACACTACTAGTCTTAGTTTTTCAGAAAAACAGAATGAATTGGGTGTGTATATATGTATATAGACAGATGTATTACAAGGCATTGACTCACAACATTCTGGGAGCTGGTAAGTCCAAAATCTGTGGAGTAGGCTGGCAGGCTAGAGACCCAAAAAAAAGTTGACATTGCAACTCAAGCCCAAAGGCAGTCTGGAAGTAGAATTCTCCCTTCCTCTGGAAACCTCAGTCTTTTTTATCTTAAGGCCCTCAACTGATTGGATGAGACCCACCCAATCATTATGGAGAATAATCTGCTTTAGTCAAAGTTTATGGATCTTAATGTTACTCTCTTTTGAAAGATACCTTCAGAGAAACATATGGACACATTTGACTAAATATGTGGGTACCATGGATTCGCCAATTTGGCGTGTAAAATTATCTTAATAACCAAATCTAGTAATTATTTAACTTTGCTGTTATTGACTGAAACATCGTTTATCTACCACTTATAAGTGAGAATATGTCCTATTTGGTTTTCTCTTCCTGTCAGTTTGCTAAGGATAATGGCTTCCAGCTCCACCCATGTCCCTCCAAAAAGACATGATCTCATTCTTTCTCATAGCTGTATAGCATTCCATGTTGTATATGTATCACATTTTGAAAAATTCAGTTGTTGTTCTTTTCTTCTCTACATTTCAATGGGTAAACCTTAGTTCTTTGGTAATGTTTTCTATATTAATATGCTATGTAAGATTTTATTTAGAGAATTAATTTCCCTGCAAACAGGAGGATTGAAAATCACTTTACTAGCATCTGGGAAAATGCATTGAATATTCTTGTATTCTTCCTTGGCAAAAAATGAAAATAATACAAAAATATTGATATTTTAGTCAGGATAGATTAATGTTCATTATATGTCAGGCTCAATTCTAAACCATTTAAGTGTCTTAGATTGTATTCTCCTAATCCTATAATATGGAGAGTATTAACCTCAGTTGATAAAGGATCAAGATCAGAAAGGTCAAGCACACAAATGGTTGGGATGATACTTAAATTAGGTCTGATAACATTTATACTTGCTAGTCTACAGCCCAGAAAATTCTCCTAGACTGAATAATACAAAAGTATATTTTCTGATACCTATCTTTGCTGCAAAGCAGTAATGAAGATAAGAACTTAGCGAAGTGTCTTACAGAGGGACCTTGTTAAATTCAAGCTTCCTTGAAGTTATCAGTAATTAGTATAAAGTGCCTGTGTAGACAGTTTTTACAATTCATATTTGTCAAGAATAAACAATCACTTAATAATGGGTTATTTTAATAATCTTGTATACATTTATTATATATTAGATTTTCTTTTAAAGTTACTATATGTGTATATGCATATATGTGTGTATGATGTGTATGAATTTGTTTGTATAACAACCACTGTCACCAAAACTGTCTCCCCACTATGCTGGGTATCCAGCAGTGTGAGAAGGGACTAATGTGTATGCATTTGTTTGCGTTCACATCACACGCGCGTGCGCACACACACACACACAGTAACTTTAAAGAAATCTAATACATAATAAATGTATCAAAGATTATTAAAATAACCCCATTTATTAAGTGATTGATTGGGATTGGAACACATAGGTTTCAGAGATAAATTTAGAAAATGCTTCCAAAACTAGTTACAGGTACTCCACGATCCAATACTTAAAAGTTAGAAGACTTACTTGAAGAACATACCTATTTTTAATTGATGTAGAAGCAAACGAAAACTCAGTAATAAAATATACATATAGACAGACTGTCGAGAGAGCAATAGAGAAAATTGATTATGTGTATACATGTTTTTTTTTCTATATCCAGGATAATACCTAAAAGTTTGTAGGAATTATCCAAGTTTTTCAATATCCAGTTCAAATTGTAGGTGAAAAATTTGAATTTACATAAACATTTTAAAATAATTTTCTACTAACGAGATTTGCTCTTCTCAACTATATACTTAAAAGTGTTTAAAATTTTACTAAGTACTGGAAGTATTTCAAAGAAATAGGAAACAAAGTTGTTTCTTACAACATTGTTAATAATGACATAAAATTAGAAACAGGGCAAGTGACTAATAAGGGGGTATTGATTAGGAATATTTGGTATCTCCCATACGCTACAATAATCGACATCCATTAAGCACTGTGTAGACAACCATGTTGAGAAATGACTGTATCCAACGTAAGATTTAAAAAAAGTAAAACAGCATTGATAATATTATCAAAATTTCATTAAAACAAGCTAGATACAAGTAGTACACACAAGTACATTTACAATGTGACAATGGTTATCGCTTTCTGAAGTGATGATAGATTATGCTCATTTTCTTCACATTTTCTCTTTATCAACAGTGTTATAATAAACATGTACTTATCTTCAAATTTTTTGAAAGGAATAGATTATCTGAAGTGATGTAATGATGACAGTAATAAACTTTTAACATATAAGCTATAGTACTTCATTGTGTGTATTTTGCATCATTATATTCTAATTTTAGGAGCTCAAGTACATTTGAACACTGCTGTGATCTGGAAATTTACAGCTTTCAGTGTAGTCCCAGAGCAGCAGCAGCATCACCTGGGTAGTACTTGCTAGAAATAAAAAGAATCTCAAACTCCATCCAGAGCAACTAATTTAGTAACTGCATTTTTAAAAAGCTACTCCGATGCATGTACATTATAATTTGAGAAGCTCTGCTCTAGAGGACAAAAACTGCCTTAAGTAGAAATGTTGTTTCCTGACTTTGATTAAATGAACACTGAAGATACAATAGAACATTTAACAACATATTTTAATGAAACAAAACACTAGCGAAGTTGTATTATATAAGAAACTGATTAGTTCACATGTCTGTTTGTATGTGGGGAGTAGTACTTTGACTCATCTTCTAGCAGTGCAAAAGATGGTAAGATGGTCTTATAATTGTTGTCCAATAGAAAGCTGCAATGTTAACTGTATAGATAAATTTAAATATTTTAAGACTTGCATTAAGAAAATTAATAAGCAGAGTTCAGTGGCTCATGCCTGTGATCCCAGCACTTTGGGAGGCCAAGGAAGGTGGATTACCTGAGGTCAAGAGTTCAAGACCATCCTGTCCAATATGGTGAAAGGCTGTCTGTACTAAAAATACAAAAAAAAAAAAAAGAAAAAAAAAGGCTGGGTGTAGTAGCAGGTGCCTATAATCACAGCTACTTGGGAGGCTGAAGCAGAGGAATCCCTTGAACCTGGGAGACAGAAGTTGCATTTGGCCGAGATGGTGCCACTGCACTCCATCCTGGGTAACACAGCGAGACTCCGTCTCAAAAAACAATAAAACAAAACAAAAAAGAAACAAAAAAATACATGTTAAGTGAATTTAGTAGTATATGGTTGATATGGTTTGACTTGACGTCCCCATCCAAATCTCATCTTGAATTGTAATCCACACGTGTCAAGGTTGGAGGTGATTGGATCGGGGCAGTTTCCCCCATGCTGTTCTCGTGATAGTGAGTTTTCACAAGATCCGATGGTTCTATAAGGAGCTCTTACCCCTTCGCTCTTTGCTCTTTTTCTCAATTGCCACCATGTAAGATGTGCCTGCTTCCCCTTCTGCCATGATTCTAAGTTTTCTGAGGCCTTCCTGGGCATGTAAAAGTGTGAGTCAATTAAACCTCTTTTCTTTGCACTTACCCAGTCTCAGGTAGTATCTTTATTGCAGTGTGAAAAGGGACTAATACAATGATATATTTAGGCCAATATAATTGAAGTATTGTCTTTTTAATAGTAATCAAAAATTATTAATGGGGTAGTTTACATTTATTGTACTTATTATTCAAACTCTGTTGTGCATATCTTAAGGTCAGAGTAGCCACATTTCAAATGCTCAATACATGGCTAGTGTCTACAGTATTGGAACAGCACAGGTAGAGATCATGGCTAATTTGTAAGTTATAAAGTCTATTAAGACTGAGCCTTATGTCTTTCAGTTTGTGATCTATGTGTTCATTATATTCTGTGGATGTGGGAAGACATGCTTTGTACAAATGGCTCCAATAGTTTCGAAAATCTTCATGAAGACATGATGACATTCCAGCTACATTTAATAATTGCAATATTATTTACATATGTTTATGCTGCCTGAGTTCCCACTCAACGGTCCAGTAACAACCACCCTCACCAAAACTGCATCCCCACTATGCCTGGTATCCAGCTTGAATTTATACAAGTTGTAGATTGTGATAATTTTCTTTCCCTACCAGTAGAGTAGAGAGATCTCCAGGATTCAGAAAAGGCTATGCTTTAGAGGCAAGGGTGCAAGAAAAACCTGGAACAGAGTTTTCAGTCCTCAGTAACAACATTTTCTGCAATTCTTGTTCTAGAAATACAAGGTATCAATGGCATTTATGGCTATAGCCATTGTTTTACTATAACATTTTATTACATTAGAATTATAATTTTCTCTAATATTAGAATAATTTGAAGAATAAGTACAGATGCTTAAGGAACAAATACTTTGTTGGATCACTATAGCTATTATGCTGACTATAAGTTGAAGAAGTTATATTTAGTTGATGCCCAAATGTATTATAACTTAAAGTAACTCAGAATGCTACATTTTTTCCATTTATATAATTTGAAGAAATATTTATCACTACTGAAATTTGTGACCGCATGGATCTTGCAGGGTACCTTATTAATTTTTAATTTATTCTTAAATAGAAAACCAAATGTGCACATTTTAATTTAGCTTATATGGTGTAACATGGAATGCCAAATGTCGTGGCTACCACAGAATCTTTTTCCTGGTAGCACTAAAGCCTCTCTATCAGGACAGATTCATATTTTGTCCTCAATTCCACGATACACAATAATTTAGTAAGAACATTTAATTATGTTTATGTTTAGAAAACGAACATTGAAGTGATACTTCATTGAATATATTGTTCGCTATAAGATGAATGTCATTTTCAGAAGTGTAAAAATGTGAATAATAGGAAGAAAAGCTTTATTTTCAAATCAAGATATTTTCAAATCAAACTATGTATCAATTGGGAAGTTAACACAGCAGCAGATGCTAATTTGCATAACTTGCCTTACTGTATTCTAGCAAAGGAAATATGTGAAATTCAAAACTGAACAATTTTGATGTGACCTGGAGTTAAGAAAGTTAGAGAGCATCTACATACTTAAGGAAAATGTCTGGGCATTTTTGTAGAGTAGTAATCACGGAGGAGGAGAAACGTAACCAGGGAGCACTGCAGGACGTTTGAAAAAAATACACATTAATGATACTGTAGGAATAATTGAATCTTCAGACACAAATTCTGATTTTATTATCGGAGCATTGAGACTACAATGTATCTTTTATTTATTTATTTGAGGTGGAGTCTTGCTCTGTTGCCCAGGCACTAGTGCAATTGTGTAATCTTGGCTCACTACAACCTCCACCTCCAGGGCTCAAGCAATTCTCTCTGCCTCAGCCTCCCAAGTAGCTGGGATTACAGATGCCCACCACCATGCCCGGCTAATTTTTGTATTTTTAGTAGAGCCGGGGTTTCACCATGTTGGCCAGGCTGATCTCGAACTCATGACCTCAAGTGATCAGCCTGCCTTGGCCTCCCGGAGTGCTGAGATTACAGGCGTGAGCCACCGCTCCCGGCCTAGAGTACAATATATCTTGTAAAAAAACACAATACAAAACAAAATGTTAGCAGATTGTTTTTATTGTCCTTTAAATAATACTTTTGTTTTCTAATCATTCTGCTGTATGGTGGTTGAGAGTGAAAACCTCACCATGGAAGAAGAGCAAAATTATCAAATTCTTAATTTTTCTTTTTTTTTTTTTTTTTTTTTTTTTTGAGATGGAGTGTCTTGCTTTGTTGCCCAACCTGGAGGGCAGTGGCTCAGTCTGGGCTCACTGCAATCTCCACCTCAGAGCTTCAAGCAATTCTCCTGCTGCCTCAGCCTCCCCAGTAGCTTGAATTACAGGTTTGTATCACCACACCCAGCTATTTTTTTTTTTATTTTTAGTGGTGACAGTGCTGCACCATGTTGGCCAGGCTAGCCTCGAACTCCTGACCTCAGGTGATCCACCTGCCTCTGCCTCCCAAAGTGCTGGGATTATAAGCATGAGTCACTGGAACCGGCCAAATTCTTTTAACTTAAAAAGTTACTGTCCCAGTCTACAACAGAAAGTGAATTGAAGATGCAATGGGGAAGAACTCAAAAAGAAGTCTCTTCTTGACTTTTTAGCTGGAGAGCAGGCTGGAGATTGTTGGAAACGAGCAGAGACTTTCTCTGAGGTTGGTTTGGATCCTGAGCTCTACATTGCTTCCTTTGCTTTCCTATTGCTTCTGCAAAGGGAAGCATACTAGGTCCTTTTTATGTTTGGGAAACCAAGAGTAGATTAAAAGGCATCATGCTTCACAAAATTCTTGCTGCCACAATAGCACAGAGAGAAGGATGTTGACAAGCTCCAAAATGGTCTTAGAGAGTCTCCATGCTCTTTGGTGGAGTTGGGAGAGGGCTGGAATGGTGATAGATGTGTCATCAGAGGAATTACAGGCCTTAGACTGCTGCATAAAACTGAAGATACGGTGTGAAGACAAATGCAGCAGAAACCAGGGCATGACTGGGGAGTGGACTGTTTTTTCCTGTCTTAGCATCAGCTCCAGTCAGAAGGGAGAGCTGAAAAAACAAATTCTGAATGTGATTAAAATTAGGGTTCTCTAGGGTATTAAGATTAAAATCCTTTATAGGAATCTTTATTTTTGGTAATTCAGTTTTATTCTTTGAAAATACATAGTTTTTAATTGATATGTTTATGTCTCTTTGAATGAGTTTCAAGTAATTCTGATAATAGAATTATAATGCTTTAATAATAATTAGAATAATTATTAGTATAATTAAATTTTGTGATGCTATTAGGGTGTGAAACACTTGGAGAAGTAGAAAAAGCCAAATTCTCTAGAAATTGTAAGTTGTATTTTATGAATTTAACATATTTTATCCTTGCATCATAGCTTTTTTACCTAAAACCCAAAGGTCAGTGTAAAATATTTTTAACTGTATGAACTTTATTTTAAATATTTTACCGTGTGTACCTCTCTTTTCTCTATAATTGCTTGCAAACGTTTTGTTTTGTTTTCATTCTAAAGCAATTAATACATTTTAGTAAATAGCTTTGCATCTATTTACTAAAACTTTCACCTTCCTATGTATAATAAAAATAAATGGCATTTATAAGATATGATTATGTGAAAATTGATTTTAATACAAATTGCTTATTTATTTTTATACATATCAATGGATAATGTTGATAGTAAAGTTGTATATACAAGTTAAATAAAATGTTGACTCTGTTTATTGTACCCCAGGTAAAGAAGCATAGTGTTTGACCCATATTGAGTACTCAATAAATGTAAATAGAAATGGATAAATCTCAAAGCTATTAAAATACGTGGAATACTATGAACTCATAAAAAGGCATGAGGTCATGTCCTTTGCTGTGTCATGGATGAAGCTGGAAGCCATCATTCTTGGCAAACTAACACAGGAACAGAAAACCAAACACCGCATGTTCTGAGAAGTGGGAGTTGAACAATGAGAACACATGGACACAGGGAGGGAACAACACACACCAGAGCTTGTTAGCGGGTGGCAAGCGAGGGGAAGGAACTTAGAGGATGGGTCAATAGGTGCAGCAAACCACCATGGCACACGTGTACCTATGTAACAAACCTGCAGATTCCGCACATGTATCCTGGAACTTAAAGCAAAAGAAAAAAAAATCCCGGCTTCGGAAGTTGTCATTATAATTTATCTGATATTGCTTAAGGTAAAAATGATAAATATCCAGTATGATAGCAATTGAAAGATCCTACTGTGTAAGCAACATCTTTCCCACTGAAACTGAATACTGCCTCACACAGGATTCACATAGTGTACTTGTCATTTCTAGTTGAATGTTACTGCCATTTCAGATAAAGTTGCCATTCTTGGCATAAAGAAAATGGGGAGGTAAAGGGACTACTAGTAGGACACAACTAGCCAGTGTCCACACTCCAGAGTAGCAAGGTAGCTCTGCAGGAAGAATGCATTCTATTCTATGATGCCTCATGCTGAACAGAGGGCTCATTGATCAGTTACGTTTTGCTGTGTGGTCTGACTCAGACAGCAGCAAAGAGGGACTCAATGGATGTCAGTCCTGGAGTGGTAGTGCCCATATACTTCTTGTCTATCATAAAGGAAGAAGTGCTGACCAGCGCCCATGGGAACAGTAATCGTTGTGAAAAGCTGTGAAAGGATCAGATCTTAAACTCAAGGTTGGTACTAAAACCAGGAAATATGGAAGAAGCTTTGTTTCCTGCCATACTGCAGGTGGAATTTGAACCAGAAAAGAACATTATACTACTAGTTATCGCTACCACATTTATTATACCCTCAGACGGTTTTCATATAACTATTTATTATCTGTCTGGGAGCAGTGGCTCATGCCTGTAATCCTAACACTTTGGGAGGCCGAGGTGGGCAGATCGCTTGAGTTGAGAAATTCAAAACCAGCCTGGGCCACATAGTGAAACTTCAACTCTACGAAAACTACAAAAATAAAATTAGCCAGGCGTGGTGGCATGTGCGTGTGGTCCTAGCTACTTGGGAAGTTGACGAATAACTATTTGTTATCTTATGAGCTGGCATTGTTAAGGATGAAAACACAGACTGAAGTAAGTTTTCTCACCTCATTTTATGTTGCGTGGCTCAATATCAACTTTAAAATGTTCCACTGGGGGGAAAAGCTAATTTTCTATCACCACACAGACTATAATTGTGAAATACATATTTTCTATTTCTTGTGAAATTTGTTGCATGCATGGAAATTTGTGCTTTCTTTTAAACATTATTTATATTCTTACAATGTCTAGTTTTGCAGAGCATCTTCAGTTCTGCCAACCTCTATATTTATAATTTTATTATAATAGTGTACCATGGCTTGAAAATGTCTTCTTAGTCAGTGAAGAGAGACATATGGAGGTTTTTACTTAAGCTATAATCAAGGAAAATAAGACTTGAATGAATCTTAGGATGAGAAAAGATATAAAAGATTGAGTCCTAGAATGGAGAGATCAGAAAATTAATTTTAAACCTTCATAGCCATCTAAATTATTAGCCTGGCTATTTCTCGTTTCAAACTAAATAGGAAAGCCTAGATTAGCAGTTCTTGACTACCTTTTCCAGCTCTTAAATATGGTGTGTGTGTCTGTGTGTATGCTTGTATGTATATAGATATATATGCATAATACATGCATGTGTTTTTGTGCTAGGTAATATTCATGAACATGAGAGACTTCCATGGGGTGAGGAAATAAATGTATGTAGGAAAGTGAGTAAAAGTGTTAGGATAACACTATTTCCCTATTTGACATATTTTTCTAGGGCAAACAATTGACAATAAATTATTGTTAGTAATAGACCTACAACTAATCCCACCACACTTTTATGATTTAGCTCTACTGGCATATCTGGTCTCTCTCATCTTACCAGTTCTAGAATTCTGTGATTCTCATCTCCCTCTTTAATACAGGTTTGTCCTAAGGAATGACATTTTCTTGTTCAACACCCTGTGTGTGTATTTAATGCATCTGTCATAAGCAATAATGAAATACTCTGTTGCCAAAATCCAATGAGGGTTTTGGGAATTTCACAACTGAAGTCTATAAACTGCTTTAAAGATTTAGGAAGACATTTATTTTCCTAAATTCATCCCTGTGAGGATAGATGCATTGTTTTATGTGCCATGTTTGTGAAAGTTGGACTCCTTAAATAGTATTTCATCAATGTCTTTGGTTCTTACTATTCTACTTGTCAGTTTAAAAAATCGTCTGAGGGAAATGCCGTTAAACATGTTCTCCCACTCCCCATTGTTTATGCATCAAATTAATAGGAATTATTCTTAGGATATGAAGTCACTCTATTGCAAATTCAAGTGTAACCCAACAGCACAGGGTGGATCACATCACTGAGGTTGCTACAACAGAGTGATGACTGCAGGCTTTTAATTTCTGTTAGGCTATTTAAAGGAATCCCCATAGAAAAATTATGACCCTTTTGTCTCCTTGAAAAACTAGGAGTCATCCATTTATCTCCATTCCTGGTTCAGGCCATCAACATTTCTCACCTTGATTATTGCAAAGTCCTCTTAACTGGTGTCTCAACACCAGCCTATCACTCACCTAATCTGACATTCACACTGCAGCCAGGGGATTAGATTGAAGACACATGTACTTACTCTGCATAAAATGATTGAGTAGCTGCATGGAAAAGACCACCTCACTAGTACCTAACATCCTTCCTGATTTAGGCTTTGCCTGTCTCTGCAGTCCTAGTGATGTTCACCATTTTCTCTACTACAGCCAGACCGAATTGAGAAGATCCCACAAATGTATCACATACTTGCTTCTGAATGTCTGGGCTGTGGGGAGGGGGCACCAAATGGCACTACAGAGTGGTTAAAAAGTACGGTCCCTAGATCTTCACCATAGATTTGCATCTCATCCATGCTGCCAACTAACTGTGCTGTTTGGACAAGTTTTGAACTCTCTGGGTTTCTGTTTCCTCGTCTCTGAAGTGGTAATTAAGCAGTACCTACCTGATAGTTCATGCATGTAAAGTGGGTAGAATCATGCCTGGCATGTACTAGGCACTATGTAATTACTGATACTGTTGTTTCCCTTATTTTGGAACATTCTTTCATACTCCCCGGCTAATTCTAACTTTTTAAATGCTTCCTTGAACTCTCATTGTAAATATCATTCACTCGTGCTTGCGCTTGCACATGCTCTGTCTCTTTCTTTCTTGTGCCCTCTCTCTCTCTCTCTCTATTCTCTCTCTGCTTCCCGTGTAGATTGAGTTTTTTTCTTTTCTTGTTTTTTTTTTTTTTTTACCTCCTACATTTAGGCTGCTGATCCATTTTGAATGGCATATGGTGTGAGGCAGGGGTCCAATTTTTTTTTTTTTTTTTATGTGTTTACCTCTACTTCTCATATTGTAGGGCAAGCCACATTTTTACTTAGCTGCCTTTCCTAACAAATTCTAAACTTGTAAACACAGAGATTGCATTTATCTTGGTCATTATGATATTGCCACTGCCCAGCACAGTGCCTGAAATGCGTGAGATCATAATATTTATGACGAAATGAATAATTAGTGATTTTATTAATAGCAGGTGTTTAACTTATTGAAAAACAATGTGAACATACATAAACACTCAAAGTGTACAACTATACCATTGGGTAAACTGCTAGTGAATTTGTGCGCTTGCACACGTGTGTGTGTGTGTGAATGAAACACACACAGATGGCAAATGTTATCAAAAGTTTCCAAGTTCACCTGGTATGTGAAGACAGGAATTAATAAAGTCTTTTAAAGTAATGTCTAAACAAGTAAAAATAAGTTTGAAAGGCTGAGGTACATTATCAAATATTTTCATTTTATTGAAAACATAAAAAATGCTGCCAGGAAAGTGTCTTGCTGAAAATATGTATTACTTAGCTTTTGTTCTATCTCTGAAGTGTACCACAGAACTCTTCAGGAATGATCTATTACATTTTTTGAATAAAACTAAAAATTACTTCTGAGAAATTCAGATGTTTATTGCTAATAGTAATATATTTGAGTAGAAAGGAAATTTTAAGTTTAGAAGTATAACACACCCTTTCCAAGTTAAAGAAATACTACACGTGTGTTTGCATGCATACACAGTAATTCACACACATCAACACACACACCTGGTTTACTGACGACTTTCAATCTTTGCAGGTGTGCACGTGAAAAATGTTACCTTCCTTGTAATCTTTCTCCAAATGTGCTGTGTCGTGATCTCCTTTCCTGCTAATCAACAGTATCCAAAATGACATGACCAGATTCCATAATTTCTTGTCACATTTTTCTTATTCTAACAGACTCTTTCTTATTACTATGATTCAGTTCATTTTAAAGTCGTAATTTCACTCTCTTCGAAAACCCTACTCTGCCCCTTCAAAACCGCCCCTGACACCTCTCTGTGGTCTGCACCTCACTCAAACTTTTTTCCTTTTGCCCTTTTAATGAGTGCTACCTCCTCCGGCATTAGGGAAGAAAGGAAGGGGAAGGAAAATACCAGTGTTGCCACCGTGTACCATAATTTTTTTCTTGTTAGGCTTGACTTGCTGATCTAGATCATCATCTTGCTTGTGGGCTCGCTGTAGATGGATGCTGGCTACAGTGTGATTTTGGAGTACTGGTAGGCTTCTCCTATGAGCTTTAGCAATCCCCTTAGAGATTTGGCCCCCAGAGGGTGGCTGCAAGCCTTACTCCTCTGACATGTACACCAAACAGAAGCTATCCAAGCAAATTCTTACAATGTCATATTCTGCACAAGCAAGAGGAGGTGTCCAGAATCACACTTCTATTAGGAACTGAGAATTCTGGAAGAATATTCCTGGACCCTGGCAACTAGATCACCTGCCCCTGTGTCAACTCTCCCCAGTTTTCTCTCTCTTTCCAGTAGTATCACTGGGAAGTGTTATCAAGCCCTTTGACTTAATAATCTTCATTTTAAAAATTACATTCTAACTGCTGCTTTTACACTTATCCAGTATTCACTATTCTTTCTTTAGAACCATTTTCTTGGCTATGGGGAGGAGAAACAATTCCAAAAACAGAAAGGGCAGGTGGAAAGGAAAGAAGATGGAAAAGAAAAAAATTGGAAGGGGAAATGTAAGATTGCCTCTTGTAGTCTTTCATAGGTACCTCATAGATGGTGGTAGCAGATGGCTCAAGGAGTTGGTGTGTCATGGTGGTACACATTCTCTTAGGTTAGGCTATTCAGGGAGCCTTCCAGAATGGCCAATAACCCCAGCTGGGAATGGTTCTCTGAATATAGAATGTGACACAGTTGAAATTCTTGATCCTCAGCTTAGAAGTTTAGCTGCGGTTTTAGAATATTAGAAAAGACACAACTCAGTACCATGCTATGCTTTTAGCTGTAGCTCCAGTTATAGATCTCAGAGAGATGATGGACATTTGACAAGCTTTCGACAGACAGCTGTGTCAAAATTGAAAAACATTAAAGTCTGACTTTATGGGCATGATAGCATAGGGATAGGAAGCACAGACTTATAGCCAGATGGCTAGATGTACTACCAATCTTACACTCCTCTGTTAAATAAAGAAAATAAGAATGATTGTACAGAGTCGTGGTAAGGATTTAGTGACTTCTGTAAAGCGTCAAGAACAGTGTCTGATATATGGGCATTTCTCCTTTTCTTTAAGTTCAGAGGTATATGTGCAGGATATGCGGGTTTGTTACAAAGGTAAAGTGTGACATGGGGGTTTGTTGTACAGATTATTTCATCACGCAGGTATTAAGTCTTGTATTCATTAGTTATTTTTCCTAATCCTCTTCCTCCTCCCACACTCCACTCTCCTCTAAGCCCCAGTGTGTGGTGTTCCCTTCTATGTGTCCACATGTTCTCATCGTTTATCTACCACTTATAAGTGAGAATATGTCCTATTTGGTTTTCTCTTCCTGTCAGTTTGCTAAGGATAATGGCTTCCAGCTC
>NW_012120709.1:6011550-6011875 GCF_000951035.1 Colobus angolensis palliatus
TCTAAAATAACCCCACAAAAAAATCCCTTCTTGAGGACTGCAGCAGTTCAGATAAGACACTTTCTAAAGAACACTTGCCAAACTTATAACACCATTCTCTCTGGTGAACTGACACCAGCCTTAGCTTTGAGCCTCTGAAACCAATGAATTCTGTTTCCAAGAAGCTTTTTGCCCTTGCTTGAAGCTTTCTCTTACCCTTCCATCTTTGGGTAGATCTGTGGCTTGCCATGGATGTGCATACTGGATTACGATCCTTCTTGATTATTCCCAAATAAATTCATTATATTAGGAGGCATTTTTTCTGTTTTTTTTTTTTTTTTTTTTT
>NW_012120709.1:6011967-6013662 GCF_000951035.1 Colobus angolensis palliatus
TAAACATTGCTTCATGTCCTAAATTTCTCTGAGTAATTATTAACTGACTAGTGCTAAATGAGTACAATCTAGTAGAATGCTCACTTTAATACACAGTAAATCCACAACTCCAAGTTGAAATCTCACCCATCAGTACTGGGTGAAGGAATGGATTTTTGTAGATTTCCGAGAATTTGTAAATCCTAGCACAAAAGAAGTCATTTGTGGGAGGGGCTCATGTTATCCTAAGGTTGTAGATAGATTTTGGTAAGAGTAAAAAAAAATGCAGGTTGGGCACCGTGACTCACACCTGTAATCCTAGTACTTTGAGAGGCCGAGGAAGGCAGATTGCCTGAGCTCAGAAGTTCGAGACCAGCCTGGGCAACACGGTGAAACCCCGTTTCTACTAAAATACAAAAGAAATTAGCTGGGCGTGGTAGTGGGCACCTGTGATCCCAGCCCCTTGGGAGGTGAGGTTGCAGAGTTGCTTTAACCCAGGAGGTGGAGGTTGCAGTGAGCTGAGATTGTGCCACTGCACTCCAGCCTGAACAGAGCAAAACTCCTTCTCAAAAAAAAAAAAAAAAAAAAAAAAAGAAAAGAAAAAAAAAAGAAGTAACAACGAGTAAAAATTAAAGTAGAAACAGATTAATCTAAATGGAAATTCTTTAAAATTCAGGTATTGTATATTAATGGGAGGAAAACAGGAGAAGGTACATAGCCCCTGCAGTTGGTATATGGGTACTAAATTGTGACTCTGTCAACAAGTAGTGGTGTTACATTAGTATATCATTTCATTACCTTGCAAAAATGAAATAATTGTGTCTGACTTGTTACCATCTAGAGCTGTGTAATACTAGATAATATGTGAGAAAATACTTTGAAAAATACAAAATGCCATATAGATATAATAATTATGATTTTCACTACTATCACCTCAGAACTCTGACAGTGTTTGCAGATGCCACGCTTGTCTCATTTCTGCCTTCCAACAATGTTGTAATTTTTGAAAGGGATAATATGTAAAACTATTAACAGTGTCCAACATGTAATAAATAGTAAATTATTACTTGCTATTAATGTTATTGTGATTTATAATTATTGATTTTATTACATAATTTTCATGCTAGACCATGAGTTCTTATTACTCTGTTTTACTCAGCCGTGTACCACTGGTGCTCAGAATATCTTAAAGATTTAATATATGATTGTTGAATAAATTGGCTAGTTATTGTTAATTACATCAATACAATAGATTACAACATAAAAAGGAAAACATTAAGTATCACAGTGGAACAACAGAGAAGGTAAAAATTCAGAAGCCACCTGGTGATGAAAAGCTAAAACTAACACAGAAATAAATATACTACATACTTTTTGTCACATTATGGGATTTTTCCAAGAAATACATTTCTTTCTCATAGGCACCTCACCAGGCCTCTGCAGTCACTGCATGGTGTTCTGGCACATGTGAAAAGCCTGCTGCAATAAAATTACAAGGGCTTCTACCTATAAAATTTTATGTGCTGCAGACTTTGAATTTGCATTACTTTGCAGAAGCAATGGATTTTTGTTTCACAATTTGGTAGTCGTTAAGAAAAAAACTTAAAAAAATTAGTAAGTTCTTGAACTTGCCACTGTGAAAAAATAAATCTATGGAACAAAGTCTTAAACACAAATCATTACAAAAGAAAATTTATTACTGAAATAAAAGTGTTA
>NW_012120709.1:6013712-6015420 GCF_000951035.1 Colobus angolensis palliatus
CTTGTCTCATTTCTGCCTTCCAACAATGTTGTAATTTTTGAAAGGGATAATATGTAAAACTATTAACAGTGTCCAACATGTAATAAATAGTAAATTATTACTTGCTATTAATGTTATTGTGATTTATAATTATTGATTTTATTACATAATTTTCATGCTAGACCATGAGTTCTTATTACTCTGTTTTACTCAGCCGTGTACCACTGGTGCTCAGAATATCTTAAAGATTTAATATATGATTGTTGAATAAATTGGCTAGTTATTGTTAATTACATCAATACAATAGATTACAACATAAAAAGGAAAACATTAAGTATCACAGTGGAACAACAGAGAAGGTAAAAATTCAGAAGCCACCTGGTGATGAAAAGCTAAAACTAACACAGAAATAAATATACTACATACTTTTTGTCACATTATGGGATTTTTCCAAGAAATACATTTCTTTCTCATAGGCACCTCACCAGGCCTCTGCAGTCACTGCATGGTGTTCTGGCACATGTGAAAAGCCTGCTGCAATAAAATTACAAGGGCTTCTACCTATAAAATTTTATGTGCTGCAGACTTTGAATTTGCATTACTTTGCAGAAGCAATGGATTTTTGTTTCACAATTTGGTAGTCGTTAAGAAAAAAACTTAAAAAAATTAGTAAGTTCTTGAACTTGCCACTGTGAAAAAATAAATCTATGGAACAAAGTCTTAAACACAAATCATTACAAAAGAAAATTTATTACTGAAATAAAAGTGTTACAAATTAAGGAATTCTGCAGTATATAAAATCTTACGGCCCTGGGATCTTGTTGTATGCTTATCACACTGCTTAAAGCTCTCCGCTAACATGCAAGAGTGTTGCTAGGTTATTAAAATATGTATATGACATGTTTGACTACACTTTTAGAAACTCAAACTCATTATCAAGCTAAAAATGTTAAATTTCTATCTCCTACTCAATAATTATTTTTAAAATAAATTAAAACATGTTTTAGAACTCAGCAGAGTAAGATTTTGTGAGATAAAAGTATGTTTTCTGATGTTACACAACAATAATTGATACTAATCCACCAGAAGTATTAGGCAAAATTGTGCCTATTGAATTCCAAAATGAATTATGTTTTATTGGCCATCGCTCAGAGAGAAGAAAATAATGTATCTTGTTTTCTCTAATTATCTCCTCTGTTTAACTTATCTCAGACACCTAAAAGCTACCAATGGTGAATGCCTTTACATGTTTATGGGAGCTGTTTTTATAATAGACATCTGAGATAATATTTGTCCTTGTCCTTCTGATCCAAAGGACAAGAACTTGACTAACAACGGAACATTTTCTACCACATGAGCAGTTTGAGGATATTGATTTCTGAACCAGCCGGTCAAGTTGACAGCATTTATCTTTTAGTTAATACATGACCTTGATATTTTGGGGCACACATGGCAACATGTAATCTCATGCTGATCGAGTTACTTTTGCAATCAGGATAACTTAATTGTGTTTTTGTCTTCTCCTTCTGAAGCTATTATTCACTAATTCCATTAAACAAAAAGATTTCAAAGACCACATTAAAAATTAGATTACATTTCTTAAAAATAGTTTCCTCATTGTTCAAAACTGTTTATTTTATTCTATATCCTTCTTTTCCAGAAATGGGATGGGTTGGTGATTATGGTACAAATGTGTATATGTACCTATGTGTAAACATTTTCATACGGA
>NW_012120709.1:6015470-6016107 GCF_000951035.1 Colobus angolensis palliatus
GGCTACACAAAACAATCATTGCAACATGTTTTAAAAATAGCTATTCCTGAATTATGGACACGTGAATCTAAATCTCTCCACAAATTATTTTCCCCAAGCATTCAACAAGGAATGTGAAAGTAAAACATACATAATCAACAAAGTCGATACTTCTCTGAGAAAGAAAATGCCTTGAATTTCAAATTAACTATAAACAGATAATTACACACAAAGTCACATCAGTACTTTGACTGGAGCTCCAATGGCCACTGCAAGCCTGTGAGTGTGGGAGGGAAAATAAAGAGAATCCATGAAAAATAGGAGAGGATAGTGAGAGGTTTAGAGTATAGAGAAAGTTATCTGTAAAGTCCAATAGAAAGAGGTAAATTAATGCACAGAGTTCTGTAGCATGGTGGCACAGCACCAACTTCAGTAAAGAAATAAATTACTAGATGTCCACATGACAAGAATACAAATCTTAAAAAAGTAATTAAAGGCATGTAAACAACCTAGAGAAATTAAGATATATAACGGTTTTTCTGTATTCCATTTCAACCACTGTCTCTTTGATCACATTATTTATCTGCTCTTCTCTCTCTCTTTATATAAAATTCCATAAATATGCATATTTATTTTAAATATATGTAAAATATATATT
>NW_012120709.1:6016769-6069495 GCF_000951035.1 Colobus angolensis palliatus
TCTCCCTGTCCTTGGCCTTCTTTATTCCATAAGAGACAATACTATTGAAATTAGGTCAGTTAAGAACCCTGCTGTGGCCTCTAAGTTTTCAAAGTGAGCGAAACAGTTACATGTCTCTCACATTAAATCAAAAGCTAGAAATGATTACATTTACTGAGGCGGGCATGTCAAAAGCCAAGATAGACTGAAAGCTAGGCCTCTTGCAGCAGTCATTATCCAGGCTGTGAGTGCAAAGGAAGTATTTTTGAGGAAAATTAAAAGTGCTACTCCAGTGAACACACAAATAATAAGAAAGTGAAACAACTCTATTCCCGACGTGGAGACAGTTTCAGTGATCTGGAGAGAAGATAAAACTAGCTACAACATTCCCTTAAGCTAAAGCTTAATCCTAATTCTCTTGAATTCTTTGAATCCTGAGGGAGATGAGGAAGATGAAGCTTAGAACCTAGCAAAAGTTGATTCATAAGGTTTAAAAAGAAAAACCATCTTCACAACATAAAAATGAAACATGAAGCAGCAAGAGCTGATGTAGAAGCTGTAGCAAGTTATCTGGGACATCTATCTAAGATCATGGAAAAAACTATCTGAAAAAAGATTTTCAATATAGATGAAACAGCTTTTTACTAGAAGAAGATGCAATCTAGGACTTTCATAGCTAGAGAGGTGAAATCGATGCCTGGCTTCAAAGCTTCAAGGCCCGGTTTGACTCTCAACCTGTACTGTTAGATTCTAATGCATATGATGATTGTAAATTGAAGCCATTGCTCATATACCATTCCAAAATCCTGAACTTCTTAAAAGTTAAGCTAAATCTATTCTTCTGTGCTCTGTAAATGAAACTACAAAGTCCAGATTACAGCACATCTGTTGATAGCATGGTTTACTGAATATTTTAAGCCCACTGTTGAGATTTAATGCTCAGAAAAAAGATTCCTTTCAAAACATGCCTCATTGACAGCATCCCTGGTTACCCTAAGGCTCCGATGGAGATTCACAAGATGATAAATGCTGTTTTCATGCCTATTAACACAACATCCATTATGCAGCCATCGATCAAGGAGTAATTTTCATTTTGAAGTTTTATTATTTAAGAAATATCTTTCATAAGGCTATAGTTGCTATACAGCTATAGTCTGTGATTTTTCTGATGTTCCTGGGCAAAGTAAATTTAAAACCTGATAAGGATTCACCACTCTAGATGCCATTAAGAACATTCAAGATTCATGGGAGGAGCTCAAAATAGCAACATTAACAAAAGTTTAGAAGTTGATTTCAATCATTATGAGTGACTTCAGTGGAAGAAGTAACTGCAGATGTGGTAAAAATATCAAGAGAACTAGAATTAGAAGTGGATTCTGAAGATGTGACTGAGTTGCTACAATCTCACGATAAAACTTGCACAGATGGAGAGTTGCTTATATGGGTGAGAAAGAATGCAGTTCCTTGTAATGGAATCTACTGGTGAAGATGCTGTGAACATTGTTGAAATCACTACAAAGTCTTTCTAATATTACATAAGTTGAGTTAATAAAGCAGTGGCAGTGTTTGAAAGATTGATTCCAATTCTGAAAGATGTTTTACAGTGAGTAAAATGCTGTCAAACAGCATAGCATGCTACATTACAGAGAAATTCTTTGTGAAAGGAAGAGCCAAACATGTAGCAAACTTCACTGTTGTCTTATTCTGAGAAATTGCCACAGCCACTCCAACGTTCAGCAACCATGAACCTGATCAGTCAGTAGCTGTCCACATCAAGGTAAGGCCCTCCATCAGCAAAAGAAGACCACTTGTGGAAGACTTAGATGATAGCATTTTTTAACAATGAAGTTATTTTTTTTTTAATTCAGGTGTTTACATTTTTTAGATGAATGCTACTCTATACTTAGTGGACTAAAGTTTAGTATAAACATAACTTTTATATGCGCTGGGAAGCCAACTCATTTTTGTGACTGACTTTGTTGCAATACACATTTTCTTGCAGTTGTCTAGAACTAAACCCACAATAATTCCCAGGTGTACCTATAATTATATTCATTTATAATTTAATAAAACTTTCTAGAAATAATCCCTTAGATCTATATATTGAAAGAGTACACTTGTATACTTTACCTGAAACAATTAACTTCAAAACATATCTTAGTAAAACTATTAAATTTTAAAGATAACTTAAAAATATCCTTAGAATCCTCTAGGAAAAAAGATTGAATTACTTATAACAGTAAGAAATTAGACTGGCTATATACATCTCAGGGATAACATGCAAAGCAAGGAGTTAATGGAGTGGAATTTCAGGAAACCCAAAAAAAGAGTAAGCCAAACATTTTATGTCTAGGCAAAAATTTTCTTCACGTATCAAGTGTACAGAAAAATAATATGCAAGAACCAAGGGAACATTATATACACAAGTTGTTTATGAATAATGTGTCTCATATTGAGTTTCATCTAAATGAAATGTACTGGTGAAACTTAAGGGAATTGATGATTAGCATGAATATATTTGTTTCTTGAAATATGACTTAAAAGGGGTGAGGATAGGAGTATATGAACAATATGTAAATTATATGCATTCTGGCAAAATACAGTATTCAAGTGTAAAATGAGAAGAGAGAAGTGAAAATAGAAAGATATTAATTGTGGGGTACGTCATAGATGAGTCAAAGGATAATCCCTAAAAATGAAAGCCAGTTAGTACAATGCTAAAAATACAAGGCCAGGGTGGGAGGAAGCAACTTGAGGGAACTGGGGACTATAAAAATTACAAATACAAAAATAATTAATAGAACAAACTTGCAAACTTTTCTAAATACCAAAATAATTTTTTAAAAGGAGACAGTAAATTGAGAAACACAGTAAGCAAAATATAATTCAAACTGGTAGGATACCAAAAAATGAAAGCACCAAACCCAACACATCCGTTCTGTCAATAAACATGAATAGGCTGAACTCACCTATTACAATAAAAAGATTTTAAAATTGGCTTATAAAGCAAAACCAAAATCTATGCTGTATGCCAGACACATCTAAAATACAGTCATTCCAAAAAGTGAAATCAAATGAATGGAAAAAACACATCAGGCAAATGGAAACAATAAGACAACAAACCTAATTCCAGAGGAAGTAGAATTTAGGCCAAAAGCATTAGATAGACAGTGTTGTCTGATGTTGCTCATAGCTACAGTTTATACGTTATATAAAATATTATTGGTATCTACGCACTAAAAAATACGACCACACCCACATACAGAACAGAAACTTCAGTTGGTGCAGGGAGATACCGAGAAAAAACACGAATAGTGGTGTTGCCTTTTACTCTGTTGAATTGTCTTATTGATCTGGAAGTACTTGTTATTTATTAACATGTAATTCCATGGTTGATTTCACGTATTGTAAATATTACCTATATGACTACATGACTAGTATTTTTACTCTTATAGTAGTATATTTTGAAAATAAAAGTTTCTAATTTTATTGAAATCCAATTTTTTTTTATTGTTAGTGCTTCTCTGTGATGTTTCAGAAATCTCCCTTCACCACAGCTCATAAAGATATTACCCTGTGTTATTTTATGGTAACTTTCCTGTTCTACCTTGCACTTTTTGATCTACTCTCCACCTCATATTATGTATCATTTGAGGTAGGAATTAAGTTTTATTTTTTCCATATGGATATGCAACTAATCCAGTACTATTTCTTGAAAAGACTGACTTTTTCCCACCAAGTTTCATTGCCTCCTTTGTCACATATTAAGTGCACACATATGCAAAAATAAATTTATAGATTCTTAATTTTATTCCATTGGTTTATCTGTGTGTCGTTGTGCCAGTATCATACTGCCTTAGTTATTGTGCCTTTATAGTAAATCTTGTTACTTGGTTGGCTACTTTCCAAAATGATGATCTTCAAAATCATTTTGCCTAATCTGGGTAATCTGCATTTTCATAAAAATTTTAAAAGTTTGCCAGTTTACACACACAAAAAGAATGAGATTTGTTTGGGAGTACTTTGAGTATATATAAAAATGGAAAAAAAAACCTTTAAAATAATGAGTCTTCTAGGTATATAGTATATTTCTTTTTTACATTATTTGTCTTACTGCATGCAGTCAGTAATGCTTTCTAGAAAGTGTATTTCTAATTGGAAATTTTAAAAATTATATATTTGTGGTGTACATGATGTTTTGATACATGTTTATATGCACATTGTGGAATGGCTACACCAAGTTAATTAACATATGTAGTATCTCACATACTGTTTTTTTGGTGGGGGAAACAAACTTAAATTGTACTCTGGAAGCAAATTTCAAATATATAATATATTAACTGTAGTCATCATGAGGTATTATACATATCTTGATCTTAATTTCTCATAAGTGGAATTTTGTTTCCTCTACATACGCCTGTGCCCTAACCCCCATCTGCTAACAATACTTTTACTCCGTTTCTATGAGTTTGACTTCTTTAGATTCTGCATGTAAATGAGATCATGTGGTATTTCGCTTACTATGCCTGTGAGTCAATAACGCTTTATAGTTTTCTATGGAAAAGTCTATCATATCTTCTGGGAAACCATTTTCTAGGTATTCAGTGTTTTTGGTTACACCATATATAATTTTTAAAACTCATTTTTGTTTTGTTTATTGCTGGAATGAAGATAGAAAATTATATGGGTTACTGAATACATATATTATTATTATACTAAGTACACTTATCAACTGTAATTACGTAATTGTACAAAGTTGTAATCCTTCTCTTCCAATCATATTTTGTGTGCATTCATTCACGCCTTATTGCTCTGGCTAGAACCACCATTATATTCCATAAAAATGCTGATAGCAGATATGCTTGTCCTCTTTCTGATCTTTGTTAATGTTATTTCTTGATTTCTGTTCACATACCTTTTACATGATTGATAAAAATTTTACATTTCTAGCTTCCTAAGTTTTCAATCATGGATAGGTGCTAAGTATCTATTGTTTTTGTTAGCTTTGTGTTTTATTCTAGGAATTTGTCCATTTCAAATAATTTTCATGTCTTGTCATAAAACTATTAATATCCTTTCCTGTAACTTTATATCTGAGGGATCTATATTGATGATTCTATTTTGGTTCTTGATGTTAATATTTTTCTTTTCTTCTCTTTCTCTTTTTCCCATGGTGATTCTTCAAAAATTTTAGTAATTGTTGAAAAAACCAAATTTTTGCTTTGCTGATCTATTTTCTATATAATTGACTTAAATATTATTAATGTCTGCTTTGATTTTTTATTTAATTTTTAGTTATTTGTATATTTTAAACATATTTTTGATAGTTGATTTTTAATCTTTTTCCCTAAGGTATGTATTAAACATAAATTTTCTTTGAAGTATAGTTTAGCTACATCTAACAAATTTTTCACATTTTTGTTATAATTTGGTTCAATTTTTTTGTTTTCTTTATTTTTTCTTTAACACGTGAGTGCTTAGAAATACATTATGAAATTTCCAGGTGATAATTCTCTGTTTTTGTCTATTGCTTTAAGGCTTTGATTTACTCTGTTTAGAGAGATACATTATTTTAATCTATTGTTAAGTATATGGAAAATTTTAGTAAATATGTATTTGAAAATAATGTGTACCATAGTTGCTGAGTACAGTCTTTCATATATGTCATTTAGGTCATATTGTTTAAATGTGCTGTTTAAATCGTCTGCTCTTCTGATTTTGTTTCTGTTTGCTTCTTCCATTAACAGAGAATGTGAAAAATATTCCACTATATTTTTAATTTGTCTGTGATTTTTGTCAATTTCAGCTTTATATATCTGAGCTTACATATTTTGATAAACACGAATTTAAAATTATATCTTCTTCTTTAACAGTTGTCTAATAAGAGGTCTCTCTTTATTTCTGGTGATGTTTCTTACTTGAAGTCTTGTCTGATAGCATAGCTAAGCCAGCTTTCTTTGCTTAGTGTTCACATGGTGAATCATTTCATCTTTGATTTTCAAGCTGTGTTATTATATTTTGATGTCTCTCTTGTGTTTTCATTTTCAAGGCTGACAGTCTTTGCATTTTAATATATTTTCTGTTTAATTTTCCTGCTGAAATACTTGGGTTCAAATCCCATATATTTTCTGTTTTACTATTTGTATCTTATATACTCCTTTTTTCCCTCTTCATGTAAATTATTTTGGATTGGAGTTTTTTTTTAAATAATAATTACATATATTCCCACTCCATAGTCTATTAGTTATATGTGCTTTTACTATTATTTTACAGATAACCCTGAAGAGCTTAAAATATACATCTTTGACTCTTTTAAAGAACAAAAATAATTTGTACCATGACCATATTTCAAGCAAATGTTGGAACACTTTCTGTCCATTCAGTCCACCTGTGTGTATATATGTGTGCCATTGTTTCCAAGTATTTTATTATGTATATATCTTTTGGTCTGAAAATGGCATTGTTAGCATGGTTTTGTACAGTCATTTAAACAGATTGACCCACCAATTTATCCACTGCTCTCTAGTCCTTCCTGCGTCTCTAATACCTATTTAGAGTCATTTTTATTCTGTCAACAGAAATTCTTTAGGATTTTTAATGGACCTGCTGATGATGCATCTTTTTCTTTTTGTCTAAATAAGTTCATTTTTATTTTGAATTTTTTTTGGTGGTTAGGTAGAGAATTCCTGTTTCTTTTTGCTTCCTTTTGTTTTCTATATTAGTTATTTGATACAGTTCTTGAATTTGCTCTTTCAAGTCAATAGCAAACACACATGATTTTTAAAACAACCATATAATGTTTTAAATAGAAAATTTAATTGTTTTTCTAACCCACAAATTCTTTTACAGTACTGTTGAAGTTTTTTTCAAAAGTTTTCTGTCTCATATACACTTTCAGTCTAATACATACAAGCTCAGAGATTATTATGATTTTCCTGGCTTTTTGGGTTTCAGGTGTGTATTCTTGGGAACTTTAGGTGTCAACAGACCTACAAGCAGAGAGAAAGTGCGGGCTATCTTCCCATTGTGGCCAGTAATGGATAGCATGTGGACCCCTGGTCTCCTTCTAGAATCATACAGCCCCTTAGTCCCAAAAACGAGAGGACACAGCTCATTATTTCAGAACCTTCTTGGTAACCTGAGATGTGAACCTTTATTTATCCAGCAAAATTCTTCCCAGGATCCTCACTCCACGGTTCAAATGCTGGCCTGCTTTTTGTCTGCCCAAAGGTGAACAGCTTTCTAATCAATTATTTCTACCCAGACTCTCACAGAAACCAAGCTCTCAGAAACCACTTAACTCAGAAGATGTATATATACTGATGCTGTCAGTCTATGTGAAGAGCTCTCTTCAGGCTCTAGAATCTTCCATAGTTAGTTATACAAGAAGAACTTGAAGGTTAATGCACTTATGTATCTATAATTCAAAGTCTTCACTTTTTGTTTCTGCATACTATTATTTAGTTGGGTACTATAGCAGAAACTAAGGAAATCAATGTACTGACCTGCCCAGATGGCAAATTGCACCCAAGAACCCCTCAACCCATGGAAACACCAAATATTATATTAACAAGGTCAATATAATACCCCTCAGTGTATTAGAACTGTAATTTACTAAGTAATTAGATGCCTGACAATACAATATTCTGTGTAAACATGAAGTAGTTTAGTAGCCATTGAATTTGCCTCATTGTATGTAAAATCTTCTTTAAAATGTTTTGAAGTAATTTTCTAGATAGTTAAGTTGCTACTTACCCAACATTAACTGACAGAGTTCTGTTCTTATAGTGCCTCTCAAAGGTCAAGACCAGGAGGTACACACTGAATTTTCAAAATGCTCACTTAGCCATACTTTATGGGCTGTAGCTCATTCTAATTGCTCAAGTTACATAGTAGTTACTTCCTGGTGTTCTTCCTTAGGCTTTATGAAAATGAATACTACATTTAGGTGGCTCAGTGATAAGTGATACCACTAGAGACACAGATTATAGGGAACATAAGATTCTGCTGCCTTTATGTACCTGTACATTTCTCGTAAAATATTCAGTTACTTGTGAAAGTCTTAATAATATGTCTTGATGTAGCATATTGTATTTCAACAAAAGTAAAAGTAGATTCAGGTGCTGGTTCTGTCCTGTGACATGATAGGAACCAGATTATATTCCTAGTCTTTTTTTGCATCAATTGTCATGCCTATATTTAATATTCAGAAGCATATGCTTGGTCAGCAGCATTCTGAACTACAGCTTTGAATAATCCTCTGATTAGTTATTTTCCAGATTTCCAGGAGCTGTAAGATGGATTTAAGTAAAATGTTGATTGGTTAGTAAACTATTTGTTTTATAAATCAGCAGTGGATTCCTGTTGTAATGTATTCACCATGTTTATTTATTTCTTACTTGAAGAATCCACAAATAACACACATATGTTAAAGGAAACAGAGTAGACATGTAGTAAATGAGTAAAACAAAAAATCTAAAATAAATATATTTAGTTTTAATAAATGTAGACATCATCTTGCTACATTGCCCAGGCTGGTCTTGAACTCTTAGCCTTAAGTGATCTTCCCATCTTTGTCTCCCAAAGTGCTGGGGTTACAGATTTGAAGCCATCATGCCCAGCCAAGAAATTTATTTAAAAGATAAACAAACAAAAAAACACACTTCAGGGACTACTTCACGTCAGCTAAAGAATACAAAGTTATTTTGAACATGAATTATTTACAAAGTCTTTTAACAGGTGAGGTTGGGATAAGTTGGTGTAATCCTACTTTCAAGGAGTTTAATGCTAAGTAAGGAGTCAATCATGTAAACTGCGACAGGTAGAAAGATGTAATTTTTTTGTTTTCCTACAGTACTTTTTAACTTTATTATTTTATTTTATTATTATTTTGTTTCCAAGTTTTATTTAAGTCCAGAGGTATATTTCCAGGATGTGCAGTTTTGTTACATACGTAAACGCGTGTCATAGTGCTGCAGAATCATTCCATCACCAAGGTATTAATCCCAGCATTCACCAGCTATTCTTCTTGATGCTCTCCCTTCTCCCCGCCACCATCTGACAGGCCCCAGTGTGTGTTTCCCCGTGTACACGTTCATGTATTCTCATCATTTAGCGTCCATTTATAGGTGAGAATATGCAGTATTAGGCTTATTGTTCCTGGGTTAGTTTGCTAAGGATAATTGCCTCCATTTCAATCCATGTCCCTGCAAACAACATGATCTCATTCCTTTTTATGGCTGTAGAGTATTCCACGGTATATATGTACCACATTTTATTTATCTAGTCTATCATTGATGGGCATTTAGGTTATTTCATGTCTTTTCTATTGTGAATAGTGCTGTAATGAAGATACACATGCTTGTGTCTTTTGAACTATTTGTATTCCTTTGGGAATATACCTAGTGATGGGATTGCTGGATCAAATGGTATTTCTGCTTCTAGGTTTTTGAGAAATCACCACACTGTCTTCCACAATGGCTGAACTAATTTACACTCCCACCAACAATGTGAAAGCATTCCCTTCTCTCCACAACCTCATCAGCATCTGTTATTTTTTTTTTGACATTTTAATAATCACCATTCTGACAGGTGTGAGATGGTGTCTCATTGTGGTTTTGATTTGCATTTCTGTAATTATCAGTGTTGAGCTTTTTTTCATATATTTCTTGGCCACATGTATGTCTTATTTTAAGAGGTGTCTGTTCGTGTCCTTTGGCCACTTTTTAATGGGTTTGTTGGCTTTTTCTTGTAGATTTGTTGAAGTTCGTTGTAAAGTCTGGGTATTACACCTTTGCCAGATGAATAGATTGCAAAAATTTTCTCCCATTCTGTCGGTTGTTTGATCGCCATGTCGATGGTTTCTTTTGCTGTCCAGAAGATCTTTAAGTAGATCCCATTTGTCAATTTTTGCTTTTGCTGAGATCGCTTTCGGCATCTTTGTCATGAAATCTTTGCCCATGCCTATGTCCTGAATGATACTGCCTAGTTTTCATCTAAGGTTTTTATATTTTGGGGTTTTACATCTAAGTCTTTAATTCATCTTGAGTTAATTTTTGTATATGGTGTAAGGAAGGGGTCCCATTTCAATTTTCTGCGTATGGCTAGTCAGTTCTCCCAGCACTACTTATTAAGTAGGGAATCCTTTCCCCATTGCTTGTTTTTGCCTTCTTCATCAAAGATCAGATGGTTACTGGTTGTGGCTTTATTTTTGGGTTCTGTATTCTATTCCATTGGTCTGTGTGCCTGTTCTTTCACCAGTACTATGCTGTTTTGGTTACTGTAGTCCTATAGTATAGTTTGAAGTTGGGTAACATGATACCTCCAGCTTTGTTTTGTTGTTTTGTTGGTTTGGTTTTCTGTTTTCTTAGAATTGCCATGGCTATGTGGCTATTCAGTCTCTTTTTTGGTTCCATACAATTTTCAGATAGTTTTCTTTCATTCTGATTCTGTGAAGGATGTCGATGGCAGTTTAATGAGAATAGCATTTAATCTCTAAATTGCTTTAGATAGTATGGCCATTTGAAAAATACAGATTCTTCCTATCCATGAGCATGGAATGTTTTTCTACTTGTTTGTACCATCTCTGACTTCTCTGAGCAAGCATTCATTTGTAGCTCTCCTTGAAGAGGTCCTTCACATCCCTTGTTAGCTGTATTCATAGGTATTTTATTCTTTCATGTCTCTGCCAGGTTTGGATATTAGGGTGATGATGGCCTCATAGAATGAGTTAGGGAGGATTCCTTCCTTTTCAAATTTTTTGGAATAGTTTCAGTAGAACTGATACCTGCTGTTCTTTGTATATCTGATACAATTCAGCTGTCAGCCTGTCTGGACTTGGGATTTTTAGTTGGTGGGCAATTTATTACCTTAATTTCAGAACTCATCATTGGTCTACTTAGAGATTTAGTTTCTTTCTTGTCCAGTCTTGGGAGGGTGTATGAGTCTAGTAATTTATTCTTTTCTTCTAGGTTTACTTGTTATTTGCGTAGATGTGTTTACAATAGTCTCTGATGGCTTTTGGTATTTCCATGAGATCAGTAGTGATATGGCCATTATTGTTTCTGATTGTGTTTATATGAATCTTCTCTTCTTTCTTTTTTATTAGTCTAGCTTGCAGTCTATCTTATTTTTTCAAGAAAAAAAAATTGGTTCCTGGATTTGTTGGGTTTTTTGAAGACTTTGTATGTCTCTATCTTCTTGAATTCAGCTCTGATCTTTATTTCTTGTCTTCTGCTACCTTTGAGGTTTGTTTGCTCTTGCTTCTCTAGTTTTTTTAGTTGTGATGTTAGGTTGTTAACTTGAGGTCTTTGTAGCTTTTTAATGTGGGCTTCTAATGCAATAAATTTCTCTCTTAACACTGTGTTAGCTGTGTCCCAGACTTTCCGATGCATTGTATCTTTGTTTTTCGCTATTTTCAAATAACTTCCTGATTTGTGTCTTAATATCCTTATTTACCCAAAAGTCATTCAGGAGCAGGTTGTTTGATTTTCATGTAGTTGTATAGTTTTGAGTGAATTCCTTAATCTTGAGTTCTAATTTGATTGCACTGTGGTCCAAGCAACTGTTTGTTATGATTAAATTTCTTTTGCATTTGCTGAGCAGTCTTTTACTTCTGGGTATGTGATCAAATTTTTTAGTAAGTGCCATGTGGTGATGACAAGAATGTATATTCTGTTCTTGGGTGGAGAGTTGGTGGATATCTGTTAGATCCACTTGATACAGAGCTGAGTTCCGGTCCTGAATAGTTTTATAAATTTTCTGTCTTGATGATCTGTCTGATATTGGCAGTGGGGTGTTAAAGTCTCCCACTATGATTGTGTGGGAGTCTAAGTTTCTTAGAAGGTCTCTAATAACTTGCTTTATGAATCTGGGTGTTCCTGTATTGGGTGCATATATATTTAAGATAGTTCTTCTTGAATTGAACCCTTTATCATTTTTAATGTCTTTGTTTGTCTTTTTTGATCTTTCTTGCTTTAGTGTCTGTATTTGTCAGAAACTAGAATTGCAATCCTTGCTTTTTTAGGTTTTCCATTTGCTTGGTAAATTTTGCTCCATCTCTTTATTTTCAGCCTATGTGTGTCTTTGCATGTGAGATAGGTCTCTTGAAGATAGCATATGAATGGGTCATGGTTCTTTATCTAACGTGCTGCTCTGTGTCTTTTAATTGGGGCATTTAGCCCATTTGCTTTTAAGGTTATTGTTATGTATGGATTTGATTCTGTCATCATGATGCTAGCTGGTTATTTTACAGACTTGTTTATGTAGTTGCTTCATAGTGTCACTGGTCTATGTATTTCAGTGTGTTTTTGTAGTGGCTGGTAATGGTTTTTCCTTTCTGCATTTAGAGCTTACTTAGAAGCACTTGTAACGCAGGTCTGGTGATGACAGCTTCCCTCAGCATTTGCAAAAAAGGACTTTATTTCTCCTTCACTTATAAAGCTTGGTTTCGCAGGTTATGATATTCTGGATTGAAATATCTTTCCTTTAATAATATTGAATATTTGCCCCCAATCTCTTCTGGTTTGTAAGGTTTCCACTGAGAGGTCCACTGTTAGTCTTTTGGGTTTCCCTTTTATCATGACCTGACCTCTCTTTCTCTCTGGCTTCCCTCAACATTTTTTTCTTTTATTTCATCAGTGAAATGTTTTTATAGTCGAATAATTTTGCAAAACATGATTTTTTTATAATTCACAAAACAAATTCATATTTTAAATGTTCCTTTAGTAAAGGAGAATCCTTTAATCTTATATGACACCAATTTTGATTGAATATCATATACCCTCAACTCATTTTTATTCCAAAAATGTTATTGATATCATTAGAATAGTACACATTTGTGGGACACTTACTTTTGTAAATCTAATAGCTAGGAGAAACAGTTACAGCCAATAAATCCTGACTGTGGAATCAAGACAGTATCACAGAGTTGGTGATGAGGCATGGAAAAATGAAAACAGTATTTGAATAGGTTAACCTAAAACAGGAACTGCATATAAAATTTGAAGGAAACATTTTCAAGCTGTAAAAATCACATAAGCAGTTGAGGAAACATTTCTGAAATAAGACATAAATATGTACTTCTAGCTATTTTTTAAAGTAATGTCTTCAAACAAAAACATTGAGAACTGAGTACATGTGTGTTTTCAGTACCTGTGAGCACAACACTGAAAACACAAATATATTTCAGACTCGTTTTGGCATCAAAGAGGAAATAGTAGTCTTTAAATAATATTACTACAATAGAATGTAGCTAAATTATTCCACTTAAAAAACTCCTTTCTGTATGGAGCTTAGAATTTAGTTTCTTTTTTAATCAAACAGTTATAGAAATTATGATACATGGTACAAAAACAGTTGCAACCTATGGTGATTGTAAGGGTTTAAAAGGAGGAGGTGTTGAAGGATGAGAAGGAGGAGGTGTTGAGGGATTGAAGGATGAGAAGCTGATGAGGTAAAGATTATGAAATGAGGCATGATAAGCAGAGGGTACACAGACCCAGTGGACTGTGAAACATGGTGCCTTCTAAGGTGGATAGAGTAATCGATAGTAGAGCTGGGACAATAGAGGATAGTGAGAGACATGGAGTCTCTGCAAACATAACCAAACTGAGTAGATGAGAAGAAAAACAAATTTTATTTCTGAAATACCAATATGTCAGTGAGATTTTGACAGACTGGGTTGTTGCTTTGATTTCTAATAATGTGACATGTATGGTTTTTAGAATGGATAATTGACAACATGAAAGTTCAGCTTGGCTCAAGAAATATTTATTGAATCAAATTCCAAAGGTAGGTAAATGAATATGATACATTCCCTATTGATGAAGTAGATAGAAACATAAATGTTTGCATGTATCTAAGATGCCTAAAAAGGCCTTTTGAGTGAGAGGAAGTCTGAGCTGATACATAATGTATAAACATTCAGATCTTGAATCTGAGATCAGAAGGGTGATCCAGATACAAGGAATTGCATAAACAGACACATGAGGCATAAGCAAATAGTGTTGCTGAGAACCGCAAGTACTTGAGTGTTGCTGGAATGTAAAATATGAGAAAGGAAGAAAAGGCAGAGAAAGCTAGAAAAGGAGGAAAAACACATGCAGTATATCACAATATGGCTCTGAAGCCATTCTAAAAGACTTGTGTCTAAAAGTTTATATAGTTTCTGTGTATCTACAGTTTCTGTATCTAAAAGTTGATGCTATACTTCAGGGCTGTGCAAACTTTAGACAGCAAGCCAAATCTGGCCTATTGCCATTATTTGGTGAGTAGTCATTGGAACAGAGCCAAAATTATTAATGTTGTCTATGACTGTTTCCACATTTCATTGTCAGAGTTAAGTAGCTGCAACAGACTGTGTGTAGTACACAAAAGGCAAAAATAAGTATTATGTAGCCTTTACAGAAAAAAATTGCTGACCCTGCTATATATAATATGCCAAACAAAATCTTCAAGCAAAGGAGTGACAGTTTTAGACTTTTTCAAACTAAAATATATAGTCACCACTTTTTTATTATTATTATTTCACTTTAAGTTCTGGGAAACATGTGCAGAATGTGCAGGATTGTTACATAGGTATACATATTCCATGGTGGTTTGCTGCACCCATCAACCTGTCATCTACATTAGGTATTTCTCCTAATGCTATCCCTCCCCGAGCCCCCCACCCCGGCAGTCCCCGATGTGTGATGTTCCCCTCCCTGTGCGCATATGTTTTCATTGTTCAACTTCCACTTACATAAGAGTGAGAACATGTGGTGTTTGGTTTTCTGTTCCTGAGGCACCACTTTGTAAGTATCTAATATATGTTAAACACGAGACTAGATGATTTACTTACATGAACAGAATGTCAAAACCATTCTTCCCAGTAGGTATCAAATTCCCCATTTTACCAATAAGTAAAGATATTAAGGAAGGTTATGTGCCTTGCCAAGGCTCCATAATTTTGACATTTTTGAATCAAGTTTAAACTCAGTTCTGTCAAACACAAAAGACATTACTTTTTTACAGTCTGGTAGCATACTAAAAAAATGAACACTGGAATCAAATGCAGTCTAATTGTGAAGAATTTTTGCAGAAATCCCACCAATCCATGATCTGTGTCTAAATTAGGCAGAAGGATGATAGAGATAAATGAAAGCGTTTAGTATGGAAAATAAGTAGATCATCTAGACTGATTTATTCTTGACAGATTGGGTGACTAAGTCAGGGAAGCAACTTCCCACTTTCTGGTTTGGGTGGTTAGAAGAGAGATACATCCATTTCTAGATACAGGGAATCTAGGACAGCAAGCAGGCCCACAGGCAGGGTAGGATTGATGAGTGATGTTTTGTACAGTGTGTATACTTTGAAATGTCTGGATTAGATCCATGTGAAGATGGACAAAAGATTGTTGCCTACCAAAGGCTAAAACTCAGATACGGGGCACATGTTGGAGATGACTCAGCTTTAGCGCAAACTGAAGCAAGCAGAAGCTGAGTTTTACACAATTTTAGGAACGAGTATAAAGTATTTTATATATTTTATAGAAATCCATTAGATTTAGAAAGAGGCACTGGATTGTGGTGCTTAAGAACACTAAGGGCCAGGCACAGTGGCTGACAACTGTAACCGCAGCACTTTGGGAGGCCTAGGTGAGAGGAAGTTCGAGACTACCCTGGGCAACGTAGCAACATAGTGAGACTCCATTTCTCCAAAAAAAAAAAAATAAATAGAGAAAAAATAAAACTCTGTAAAAGCTGACCACCTGAGTTCAAATCTTACTTCTACTCATTTTCTATAACCTTACGCAAGTTACTAGATTTCCTTGTGCTTTGGAAACCTGTTCTATAAAATGACTGTTACTAATAATAAAAGGACTTATCTTCTAGGGCTGTTATGAGGATTAAATGAGTTAATATATTTAAAAGTTTTAAAATAATACTTATATATTGTAAGCACTATGTAGATGTTTACCTGTATTTATTTAAAAATATTTTTAACATTTAATATATTCAATTAGGATTTTTCTGCATAATTTTCTCTCTACCTCATATACCGATGTTTATTCTAAACTGGAAAGGGATGTATAAGGGGCTATAAAAGAGGGCTCACCTGAATCCAGTGTTTTCGGTATGCCTGTATATCAGCCATGAGCCTGGAGCATTGTGTGAGGTTAAAATGAATGAATAGAGTGCTTTAAAGACATACGTGCCACAATAGAGCTTCCTTACATATCTGTGAGGAATATTATAACCAAGCATACTCTCACAGGCTCTAAACTCAAATGATGAACATTTAAACTAAGTTCTTGCTTATTCTGCCTATACCCATTTTTATCTTTCAGTTTCATTTTTGCTTGACAGAGTATGATGAGATAGAGTATTTTTATTTGGAAAGTCCTCAGCAAGATGAATTATCCAAAAGCAATAATGGTTCAGATTAACCATAGTGGAACTGATCCAATCCCCAGGCTCAGCTAAGGAACAGTCACTCTCTGGATGTTTGATTTTAGACTATAAATAAGTTGAGATGTTGTAATATTTATGGAGAAACTGCCTATCTCAGTTATGGGGTGAAGACTGGTTGTACAACTACCATCAGTAGTCATTCTTTTTTTTAAACTTTTTACTAAACTAATACAGTTAGATATTTCCACTCTATCATTATTACATTTTTTTTATAACAGAAGAAAAGCAGTTCCATGTTTTTATAAATAGTCTCTGCAGAGATTTCAGATGATATTATATTATAGGTATCTCAGTTTGGCAGTATCTGAAAAATTGAGATTGCCTTTAAAGTGTTTGTGCTACTTTTAGTTAAATAAATCCCCAATGTATAAGACCCAGGCCAATTCCAACTAATACCAAGGTTTCTGTGCACTTAATAGTTTACAAAGAACTTAAGAGTAAAGACTATGGGTTAAAAACAAACAACAACAACAACAAACGTCTTTTAAAGAACCAAACAAATCCTCTCTTCACTGGAATGTCAAAAAGGACACATGAGACAACTGAAAACTCTTTAAGACCAGAGCTGGGACAATTTGAGCAATACAATAAAGTAGTATTGAATTAATATCCAAAGTATAAAATAAATGTCCTTGAGTGCCTCCTGATACAAATAAATACTTGAATAAGTAAATGAGGGAGAAGGGAAAATCTCCTATGAGAAATTTCAAATAAATTATGTAGCTGTTCAACGCTTAAAGAAATACAACATAACTCTTCTGTGTGGTGTACATAGTGACTTTCTTCCCAAGAATAGAGTATGGAAAAGGATGGAGTGGGAGAGAGAGGGAAACTTCACAGCCTGCGTTCAGTGATCAAGGTCATCATCAATAGTGAGAAATCATGTTGATACTGTGTACGCCTGATATGATGCTTTGAGAATGGCACCTTAACTCCCCAAAACCCAAAATTCATAAAATTAATCATTAAAAAAAATCAGACAATTTCAAGGTATTCTACAGAAAAGGTGATTAGTGCTCCAAGAAACTTTCAAAATCATCAAAAACAATGAGTGGCTGAGAAACTCACAGACAAGAAGAGCCTAGGGAGATGTGATGAATAGTGTAAAATGGGCTCTTGAAAAAAAAGTAACGTTAGAGAAAACTACAGAAATCTGAATAAAGTATGAATCTTAATAAATATTAATCTATCAATTAATATAAGTTCATTAACTTTTACAAATGTACCTGAATATAAAGTATCAATAATACTAGAAACTGAGTGTGGGGTGGATGGGAATTGTATGTAGTATCTTTTAAATTTTTCTGAAATCTGAACCTATTCTTAGAAAGCTTATAAAACAAATTAACAGCCAGTCATATGATTTAAAAGCAATCATGGGGACGCTGATTACAGTTCTACATTCTCCTTTACTAGCTTAATATTCATATTAATCTCTTCAGTTATGCAACTAATTTGTTTTTCCTAAATAACAAAAAGGAAAATTCAACATTAACGTTTCAACTATTTTACTGAACGTTTTTCATTATTTGCACAGTTTAGTTTATATGTTAGTATTTTTTTTAACTTGTGAAATAAATTATTTCTACTACATATTTCCTATGCCCTTAATTCATTGTTGCAGTAAGCCACTAAAATCTTGGAGTTTTCCAAAGTATTTTATATTATTCAGCAATTTAAACAGAAAAGTAAAGATAACTTAGGAGTATTACTTGTAATTTGATTATTTAAAATGTCTAGACAAGAAGAAAACTATAAAGGGGAAGTACTCACTAAAAACCGTATTCTAAAAATATTCCCAGAGATTTAAAACCCTGGAATCACTTTGTAATAAATTATATTTATTTTGAGTGCCTGTGTTTTCATGAATAATAACAATGTTATTAGCTTATTTATCTCCTTTTAGGGTCAAATGCATTTACTGATTGTAGTTGCATGCTTATGGTGACAGAGGCAATTCTTAACTTTAATACTACCTGCACAGTCACACATTATATGTTAACGCCTCTAAAATACATTTCCTATACCAACTCTTCCAACTTTTGGACACATTGTTTCAGTAATTGTATGATAGTGTTGCCTGACAAACCAATACTCCCATTTTGTTTTAATTTATACAGAATTGTCTTTCTTTACAATTAACTACACACTTTAATAAATTTTCCCACATCATAAAATTAGGGGGAAAACAGAAAAATGAAATTACTGATTCTTGTAATACTATAATCACAATGATGGAACTATTCTATAGAGCAAAGCTGTGAATCTTGATTTCTATTAGGTCCTGATTAAATTTAAGTAGTATAGACAGCGCGGGAAGCATAAAAACATAAAAAATATAAAAGATACTTGGATTGATTCTGAAGAGAGTTTCCAAAGGGGGAACAACTCTTGTGAGTATAAAAATTAAATTAAAACTTTTTTACATAATGAAATGCAGAGAGAAGTTCATAGAGACATAACATGGTTAATAAAGGTAGATCACAGTATATCTTTCATGAAGAAAGCGTTCAATTTTCTCCTCACCAAGATTTGAAAATACGTAGTAAAGCCATTCCTTGTTTATGTCGTGATGATTTGCCTGGACAATTTCTTACAAAAGCAAATGCTTTTAGTATTTCCTAAGCAATGACACTTTAAAATTAACTGAGAATTAAATTTGAGGTAAAATTCACTATATAATAGTTACTTATTTAATATTTAATTTGTGTTTCCAACGTTTTAAAAATTAACATATAAAAAACTTCAAAAATCTAAAAGTATGTATCCTAATTTGAGTTTTTATCACTTTTTAATATCTACAGAAAAATAACTTTCTTTTAACACACGTCTCAAATTTCTCCTCAAATACTATACATTGAGCTATCATGTAAGACTTCCAGATTTTATTATGGATGAAAATGGGATCTACTTGTGCTTGAAAAAGTAATGAATAAACAATATTCTTATTTTTTATCTATAAAATGGAATCATTATAAAGGCTAGAGATAAGCCAGTGATGTACCTAGCAAAATATTAAATGTATATAAATCATCTATTGTTAAAATTACTCACTTATAAGTGTTCCCACTTTAAGTTCAAGTAAACTAACCATGATTAGATCATGGGATGCATTTGAAGAGTTATAAACACCTCACTACCACCTTTAGTGTACCCTCTAACCCCATAAAGAGCCCATTACTGTTTTCCTTTTCTCTTATTCCTGTGGCTTTTATTTATAAATCCAGCTACTTTATATCTGATAACTTTACATAATAGATCCCTGTTGCTAAGACCTCACAGCATTTCACAAGTACTTTATTACACTTAAAAGTTGTGCTTCATTCCACTGAGAACACATTCCAAACACTAACATAGTGTCCTGGCACATATAGGATACATGAGTGAATACATGAATATACAAATACACGAATACGTGATTATTCCATTTACTACCAATTTGGTATTGGCCTCCATGGTTCCACAGGTATAGTCATGAAAATATATAGCACCACTATATCTTGCCAAAATGAATGAAGTTAATCCAAAAGAGTTGCCGAATGTACTCAGAGAAAAACACTTTTTAATTTCTTCTCTTTAAAAGATTGTAAAGTCATAATGCTCTAATAGAGCAAGTTTTCCATGGGACTGAATGTTAAATATTATGTTTGGGGAAGCAAAATGAGTGATCTCTTAAAGTAGAATACCCGGTCGTTTCCATCCAGGATTCTGTGATCACACAACTTGATAGTGAAAATATTGCCAATCCTGAGTATGAAATGCTACATTTATGAAATATAAAACACATTTAGGGCAGTTAGATATATCAGTATTTTATTTACTGAAAGCTAATCAATGCAGAATATTTGGGAAATTACATTTAGACAATGCAAGGTTATGCAGTCATACATTACATGATTTTGTTCAATGTCTCCATTTTTATGTAACTTAGCTCTAAAAGGCAGATAAGATACTAGCAGCTGGACTGAAAAATCAAATACTTAATGACCTTGTTTAATTTTTATTTCAAGCATAAATTTATATTTATGCTTCACATTTCTAAAATAATAAAATTCTCAATTTTGGCATGAAATGCAACAGTGGTGGCCAAGTAACAGTAAAAGAAATACAATGAGACAGAAAAAATGAGCAGGTGAATTTTATTCTGTATTAAATGGCTACTGTCCTGGTCCTATCTACACAAGGAATAGCAAGTTCATGCTGTTGTTCATGCAATGCATGGAAGCCAGCTTTGTCAAAAGGTTGAGAGTGGGGGTGCATGGAGGATAAGACTTCAACAAGATTTACTGTAATTCTCCCCTTTAATTACCTTCTCCAAAATGAGTATCAAAATGTTTTACCTTCCATCATGGCAGAAAGGGAAGAAGATATAGGGCGGGTGGTTTTTGTAACCAGTAACAATTATGATGACAGGAAAATAAAAATTTTCTTGGCCGGGCGCGGTGGCTCAAGCCTGTAATCCCAGCACTTTGGGAGGCCGAGACGGGTGGATCACGAGGTCAGGAGTTCGGGACCATCCTGGCTAACACAGTGAAACCCTGTCTCTACTAAAAAAAATACAAAAAATTAGCCGGGCGAGGTGGCGGGCGCCTGTAGTCCCAGCTACTCGGGAGGCTGAGGCGAGAGAATGGCGTAAACCCGGGAGGCGGAGCTTGCAGTGAGCTGAGATCCGGCCACTGCACTCCAGCCTGGGCGACAGAGCGAGACTCCGTCTCAAAAAAAAAAAAAAAAAAAAAAAATTTTCTTTACTGAGAATGAAGTGAAATACCTATTTAAGGATCATCTTAACTTATTTTCTTAAAATATGGGTATTAATTTATACATTCATTTATTGTACAAGCATTTTTAAACACAATGCCTATGTGCTGATTCACTGAGGGGCCTGTGGAAATCTAAAGGAAAGTTTTGTTGTTCTTCTGCGGTAGATAAATGAAACACACAAATAGAAATCAGCCGAACAACAGGTAAAGAATTCAAATGAGCTTCGTAAGGAAATAGGGACTAGAACAAAGCGTAAAGTGGAAGAGATGGAACCTGAGAAATCATCTCAGAAAACTGAGTTTGGAGAAAAGTCCTAAGAAAAAATGTTATTTTTGAATACTGTGACTTAGAGATTATTGATATAACCGTCTATTTTTTAAATAGTTAATAGAATATAAGCTGGTCTTGTAGAATATGAAGAGAAGAGTTCATTAGTTTTGGGATTCTGACTTATTCCCAAATATCTAGATGTTTTCAAAGTGATACAAATGTTAGATATATTTAATGAAACAAAATAAAAATTATATGTATGAAAATGAAGCATTCTAAATTTGAATTCAGATTGTCAAATTGTATATGTTATCCTATTCTGTTTAAAAACTGGATTTATAGTTCCTATATATTTTTACAATTTAATATGATTATATCCTAAATAAATAGAAAATACTTAATTTTCATTTTTATTTTGATCTTTCCTATAATAAACATATACAGCTTTGAACTAAGAAAATAATTTTTTAAAACTCTACATTTAGAGTTCTCTGAATATCACAAAGTCTGTTAAACAGAGTAACTGTGAAGACGATTCATAGATTCTGTTGCCTTTGACTCTTGTTTCTCTTTGAGTTGGCCTTTAATATTGCCTTATTCGTATCAAGCTTTTTTACTCCTAATTTCTTCATACAGTTATGTCTGATTGTACTGTTAAAAAGCATTCCAAATTTGCTTAATACAAATTAATTTGTGACATTAACAAGAGGCCAAGGAGCCCGGTCACTGTCCTCATTTATTTACTGCATTTTTGTGAGTTTTTATTAATCAGTGAGTATTTTTAAGGTATATAGTTTTTATTATTAACAGAGATAATAACTCTCCTTATTACATAAAAGTTCACAAAAATTATCTTTTCAAGAAGAAGGCATTATGCAAATGGAGGTAGAATAAATCTAATTTTCAGTATTTACCTTGCACAAATTATTTGTAGCCCCAGTTTATTGTAAATGTTGCAGCACATACCTAACCATATTTTTAAGGTACATATTTCATATGGGTAGCAAGGGGCTAGTGATAATGAAAAATTTGGAAATATGAAGTATTCTTTACTATTACTAGCCATGCCAGCAACAAAACACATAGCCTTGTTTGTACCTCACTTTCCCATTTTAAACCTATATGCAATAAAATATCAGGTGTTAAAAAATGAATCAAATGTTGTAAATTATTTCAGTGGAAAATGTTTCGTATATTTAATAATGGCAGGCTTATTAGTATCACTAGACATAGAATTAAAATGTAATTATCAAAATCAGTTTTGTTATATTTAGATTCTTTTTCTAATTGAAAACTAGATGCATACTCATTCTGCTGGAATTTGCTATCTTCAACAATAAATATTTCAAAATTGGATCATATTCAATCCAGCAGCATTTAAACACTACTTATCAATATTTTTCAGGATACTTACATATTTGAAATCCCATTCTCATGTCTTTACATCCAAGCTGTTTGATGCTAGCATTTGAGTTAATTCATGAATCCTCCAGAAGATACAGCTGTTTCCTATTCAATGTTGAAATATTGGTTTGAAAAGCTGTTTGCTAACGATAAAAGGTAGGAATCATCTCTCTAGGAAAGAAGAAATACTCCTACTTATTTTTGTTTGTGAGATAACCTCTGGAAAGGAGATCTAATTAACGAAGTATGTACGGATGAAGTGTGTTGAAACTTTCTTTCCCTTTTAAAATAAAGATACTTCAATACACTGAAACAATATATAAACATCACATGAAGATGTATAGGATGCTTTAAGAGGACAGGAAGAGGTTTTCTTTTGTATAATAAATGAAAATATCAACTTCAAGCACTAGTTCTCTAACTCTTATTTTAAAATCCTTTAAAAATCTTAATGATTGTATGTTTATAATCTTTGAGTTTTGATTTTTAAATTTTAATTTCCTGAGTGTTTCTTATAAAACCAAATACATATCAAAGGTTTTTTGTTTTTATTTTTAGCTTGTGTTTTCTGACAGTGTGCTTGGGGTTCTGATCAAGATTAAAGCAAACCATACTGGTGCAGATTAAATTATCTAGAGGTTGAATCTTGTTAAGTTTCTTTCACTTCTTACATGTACTGAAGTGACACATATCATCCTGTCAAATGATCTTTATATCTCGATTATGTTTTCATTGCATAAGTGTTTCTATGAATAGTAATAATACATAATAAAAATACTTGTCATTTCTTAAGTGCTTAATATCTCCTAAGCACTGAGCAAAATTATTTATGTGTAATCTTCACAGTAATCTTATGAGGTAAGTGTTACTGTTTCTGCTTCGAAGATGAGGAAATGTGAAAATCTGAAAGTTTAAGAAATGCACCTAGATTAACATTGCTACCAAGCGATCAAATCACAAGTAAAATTCAGTTATATTTAATTCCAAAAGCCATAGACATATCTAATGATGCGTGATGCCTATATTGATAGGATTTCAACATATGAAGTTATTGGCCATTGGTTATCATTTAGCATGGATATCTAGAATTTGAGTAACTCCACTGGATCTCGTTCAAATATCATTAGATCCAAGCAACTTGGAAATTTCATTGCTAGAAATTATAGTGCATAACTATATAAAATGTATGACATATAAGAAATGATTAATGCATAGGAAAGTAAGTAGAGTAAGAATGAGAATAAATCCTAAACAAGTTGGGATTGATTTATAGGATATTGTAGCTAACTGCTTAAGTACCATAATAAATGAAGGCAATAAACAATTATGTATGTGTGTGTGTGTATATATGTATATGCGTATGTATAGATAGGTATATATGTGTATGTGTGTGTGTATTTGTATGTGTATACACACACATATATGCATATATATTAGTAAACTCATATGCTTTTCTGGCCCCCAGTGATTAATCTCACTCATAACTCAGTTCTATACTGTTTTGTGCAACACTTCCAGAAGAGTCAATATTCAATCCCAGACTGAGAATCCACTAGATATTCACATAGAAACTTACTAAGTGCCATGTTAAATCACATAGAAACTTACTAAATGCCACATGAAATTATTACAAACTTGATATGAATTGGAGGTAAAAATTAAAAGCCATGTTGACTTTTAATTTTTTTCTTTGCAATTTAAAAAGTGAGTTTTATGAGTAGACTTAAGTTATGCACTCTGCGACTCATTACTGTGGTTTCTAGATGAAGGTTACAAAAATCAAACTTG
The DNA here is from genome assembly GCF_000951035.1 of Colobus angolensis palliatus. Classification (NCBI taxonomy): domain Eukaryota; kingdom Metazoa; phylum Chordata; class Mammalia; order Primates; family Cercopithecidae; genus Colobus; species Colobus angolensis. The sequence continues at coordinate 6,041,423 of NW_012120709.1, forward strand.
AGGTATGTTTTGTTCTGTCCAAATAAAAATATATGTGAAATACTAGAAATGTTTTGTCCTTTTTTACTATCAAATGTTAATAAAGATTCTAAATGTAGTAAGTTTATTATAATACAAAGAAGAGAACCCAATTTTATCTCAAATACCTATTAACCATGAAATGTTTACCACATACCTACTACATTTAAAATATTACATACTATCACTATATTTTATCTATATATGCATTCTATATATCCCTGTAGGGATACACTACTCTGTGGAATTTATTCTACTTCTGAAGATGAAATACATCTATTTTCCAAGAGGAAAAAGGAAAAGTAAAAAAAAAAAAAAAATGTGGAAGTTACCCCCAAATGAAGAATTTCCTCTTTGTCATCAGTGACTTAGTCTTTCCCAAAAGATAGCGTATTTATTTTCTTTAAAAGTGTTTTCATGTTGCCCAGAAATTCTTCATTAGAGAGCTTGTGGCATTCCAATAATTATTTCTAAATAACACATTGATTTGGACTCCATTAGATTTAGCCTGTGAATCTGCTTTTGGCATTACCTGTGGTTTATTTTGAAAAAGCTAATGAGTCAACTACAAAAAGTTAGCTGTATCTTCCAGCATCTTCAGGCTTCATTAACTGCCGACTTTACAGCTGTCATCCAGAAGTGTATACGAATCTCTTTTGAACACATACATATTCTTACTCTGTTCTCCTTTCTAGAAGATTGTGCCTTATTATTGTATTATTTATATAAAATAGTACTCCCTTTGTAAGTCCTTCTGATTTACAGAGATTTCTTCAAGGCCTAGTGTTCCTAGAATGTGGTCACTGAATCCAGATATGCTCTAAGAAGAGTTATTGAAATTTCTTGAATTTGACTCTTATTCACTGTTACCTTTCTCCATTACCAACTGAAGACTCCTGAATTTTTCATTCCTTCTTCCTGCAGAAGAGACTCCATGCCTACATGACCCTGATAAATTCAGTGATACAACTACAGAGATGACTGTGTGTGTACTCAAATTCTTACAGTATTGAACATATTTATTCTGTACCTGGTTGGTTATTAGAATCCTAATTCACTTAAGCAAGTATTAGGCCTAGTTTTTGGACTTTTGTCAAGTTTGCTTGTTCCAGAGCAGCTCGTCTTTCTTGATAAAGGACAACTTAGCAAAAAGAAATGCAATTGTTTGTAAAGCCATGAGACATCATATTTAGAGGTTAGAAAGGGGAAGGACTCTTTAGGACCTAGGAAGGAAGCGTACTTTAGCTGGAAAACAGAATGCAGAAAGAGGAGCAGGGGCGATGGATTTGAAAAACAGATTTTAATTATTTTTTGAACAGAGACTGTGGGGCTGGTACTATGCTAGATGATGAGATTACATAATCCTGATCCTCAAGCATCAGGATCCTCACAATCTAATAAGGAATACAGACCACTGTTATAAACTAGAATAACAGAAAACTACCCAACTAGAGCAAAGTGTTTTGGTAGCTCAGACAAGTTCCACCATCACGAGATTGGAGAGAGATGGCATCAAAGCTTTTCCAAAGAGAAGACTCTTAAAAATATATATTAATCATTTGTTAAGTTTTTAATAACTGAGCTCTGTTGGCTAGAGGAATTAACATAAAGACTAATGATAATAGCAAAATTTATTTTATTACTGTGGGGGTAGTGCTGCTATCAGTAAAAGAGGGACTAGATACAGAAGGGGAAACAAATCTGATGAGAGCAATTGGTTGGGTTTTACAAGTGGGCATAGGTGGAAATCCGTCCTACATATTGGGAGATGTTGATAATGAGGCTGCATATATTTTGTAGAACTTATAAAAGGCACACTGTTAGAACTTAATCTCATATGTAAGCAATTAATTTTATTAAAATATGTTCGTTACTCCATTACCTGTGTAACAGTCTTCATAGCTGGCTTTATTTTAAGTCATTTAAAATAAATATTTAATAAGAATTAAAAACTCCTAGACAGTAGCTGAATAGCTTTCTTTTTTTTTTTTAACTTTTTTTTTTTTTTTATACTTTAAGTTCTAGGTTACATGTGCATAACGTGCAGGTTTGTTACATATGTATACTTGTGCCATGTTGGTGTGCTGCACCCATCAACTCATCAGCACCCATCAATTCATCATTTATATCAGGTATAACTCCCCAATGCAATCCCTCCCCCCTCCCCATAATAGGCCCCGGTGTGTGATGTTCCCCTTCCCGAGTCCAAGTGATCTCATTGTTCAGTTCCCACGTATGAGTGAGAACATGCGGTGTTTGGTTTTCTGTTCTTCTGATAGTTTGCTAAGAATGATGGTTTCCAGCTGCATCCATGTCCCTACAAAGGCTTTCTTATTCTTTCACTTAGCAGATATATCAGCATTTAGAAATACCATAGGAAACAGGATACAAAATTAATGTGCAAAAATCACAAACATTCTTATACACCAGTAACAGACAGACAGCCAAATCATGAATGAACTTCCATTCACAATTGCTTCAAAGAGAATAAAATATCTAGGAATCCAACTTACAAGGAATGTAAAGGACCTCTTCAAGGAGAACTACAAACCACTGCTCAGTGAAATAAAAGAGGACACAAACAAATGGAAGAACATACTATGCTCATGGATAGGAAGAATCAATATCGTGAAAATGGCCCGTGATCACACAACTCACAGAACCAGGATTATTAAAATCCATATTTCACGTTAACAGCCATGTGGGTGAGATGAGTTTCTAAGTAGTAATGCACCTGCCAAGGTTATTTATAGATTCAATGCCATCCCCATCAAGCTACCAATGAGTTTCTTCACAGAATTGGAAAAAACTGCTTTAGAGTTCATATGGAACCCAAAAAGAGCCCACATTGCCAAGACAATCCTAAGTCAAAAGGACAAAGCTGGAGGCGTCACGCTACCTGACTTCAAACTATACTACAAGGCTACAGTAACCAAAACAGCATGGTACTGGTACCAAAACAGAGATATAGACCCATGGAACAGAGCAAAGTCCTAAGAAATAATACCACACATCTACAACCATCTGATCTTTGACAAACCTGAGAGAAACAAGAAATGGGGAAAGGATTCCCTATTTAATAAATGGTGCTGGGAAAATTGGCTAGCCATAAGTAGAAAGCTGAACCTGGATCCTTTCCTTACTCCTTATACGTCCGAATAGCTTTCTTATTCTTTCACTTAGCAGATGTATCAGCATTTAGAAATACCATAGGAAACTGCCCATTTAAGAAATTAACTAAATCACTCTCCCTATTCCTTTTACAAAATAAGACTAATTCCCCCTCATTAATTAAATCTCTTGATTTAAAATTCCCATTTTCTAAATTTGTATGTGGTGTTGTCAGAAACTATTGTTCTCTCTTGGGTAAAAGTCAATTTTAAGCAATATACTTAATAATGATGTATCAACAAATTCTATCTTTTGTTTTCCTGCCTGTGGAAGACTTTTACATTCTACTTAACTGACCTTTTTAATGACCAAAAGACAGAGGTGTTCTCCTTCTTATCATAATCAAATACTGATTTATTTGTGTGTGGTCTTTTTTTTTTTTTTCTAGCTATAAGGATACAGCATGAAGTATGCAGACTTTAGTATAATCAGAGTAGTTTGAAGTTCACTAAATGTAATCATGTGCTATATATCTCAATTAATCTAGCAGACTATGGCTAATCACATTCCCAGCAGGCATGATCACACAACTCACAGAGCCAGGATTATTAAAATCCATATTTCACGTTAACAGCCATTTGGGTGAGATTAGTTTCTAAGTAGTAATGCACCTGCCATAAATTCCCCCTCTCTGTTATCTTCTGAAATACTGCTCTGTCAGAAAATGAAAAGTACATGATGTGCATTCAGAATCAGTTTACGGCCTTTTTTTTTCTATTGGTCAAGTAAAATACATCTTCATCCCTCACTGATTTTAAATGCGCTGAAGAAGATAAACACTATTTAAGATTCCTTTGTGAAGTATCATAAAGGCCAAAGTGATCAAGTTTCCTTACAAATCATAATAAGTGTTTTCATTTTAACTTACTGTCCTAAACTAACCTAAACAAAAATAATAATTAACAAATACAGCATCAAAAAAGTATTCCCCATTTGATTATCTAAATTAATTTTCTTTCCAACATTATTGCAAATTAAAAGCTCCTGAATATCCTGCATGTTTAGTTGTGCATGAATTCTTAATAAAAATGAATTACACTGGAGTAAAGATAATAATGAACTGAAAATCAAAATATCTGGGTTTTAGCCAAGCTTCTGTTGTTAATTGAATAATTTAGAGATAGCCACATAGTTTCATTGTTTTTCACAGGACTTGAGTCATATTTAGTTTTAGCTTTGTTGTCTTCAATTTGAAAGCTAATTCTCTAGAAGAAAATGAAGAATCAAACTCAATCTTTATTAACCTGAGTATGAAATATGCTTTTATGAGAGATGCCAGAAAACATTTATTCTCCTTGTTAAAGTGTTTAGCATTTCCCTCTAATCTCTCAGTAATTGTATCTGAAATATGCTCTATTATAATATTTATTTAATAAATATCAACATTTTCAAATGCCCCCCTTTTTGCTCAAAATGGGAAACCTATTTTATCATTATTAATAGAATAATAACACACACAAATACTTTAAAAGGTATAAAGCACTTTGATGAGCGCTTTTAAGAGAATTCTTGAAATGTGTCCTGGATAGGTCTGCAGATATTATTAATATACTTAATCACTAAATCGCTCTGTATCTTTGTTTTAAAAAGAACTTGAAATATGGACATGAGCAACTTTCAGAGGTCAAACTTGAAAAGGTGGAGAACAAGTTGTGACATAGACCACTGTTTTTGATGTTGATCTTCCTCTGACTTGGTGTAAAATTGACATTTTTCCTACTATGGGAAATACAGGGAAAATATTACAGCTATGGAAGATGAATCCTGCTGCAGAATTTAAATTTTCAGACCTTTTAAGAAAATAGATGTTAATACTTTCTGTTGAGTTGCTATAGTTTCACATTCATATATTAGAGATGACTTAAATAAGTTTCCCTGTTTAATAATTTAAGTGCTTTAAATATATACATTTGAAATTTGCATGACAAAGAGGAATACATTCATACCACTTTATAATGTCACAATCAGTCAACATTAAACTGGAAGATTAAAAGACCAAAGTAAATAAAAATATAAAAGTTGACAGATGCATTAACTTTCCCTTCTGTACATATTGTTTATAATAAGATACTTCTAAAACTCAGATATATGAAAAAAGGACCATTTTAATCCACTAGTGCCTAAGCATTGCCAAGTAGTCAAATCTGTCTAAACGTTCTATCCTCTTCCATTTTTCTTTGATGCCTACTGATGCCTGCTTTCTTTTCTCACTGTTGGGTGAATGCATCTACTACTTACAGCTAAAGTACAAAGAGTCCCAGCTTCCCTTCTACCAGAGTCGCCATCATTCTTACAATCAATGGGGCTGAAAATACTCGAGTCATTTTGCATCATCCTTCTCATTTTCTTTATTCAGAGTTACGAATCCTGTCCAACTTACGTTATATCCTAAGTTTGTCCATCCTCTCTTTCAGTTATACTAGTTCTGTCCCCTCTACACAGTTTAGAATTTACTCTCAGATTTGGTAAGAATCTCCTCACTAGTACCTATGTATCCATTCACATTCATCTTCCTTGCTACTCCGTTGGTTTTGTTTTCCAAATGCAAAGCTATTTTTGCCATCTCTTTCTCTTCACATTTTTACCGTTGTCTAAAATTTTCTAAATGACATGCAAATTTCTTATGTAGCTAATTTCCCACATCATCTTTCTGACACAAGATTACTACAACATTCTGAGCTACTTTATTTATTTAAAATGTTCCCTTTGAATTCCTTTCATGCAACCATGATGACAACTTTGTTCTTAATAAAATGTCTTTAAATGAGCGTAAGATGTAGATCACACACATTTTTTTTCTGAAATATCACTCAACATCTACTGTATGATTGCCACTAAATTAAAAGAATTGAACAATATTACTAAAATTAGGTTAAATAATGTCAAGATTTTGCACTGAATTGTTCAGTGGAATTTTACATTGAAAGTTTCAATCTGTTTAAGTCATGTGTCTGAACTCTAGATAGTGAAATTATTTAAGAATTATGTGAACACCCCATGTGTGCACATGCATTTAATTACATTTATAAATATAAAGACACATATGCATACATACATATGTGCTATAATTGTATATATAAATCTCACCAGAACAATAGATGTATTTCTGGAAAATAGTTTCTAAATTTCACATTTCTAAATTGGGTAATACTCCAGTCAAACTAGACCAACTGCAAATTAACAGTTTTTTAATAAGCAGATAATGCCATCTAGTTTATGTTTTGGGTAAATCTTAATAGAGGTTTGAAAAATATTTATTAAGGTATATAATGCAATATTTGAGTTTGCATTCATTGTTGTTTTATTAAGGCAAAGGTATTGAGGTAATTCAAGCCATTCAGGGTTCTCCAAGGAAAGGAATTAGAAGAGAGCCCTTAGGTTTAAAGTTTTGTATTAAAAAAAGATCTAATGAAAGTTCATTGCTGAAAAGTTGATTTTTTTTGGGGGGGGTGTTTGAGTTTATATCAGTAATTAAAGCACATTTGTGATTTCTACATAAGCTTTGTCTTTACAAAAGTCATTCTGCCTTCCTCTTCCAGAAATGTTTCCAGCCATATTCTGCTTTTATTTTGCTTTTAGTATTTTGTTGTTGTTGTTCTAAAAGCAAAGAACGCACCTGCTAGGCAGAGTTGCTAATTTTATCCCTGAACTCATCCATAGATGCCACAAGCACTCCCCAGTCGATGTGCTTCCATATATCAGGCACCTTCTATAGTCCCATTCTAGGGTCACCACTGTTGCTGTTTTTATCATCACTGCCCAGCATCTTTATCCTGCATCAAGAATCCTATGCACATTCCTCCATAGAACCTTACCCCATTGATTCATCTTGTCATAACACTGCAGGATACAAGTGAACTCAGACTTGCTACAAACCCTTTTGTTCTAGGTAATCTCATAAAAATACTACAACCATACTCTTGTAGCATTAAGTGAGTTAAGGATATGTGCCTGTTGTTCTGATTCCTGTTGTTGCATCTGAATCTGTTGGAAACAAAGGGAGGATGGTAAGACTGAATAGTTCATGCAGGGGGCATGGCCCCTACTGCAGAGTTGCTTTGCTCGCTCACACAAACACATATGTATGTTTGAGTAATGAATGTCTACATCCAAAACCTGACCCCTTTTTTATTAGAAACACAATTTCACATGTTGGGGAGTAAAAAAAAAAAAAAAAAAAATGACTACTGAGTTTACTGTTAAAGGACTATTAATGCCTCCAAATTGACGAAACATTATGCACATTTAAAGGGGAATAGGGATATTCATCAAAGGACAAGAGAGAAAAGGAAGAGATTAATAATTATGAATAATTATAAAATCGTTTAGAAGTTAATGTTACGCATCAACTTACTTAAACATTTAGAACATAACTAAAAGATAAGCAGGAATTTTGAGTTGGTAGGCAAAATGCAGAATGCCCAATTAAATTTGATTTTCAAATATGCAAAGGAAAATGCTTTCTGCATATGGCTAGCTGGTTTTCCCAACACCATTTATTAAATAGGAAATCCTTTCCCCATTGCTTGTTTTTGTCAGGTTTGTTAAAGATCAGATGGTTCTTGATGTGTGGCATTAATTCTGAGGCCTCTGTTCTGTTCTGTTGGTCTATATACCTGTTTTGCTACCAGTACCATGCTGTTTTGGTTACTGTAGCCTTGTAGTATAGTTTGAAGTCAGGTAGTGTGATGTCTCCAGCTTTGTTCTTTTTGCTTAGGACTGTCTTCGCTATGTGGGCTCTTTTTTGTTTGCAAACGAAATTAAAGTAGTTTTTTTCCCGATTCTGTGAAGAAGGTCAGCAGTAGTTTGATGGGGATAGCATTGAATCTATAAATCACTTTGGGCAGTGTTGCCATTTTCATGATACTGTTTTTTTCCTATCCATGAGCATGGAATATCTTTCCATTTGTTTGTGTCCTCTCTCATTTCCTTGAGCAGTGGTTTGTAGTTCTCCTTGAAGAGATCCTTCACATCCCTTGTAAGTTGTATTCCTAGGCATTTTATTATCTTTGTAGCAATTGTGAATGGGAGTTCACTCATGATTTGGCTCTCTTTTTTGTTATTGGTGTATAGGAAGGCTTGTAATTTTTACACATTGACTTTCTATCCTGAGACTTTGCTGAAGTTGCTTATCAGCTTAAGGAGATGTTGGGTTAAGACGATGGAGTTTTCTGAATACACGATCATGTCGTCTGCAAACAGAGACAATTTCACTACCTCTCCTCCTAATTGAATACCCTTTATTTCTTTGTCTTGTCTGGCCAGAGTTTCCTTAAACCTAACCTCTATGCAAGATGCTGGGGTAAATTGTAGAAAAAAATTGTTGGAGTGGAAATTGCTTTCAGTATCATAAATGTGTATGTATGTTTACAAATAGAAATATGGAACTCAATGTACTGTTAACTATTAAGACTTCATCTCTTTTTTTACAAGGCATATACGTTTTCAGAATTAGGAAGACAGTAGAAATAGTTGCACTTTAAGTTTGAATGTGGTCAAACCTGGGACATTTTTATTGTAGAAAGTAAACAATTGATTCTTTTCCCTTCATTTAAAGAATGCATTAATGAAGAAAGAATCCTTGCTGTCTGTGTATATTGTAAAGGAACAAAAGCTGGAGAATTAAATTATCTGCATAGCTGAACAAAAAATAGTTTTTCTGTGTTTGTTAAGTCAGATATTAATAGAATTCTTACATTCCGTGAGCAGAATGGGGACTGTGCATGGCATTGAAATTTTCCCCAGACACAAAATAACTTGTATTACAGCTGACCCATAGCTTTTTGGGGACATGTTTCCTTTTATTCTTAGTGTTAAGAATGGTGCATTATATTATCCATTTAAAGATGCTACTTGCATTTCTGAACTTCAAATACAATCATGATTTTAATATTAAGTAAATAAAATATATTTTAATATGGCTACACAAAAATGATTTCATTAACATTTATAGAACCCTTAGCTTCAGTAGCTCTGTAGTATTTTACCAAATGGAAGCATTTTATTTCATTGCATGTTTTTTGTGTTCTTCTACAAATCACCTATGCAAATGCATCCCAGAAAAAAAAGAGTATAGAAAGCTACATAACATTGAATTAAGCTTTAATTTTCACTGGCTGCTTACAGAAGAAAATAACTTGTAGAGCATTTAGAATTTTGAGTAGGACAATCCCCATCATCTTACGCTGTATATTACGAAAGCAATCTACCTAATGAAACATAGGGTGTGAATGGCTTCACTTATTTTTTGGATAAGAAAAGAAAGAAAATACTTAGTTGCTGCCTTCCAGATATTCTATGCACCATGCTGGTTGTTTAGCATGCATTTTCTTAAACAAGAATATTTCTCATTTAAATATAGATTTATCATACCTTTTAAAGACAAAGAAATGGAGTCTCAGAGTTACAGCAAATAGCCTAAGGTCACACCAAGGAAAAATGAGGTTGAAGCCAAAAGCCAAGTACCTTTTAATGTACAAATCCCATGTTATGTTCACCATATTCTGCCTGATTGAAAAGGGATTATCATGTGTTTGATGGAAATACAATTATACATACTATTAATATATCAAACCACTTAGCCTGTTTGAACTTCATTTCATGTGGGAGGGAAAAAAAAAAAACTTCAAGCCGTCTAACTTCTAGAGACTATTTCTGGTAATGTATAGCACTATTTAGAGTGCTTACACCGAAGGGTTGTGGTGTTGGAAAGCTTGCATCTGAATATGCACTATACTATTAATTACTCTTTTTACACTTTAGTTTTCTCATTGGTAAACTAGAGCTAATAATAGTACCTAACTTAGGAGTGTGTTAGAAATGAACTTGATAATGTAAAACACTTTTTGTGACATATAACAAATGTTCAATAAATATTTGCTAGCTGATTTGTATAGGAAATTTTTTTTGTAATAGCAGAGGAAAGGAAAGAGCGTTCGAGAAGAAGCTAAATAAAATAGAGTGAAATAGAATAACCCTTTGAGTTTAGCAATTACATAGTGAAAATCTGTAGTGGGAGAACTTATTTTTTTAAGACATTTTACATAAAATCTGAGTAACAGCAGCAGAACTCCACTAAATTGAACTCACAGAGGCAATGGTGAGGCTATCCTTCCCACCTCTACGTGGGATCCAGAGTCTCCCAGTACTCTGAAGATCGGCAACTTGAGACCACCAAGAGAGCAGAATAGTTGGCATCTTTCTTCAGTGGTGGCAATGGTGAGGCTCCTTCAACATTTGAGCAGGCCAGGAATGTTTCCCAGGGGAGTGAGAGGAAGAACAGGGAACAGAGTGAACCCAAAAGTCTGTTTTATACCTGTGTAGTTTCAAGAGCCTCACATACTCCCCAAAATGTTTAGGATGATGTTGCAAGGAGTCATAAACAAAAAGAAAGATCAGGAATTTTTGATTATCAATTATAACATGGGATAATATCTCTTTATCCTGGGAAGATCTAAAAGCATTTGATATATTTTAATATTTATATTATGTTTATACATAAATTTACATAAATGGATATCCTTGACTTATGATCTCTTTATTCTTCATATTCATGAATTATTCCTTTCTCCACAAAAAATTGTCTAATATGGTCAGGAAGGAAATTGTATTAAGCAAAGGTTTATCTAAATGACAGAACCATTGATTTCCATATATTATTTTTTTGTTGTTAGAAATAAAGAGGAAAGTACATCCTTAGAACAAGAATAGAAATGTATTTCCCAAAATAATCATAACATTATTAATTTTCAGCTGTTGACTTTAGTCATGTAATTAAAAAAGTGTTTGGAAGATTTTATTAGGGAAATGTTTCCCAGAAGATGTGCTTGCTTTCATATTTGGTATCTTATAATTTGATAGTCTATTGTAATCACTAATATGTCTCATTTTTTCTTTTGTTATTTCTTTAGTTGTGAACTCTTAGGTCAGCAATAATATTGTGTATCCCTTTGAATCCCTTAACAATTCCCCTTGAAGTAATGTACCCAAGGAAACCTCTTTAAATATTAAAACTTGATAGAGGTGCTTTCTAATTTTCTTTACTCTTCTTGCTAGACTTTACTTTGCCATTTTAAATTGATGACTACTTCTAAAAACTCTTTACTTCTTTATTGAAGCAACCTCTCCATGGCTTCAATAATATTCTGGCTTCTTGTCTCCTACTCCTCTGCCACTCCTCAGTATCCAGAATGAGCTCATCTTCCTCTGTCCACCTCTAGTCAGACCTTTGTCCGGATGTTGACATTAATCACCTTCTTTTCATGTTGCTCCCATGCAATCCCATAAGACAACTAACCTTAACACATCCTGCCTACTCTCATCAGCTTCAAACTCTGCCCCATTCTTCATCAGTGTATTTTCTATCTCAAACTACATGCAGCTGTTAGAAATTGTAATAAACCTTTTACCCTTAGCATCCACAGAATTAATACTGCAACCAACATTTGTAAGGTTGCTCTTTTGTAAGGATAGAGCTCTCAATATTTTTAAGTAATTTGTTTTAAATAGTTTAAGTTTTCTAACTCTAAAGACATAATATATTCCAAGAATATGTTAGTAGAATGCCTAAAATTGTGTTTTGGATAGTCATTCATTCAACAGTGTTTTAAAATGAAAATATTTTGTGTTCAAGCATTATGCTAAGTACAGTGTGTGCTGGAGAAAATAGAAAATGTTTAAGATATAGTTTCATATTCAAGGAGTATACCAGGGGAGCAACTAAGTAAATCAACTGTGGTTTCATTTTATTTCTTTCTTTTTTATTTAGTAGCATTGGTGAAATTATAATTGGGCATTCAGTCTTCCAATTGTTTTTCCTTTTGCTTATTACTCTATAGAATTGGAACCTACAAATTGTATATTGAATATACAGTATATTTTATTTGCTATTTTCAGATGGTTTGCCAATTATTTTTCTGTTCTTTTGTAATAATGTTTGCAAACCTGTAGTATTTGTAGTTTTATTTTTTAACCTTGCTATATCTGTTGATTTGAACTTTCAGGAGAAATTGTTAATCTAAGGTTATTACTATTCTTTTAAACAAATAAAATTAAGGAAAGTCTTGTATACAGTATAGATTAATAATAATCGCAGACACATTGTTTCTATTTAAAATGTCATAATAAATTTGCAAAAGAGTTGTACCTGCTTATAGAAAGAGAAGTGTAGGGAAGTTATTGCTAGGAGTTACGAGTATGCACTGCCAATAAGATTCTATCAAGAATATAAAACAAAGATAAAAAATAAGAGTATAGTATTTCCATTGTGTCTTTTGGATGGGGGAAGAGATGTGTTTGCGTGTGTGTTTGTTTGTTTTGTTTTGATTGTTTAAATTTTTTAATTAAACAGGTGTTCTGAATCAAACATTTTTTAATCAACACTTTTTAAGCCACATTTATGTAATTAAATGGAGGTAAATCAGAGGTAACATATGGATATCTCTATAATCTGTTTCCAAAAATGAATTATAGCAAGATGATAGAAAAACATAATACCAAAATCCAGGTGTTCTTCAAATGCATATAGAGGGAAAAAGTACCATAATTTACATGACATAGAAATATTTTAAATATTATTCTGAGTAGAATGCTTATCAAAAAATATTCAGAATGATACACAATTAAAACCCTTATTATTCAAAGAAGATTATAGTTGGAGGAAGTGATTTTAGTTGCATAGATCCAACTCAGCCATGACAATGCTTAGCACCCTCCTAGAACCTTACCACTTTGCTCTGCAGCCATTTCATTGCAAATTTCAACTCAGGTTTTCCTCCTACATTTTGTTTATAAATTGCCTCATTCTGAAATGTCAAACTTTGCTAAAGAATATCATATAACTCTCCTTAGTAGAATTCTACTTGGTCATGCCAATAACACTCTAAGTGAAACCTTATACATCTTCAGGAATTACTTCATTTATTTCTTTTTAATCTCACTCTTTATGATTATTATTCTAAGCTTTTTGCATTGCCTTCTATTATGTATTCACTAATATGTTTGTTAAACCAAAAATATTTGTTACTCACTATGTCAAACACTGTTCTATGCACAGTGGCAAAAAAAGCATTAAAAATGCATTTTTTGACAAGTTCATAATATATATTGTTATCCTACAAATTTGTCTTAGCATCAGCATAACAGATCCTGTTTTCAGATATTTTAGTTTAGTCCATCTGGAAGAGGGTCTAGGAAAAGTTCCTTAGTGATTCTGAGATACGGCCAATTTGGGAACCAAATATAGACAAGAAGAACATGTTTGAAACTTGAAAAAGACTCTTGAGAAACATCAGCTTGGAGATGCTTCTTGTAGCCATATGAAAGGGAAGGCACACTGAAAGAGGATATAAAGGAAAAATAAACTATGTTAGGAGCACACATGTAAATTGGTCAGAAACTTGAGAAGAACAAAATATGAGGATGATAATCTGTAGCATGAAATGCTATAGTTAGCAAGTTGAGAAAAAATAATTTTAGTCTCTATTTACTGACATCTTACTATGTACGAAACACTTTGCTAAGTGTCACAAACACCATATTTAAAATACCACAGCTATATAGGAAAATAAAGTTCACAGACTTTAAATAACTTTTAGGACTTCAAGTTTCTGTGGTAGTAAGGCCAGGTTTCAACTCTGTCTATTATACTTTCAATGTATTTATTATTTGAGCATTATTCTCCTCAAGGATTATCACCCATAATAGAAATGGTTTTTATGTTCAAGATAAGGAAAAAATGATAGAGTGATGTTCCAAGAAAGAGTAAGGAATTAAGACCATAATAGAGAGCGGGTGTGGTGTCTCATGCCTGTAATTCCAGCACTTTGGGAGTCTGAAGCAGGTGGATTACTTGAGGCTGGGAGTTTGAGACTGCCTGGCCAACATTAATGAAACCCCATCTCTAGTAAAAATACAAACATTAGCTGGGTGTGGTGGCACACACTTCTAGTCCCAGCTACTCAGGAGGCTGAAGCACGAAAATCACTTGAACCCCAGAGGCAAAGGTTGCAGTGAGCTGAGATCACACAACTGCACTCCTGCTTGGGGGAGAGAATGAGACTTTGTTGGGGGGAAAAAAAAAAAACATAGTAACAGAGGATCTTATTTAAGAAGGCCACTCTTTCCTCAGGAGCTTATGTGAGGGATATATGTGCAAAAATGTTTTCACAGGAGTAAAATGCATGCAAATTTAAAATATGCTTTCTAGAAAATAATACAGTGAAGAGAAAACAAAGGACAAAGATGAAGCAAGATTTTGAGGCAATGAATTAGAAATTCGACTAAGGTAGTATTAAGGGGGAAATTTATAGCACTAAATATTCATATCAGAAAGTTACAGAGATGTCAAATTAACAACCTAACTTCACAACTGAAAGAATTAGAGATGCAAGAATAAACCTCAAAGCTACCAGAAGACAAGAAATAATAAAAATCAGAGCTGAACTGAAGGAAATCAAGACACAAAACGTTAGAGATCAACAAATCTATGAGTTGTCTTTTGAAAAAACTAATATGCCACTAGCTAAACTAATGAGAGACGACCCAAATAAACACATTTAGAAATGACAAAAGAAATGTTATTACCCCACAGAAATGAGACCAACCATCAGAAATTACTATGAACAGTTCTTCACACACAAACTAGAAAGCCTAGAAGATACTGATAAATTCGTGGACACATACACTCTCCTGAGACTGAGCTATGAAGAAATTGATTCCCTAGACAGACCCAGTAACGAGTTCCAAAATTAAATCAGTAATAAATAGCCTACCAACAACAACAACAACAACAAAACCCTGGAACCTTATGTGTTCATAGCTGAATTCTACCACATGTACAAAGAAGAGCTGGTACTTTAGAAACTATTACAAAAAATTGAGGAGGAGGGACTCCTCAACTCAACCTGTGAGGCCAGCATCATCTTGCTATCAAAACCTGGCAGAGACATAACAACAACAAAAGACTTCAGGCCAGTATCCTTGGTAAACTTAGTAAACTTCAACGCAACAACATACTTGCTAAACCAAATCTAGCAGCACCATGGTTAAGTAGGCTTCCCTCTAGGATGCAAAGTTTGGTCAGCATATGTAAATCAGTAAATGTGATTCATTACATAAATAAAACTAAAGACAAAAAACACATGATTATTTCAATAGATGCAGAAAATGCTTTTGATAAAATTCATCATCACTTCATGTTAAAAACTCTCAATAAACTAGGTATTGAAAGAACATACCTCAAAATATAGTCTCCTATGACAAACCCCTGGCCAAAATTATACTGAATGGGCAAAAGTTGGAAGCATTCCCCTTGAAAATCTGTACGAGACAAGGATGCCCTCTCTTACCACTCCTATTCAACATACTATTGGACATCCTAGACAGAGCAGTCAGGCAAGAGAAATAAAGGAATCCAAATAGGAAGAGAGGAAATCAAACAATTTATGTTTGCAAGCAACATGGTTCTATAGCAGGAAAACCCAGTAGTCTTGGCCAAAAGCTCCTTCAGTGGATAAACTTCAGCAAAGTTGCAAAATAAAAAAAGAATGTGCAGAAGTCATTAACATTCCTATATACCAACAATAGTGATACCAAAAGGCATTATCAGAAAAGCAATCCTATTCGTAATTGACACAAAAAGAATAAAATACTTAGGAATACAGCTAACAAGGGTGAAAGATCTCTACAATGAGAATTAAAATAGACTCCTCAAAGAAGACAAAAACAAATGGAAAAACATCCTATTTTCATGGAAAGGAATAATCAGTTTCATTAAAATGGCCATATTGCCCAAAGCAATTTACAGATTCAATGCTACTCCTATCAAACTACCAACAACATTCTTCATAGAACTAGAGAAAAGTATTTTAAAAATCATATGGAACCAAGAAAGAGCCTGAGTAGCCAATGTAATCCTAAGCAAAAAGGACAAAGCTGTAGGCATCATGCTGCTCAACTTCAAAACAGAATACAAGGCTACAGTAACCAAAACAACATGGTACTGGTGGAAAAAAAGGCACATAGATCAATTGAATATATAGACCAGAAATAAGGCTGCACAAATATGTCCATCTGATCTTTTACAAAACTGACAAAAGCAATGGGAAAAAGACTCCCTGTTGAATGAATGGTGCTGGAATGACTGGCTGACCTTATGCAGAAGATGGAAACTGGACCCCTTCCTTACACCATATACAAAAGTCAACTTGAGATGGATTAAAGACTTAAATGTAAAAACCCAAGCTATAAAAACCCTGGAAGACAACCTAGGTAGTACCATCCTGGACATAGGAAGCAACAAAGATTTCATGACAAAGACACCAAAAGCAATCGTAACAAAAGTAAAAATTGGCAAGTGGGATCTAGTTAAACTTAAGAGCTTCTGCACAACAAAAGAAACTATCAACAGAGTAAATAGACAACCTACAGAGTGGGAGAAAATATTTGTAAACTATGCATCTGACAAAGATCTAACATTTGGCATTGATAAGGAACTTGAACACATTGACAAGAGGAAAACATGCAACCCCATTTAAAAAGTGGGCAAAGGACATGAAGAAACAATTCTCAAAAGAAGACATACATGCAGTCGAAAAGCGTATGGAAAAAAGCTCAGCGTCAGTGATCATTAGATAAATGCAAATAACAACCACAATGAGATGCTATCTCACACCTGTCAGAATGGCTGTTCTTAAAAAGTCAGTAACAGATGCTGGTGGGGTTGCAAAGAAAAAAGAACACTTGTACACTGTTGGCGGGAATGTAAATTAGTTCAACCATTGTGGACAGCAGTGTAGCAATTCCTCGAATAGCTAAAAGTGGAACTATCATTCAGTCCAGCAATCCCATTACTGTTATATAACATGATGAATATCAATCATTAATTCATAAAGACATATGCATGTGAATGTTCCTTGCAGTGTTATTGAAAATAGCAAAGATGTGGAATAAACCTAAATTTCCATCAGTGACAGATTACATAAAGAAAATATGGTACATATACACTGTTGAATGCTATGCAGCCGTAACAAAAAACGAGATCACATGTTTTGCAGGAATGTGAATGGAGCTGGAGGCTACTATTCTTAGCAAATGAATGCAGGAACAGAAAACCAAATACCACATGTTCTTACTTGAAAGTAGGAGCTAAATGATGAGAACTGATGAACACAAAGACGAAAACAGACACTGGGGTCTACTTTGTGGGGAGGGTGGAAGGAGGGAGAGAAGCAGAAAACCTAACTATTGGGTACTATGCTTAACACCTGGGTAATTGTGCAACAAATTCCTGTCACAGAAGTTTACCTATATAAACTTCACATGTACCCCCAAACCTAAAATAAAAGTTAAACAAAAATAATTTAAGGAAGTTCTAGTCAACCTTGTATTTTTTAAAAAATACAAGGTAGGGTGAAATTGCTAAGATTTGTCAGATAATTTTGCTAGAGTATTCTGGGTGTTCCTGGTAAGACCCTATCTTTTATTGAGTCCACAACTCACAGACCTCCACTCCCAACCCCATATACATATTATATACCTGGAGTCTCCAGGAATCTCAGTCATGTCATCCATCATCCTTGTACTCTCATTTCCTCAGACGCTCATTTCCGTTGTCACTTCATAGATGATGTGATTACCAGTAAGTTAAACCACTTTCTAACAACACTCTATATTTTTTCAGTTCATGCACTCTAGTGTTTCAGCACCAACTATGTTTGGACTCCACTGGGATCTGCAATCCATTGTTCCTAACATGTTTTCTCTTTACCTATCATTATTTCTATGCTCATAATTACTGCCTTACTTGGGAATTCTATGACCTGGTATATAATTGATTTGATGCATATTCCCCAACTCCCTTCCTCCTTTCTCCCTTTATTATCGATTCCACTTTGTGAAAAAAATTCACATTAGCCAAACTTGTGTTTGCTTCATGGTTCTTCTCAGACAAATGTACATGGCTGGAGAAAAAATTAGACCATGCCACCTGGTCTCATTAAATGTAAGATCCCTACTGCAAGCGGCCCTTTAGTGTTTCTAGGCAAGCACACTGTATTTCCCTAGTACTTTTCATCTCCTATTCTTCTATATGATCATTTAATACCTTTGAATCTCTACTCCAACCTCCAGATGACTTTGCTTCCTATTTCCCTGATAAAAACCAACATGGACAATTTTTATAAACTTCCACCACCACACCTATCTTGCATTTATACTCTGCTTGATTTGTCTCCAAAGCATTTACTGCCATCTAATATGCTACATATTTTCCTTAAGAATTCTGTTTGTTGTGCATTCTTCCCCCTCCTCTGCCATTATAAGTTTGAAAATAGCAATGTTATTTTCTTATTTTGTTATTTTTGTCTTTGAAGTATCTACAGCAATGCCTGGCAAGTAAAACATGCAGTAAATTGTGTGTGTATGTCTGTCTGTGTTTTGTTTAATGTTATGGGATAGATCTTACAATCTTCCTTTTACATATGTTGAAACTGAGGCTCTGACAATTTTCGTCACGTTCTCAGCACCACTTAGCAATTAAATAGCGGAGCCAGAATTCCAGCCCATGTCAGTCTAATCTGAAGCTTAAGCATGTACCAAATTAAGTTGAAATTATTCATCCTAATAGTCTGAATTCTTGGGTTTGTGTCTCAGAATATCTTCCCAGGCTTATCTTCCTCTACCTTATTGCACACACCTACTCTTCAATCAAACTAGAAACTCCCTGTCCTTCAGCGTGTCCCGAGCTGGTCCTGCACAGTCACTCACGTGAACAGGCTTCTCTTCAGGGCGTGGAGCATGTTCCATCTTATGCCTATTGAAATCCTGCTTATTCTTCAGGATCTATATACTCTCTTTTGTTTTTTTCTAAGACGTTTCAAATGGAATTTTCTGTTCTCTGCTTTTCAACTCTTACCAATGTCAGACATCTATCTTAGAGCACTTATTTAAATTACAAAGTGGAGAGAGACATGGTATCCATGTCTTAAGTTCCTCCAGACTCCCTGGCAGATCATCAGCTCCTTTGAGTATGTGTTCATTTTTAAATATTCCATATAGCAACACCACTACACGATTTTCACTTGACAATTATAACAGTCTTGGAGCACTCACTGCCAAACATTGTTCTAAGCCATTACATATGTTAATTAATTCAGTTCTCAAAATCCTGTGAGGACAGGTACTATTATTATCCCCAAATTTAGAATGAGAAAGCGAAGAACAGAAAACTTGTCAAAGTCACACGGTTAGTGATTATTTGAACTGAGACTTGAACCCAGACAGCCTGGCTCCAGAGGACTTGACTAAGAGATGCTACCTTTTAGTTATTGGTAAATGCACCATAAACATTGGTTGAATTCAGCAAGCTGAATAATAGTATCTTAAAAAACATTATAAAAACACAGCAGGAAGACTAAAGGAATAAATGTCCCCTTGTGTTATCTGGCTCTTTGATGACAAAAGAAGGTTACTATACTACAAGCTGTTAGATATGTTGCCTATTAAGAAAAAATGTAAAGGATTCAGTAAGGCTAATTGTATGAAATCAAAACAGAATTTGCATTTCACATCACAAGTTAAAAAATTTTTTGCGCCAATGCTAAATTTTCTAAACTTTGCTTTTGAGATTAAATAGAAGACTTGATTGTTTAGAAATAAACTGTAAGTCTATTGTGAAGTCTCAAAATGGCCCAGCAAAAGGGAAAATATATCTGAATTTCCTAGTTGCATAATTATCTGTGTAAGTAAATGTGAAACTTCTCTTTCACAGTCTTCCTTCATCATCTGGATGGCCTCAGCAAACAGTTGTCATCCTCCCTTCAGACTTGCATGAGATGCACTGAGATTTTTATAAGTCACTGTTTAAACTTCGAGAATAAAAAACAACAATAAGATAAAATGAAATTATGCATAGGTATGGATTTTTTGTTTTTGAAAGGAGAAGGTAGATATCATTTGAAAACTATGTAAAGAGTGATTTTCAAAGTATCTCTGTAAAGATACTATTCTTAACTTTTCACAAATTTTATTATATTAAACTTATTTTAATAATTGTTATATATATGCATTGTAGGCAAAGTTTTGATTCAAAACAAAAGTGTTTTCTAAAAATCATGAGCTAAGTAAATATTCAGCATTTTAATATTTTCCTTTATATAACATTTTCTTCTCTTAATTTCTTAGAAGAATGGAGAAAGGAATACATGTATTAAAAACTAAGTATGTTTAGTAAATCTAAATGCATTACTTTAAAAAAGGTATTATTTTTATATTTCATAAACATACGTATTCTTAGAGCAGATCACACTAGTGTATCTGCATGTCCTTCAGACTCTGCTGTTGAGCATTTTCCTTTCAGGTCATTAGTTATGCCCTGCTCTTCTGCCATTTTGAATGGTCCAGTGGTAAATTTGTACAAGCTTTATTAAACCCAAGCAGTACACTGCAGATTTTGATGACCAGTCTTTCTGTAATGAGGCCTTTTAAATCTGAGGATTTAGAGGCACTCTCCAAATCCTCTCCATTAGTCTTTTTAAAGATACGAGCTACTTCAGAATAGCCAAATAAGAATATTATTATTAGAATATTGTCATGCGAGTCTTATTTGGCTATTCTGAAGTAGCCAACTCTAAGGCGTACTCTATGAGCCTCAAGGAAATGAGAAATTCTCTTTAAGTATAATTCCCTCTTGGATATGACATCAGTGGCATTTCCTCTCCCTCTACCTCTGGGGCTGCATCCACCAACATTTAAGGCTACACTGAGGAAAACTGAAGAGGAAACCGACATCCTCCCCAAAGAGTCCTAAGACAGTAGCAAGCAGGGAAATATCAGAACAGGGAGTGACTTGTCTGGAAGATCTGATGTGTCATGTATGCTTTTTGTATGTGTGCCAGAGTAATAAGCAATTAATAGCCAAATATTTTATAAAAGCTTTTTCTGTAATCTATGGCTATGTTTATCTCATTGTTGTTTTATCTGTTTTGTTTAGAGTATGCGTTTAGTGTCTGAAGCAAGGAGACTTTGATAGCTCACGAGATACTACACATTTTCTACTAGCAAAACAAAATAAAACAATTCCCTTGAGAATTACTGTGGATTATTTGCTGTAAGCTAAACTCTATGTAATAATAATCACTGACGCTTAGTTCTTACTTTCCTTGAGGCAATATTCTAAGTAGTTTTATGTATTATCTAATTTAATCTGACAACAAATCCTAAAAAATAGGAACCTATTGTCTCCGTTTTACAGATGACAGTTCTACAATACAGATTAAATTAATTTTTCAAGATCATACAAGCAGCAAGCAGTGAAGTAAAGATTTGGACACAGGTTATTATTTCAGACATTTAGGAGAATGTCAAATTCTGTGGGCAGGTCATATAACCACTACCCAATACCACTCTTCCCTCCAAATGTAAGTACACTGCTTTTCCACCTCATCAAAAAGTTCGTGATGATATCCTATAAATTATATCATTAAAAGAACCGTAAGAATTTGTATTAGACATCGACTTGAACAGATTTACATAAAAGATAATAGAAACTATCTTAGTCTAGTCTTTGTTCTACAATCAACATTTGTTTTTGTAAATCTCTATAAAATTCCAGGGCATTTTGCTGCTATTATGTGTTATTAGAATATTATCATGAAATAAGCAATGATAAGCCTGATTCTCCTTCTAAAATCTGTTTTGCTTCTGATATGACAAGATAGAGCATGTCACAAACCAAAACCTTATCACTAAATATAATTTTCATAGTTATTACATTATCCCATCCTTAATTGTTTCAGACTTGTGGGCATCAGATTTTCCTGGAACTCTAAATTTCCCATTTTGAAGCTGAATGTAAGTTACCATTGTCCTTTAATGAAAAAAAATCAATTAAGGGAAGGAAATTACGCATTTTTCAAACCTCCCACCAGAAAAACAAAAACAGTTGTGGAAAAAAATGAAGAGATACATGGGTTCACTGATACTGACTGAAAATATTCATGCTTATTGCCATGCACATACATAAGTTAATATAAAATAGAACATCATAAAGTCATTTAAAAACTGTAGTATTTATTGTGTTTTTGCACATTTCAAATATTAACTCAAGCTTATATAGTACTAAGTTCTAAGGGCTTCATATTTATTAACTTAATTAATCTTCACAATTACACATCACTATCTCCATTTTACATACAAAAAATCAAGTCACACAGAGTTTAAGTCATTTGTCTGAGGTTTCAAATGCATTCAGATTTATTACTTAACCACTATGGTAATTCACTTCTGACAATCAAATCAATCATTTTATTCATTCAAGATCAATGAAATCAGAAGTAAAAACATTTAAGGACTCTCCTGTATATTAGAGTCAGTAGGGAAAAGTGATGGATTTTTAAAAAGAAATACATTAAAAGTACATTGAAAAAATGTAGATTTCAATATATGTTTAGAAAAATATAGAAGAGTCTGATGATACATAAGAGAGAGAAGGCATAGATATTGGGCAGGAGGAAAAATATTGTGTACAATATTTGTGACTGACATGAGATATTTTTAAGGATAAATCTTAAGGCTTGAAGATTAGAACCCAAACCTTGCAAATAGTGCAACTCTGGTAAATTCCAGCTGAAATTAACCAAATATACTATATTCTGAGAGAATAATTAAACAATAACAAAGACAAGAATAGCTCTTTTTTGTTGTTTTAGCAGTTACTGATGATATTTAAGTATATTCAATGTTTCTACATTTTTCAGGGTCTATCTAACAGAATGAAGTTTTTTTTTTTTTGTACAAATAAATAGGTAATGATCTACTGTCAAGGGTATTGCTTTCCCTTATTAGCAGCCTTGTGGTGATGTAGAACAAAGTTGTCGGGATAGAAAGCTGCTTTGGTTGCTTGGTTTCCTCAGATGGTATCCCTAGGAAGGGTAGATGAAGACAGTTCACCCTAAAAGATGGTGAGTAGTGACTATGAGTCACCAGAATTGGAATTGGCCTTGGATGTAAGCTTTGCTGAAGGGGAAGAAAAGTCTGAGGTTTGAGGAGTTAAAAAGTAGTCAGCAGTCACTGGTCACTTACGGCAGGTGAGAAAGGAAAGAAGCATTTTGAGCTTACGTTAGAGCCAGAACTAACCTCATAACTTGGGAACACAGGTTAAGGAGCAACCAGGTATCACACCTCAAGGTACAACATAACTTTTCATCTTAATAATCATGGGTTATTGAGTCATACTATCTTCAGTAGGGTGATTTCTACATTAATAGGGGGTGTTGAGTAAGGGAGGTTCAATGGTGAACAAAACCTGTTCCTGTTCCTCACAGAATCTCTCTTGCAGTAGAAAGATAGGCATCCTTATGTCTTTACATAAAATGAAGATGAAAGAGTTATAAATAAGGTATAACATTCACGTGGGTATTCGGAAGAATGAGATAAATTCCACTTGGGGGGAAAGTGGGTGATGGTGGTGGCTTCAGAGAAGGCATAGATATTGGGCAGGAAGGAAAATTCAATGCTTACTATTCAACTGACATTTATCACATTTTTTTTTTACCTTAAGGTTTGTGAGTACATGTTAAGGTTTGTTATATAGCTAGACTCATGTCACGGGGGTTCATTGTATGGATTATTTAATCACCCATGTACTAAGCCTAGTACCCAATAGTTATTTTTTCTGCTCCTCTCCTCCCTTCCTCCACCCTCAAGTAGACCCCAGTGTCTGTCGTTGCCTTCTTTGTAACACGTTATTTTGAATTAGTGTATCTATCTGTATGCTTCTTCACTCAAGCTATTCGAAACTAGAGGGCTGGTTCTAGATCTTTAAGGAACCATCACACCGTCTTCCACAATGTTAGAAGTAATTCACAATGACAGAGACATGGAACCAACCCAATGTCTATCAGTGATAGACTAGATAAAGAAAATATGGTACATACACACCATGGAATACTATGCAGCCGTAAAAAGGAATGAGATCATGTCCTGTGCAGGCACATGGATGGAGCTGGAGGCCATTATCCTCAGCAAACTAACACAGGAACAAAAAAACAAACATTGCATGTTCTTACTTATAAGTTGGAGCTGAACAGTGAAAACACATGGACACGGGGAGGGGAACAACACACATTGGGGCCTTTGAGTGGGGTGCTGCAGAGAGGGAGAGGATTAGGAAAAATAGGTAATTCATGCTGGATTTAATACTTAGGTGATGGGTTGGTAGGTGCAGCAAACCACTATGGTACACATTTACCTATGTAACAAAGCTGTACACCCTGCACATGTACCCTAGAAGTAAAAATTAATTTAATTAAATGAGGGCTAAGATCCCTCCTTGTTTCCATGTAATCCCCACACCTAGCTCATGTCTGCCATCCAATACTTACTTGTATTGTCAACAGAATTAAATAAATAAGAGCTAGCTGCTGTGTTCTGTTCCCTGGAAGGAGGATTCTGCTGGAACTGGCTTCTGATTCCAGCAGAGGGGGGCTAGATTCTCTAGAAAAAAGGGTGTGATAATGCAGATGGATCTAAGTAGTAATAGTAAACCTAAAGTGCAAACATCGCTTTTACCTGATTGGTTTTACTTTACAAAGAGAAGACAGAGAGAATACCATATTAACTTCCTAAAAATCTTTTCCAGGCTAGATTGGTTGAAAGCCATCAAAGATACAGCTTTGACTTCAACTGTGGTTCATTACTCTGCAGCTTTCCCCTTTGATTTGAATTATCTATATATACATACATACACACACATATACACATACACATTGATGATGTAAACACATCAGTATTTTATGCCTTCTTGGGGCTGCCAGTTGTCTACTATTAGACTTCTACAAAATCATTCAATGAGTATTTTTAATACTTGTAGAAGCAAGTTTATGGTTATGTTTGGGGTATCGAGATTTTTAATGTTACTTCCATCTTTTGAATTGATAAATGGTTATATCATTGTTTTAATCTGTTCTTCAATAACACATGAGTATTTTAAAACATTATTTTACTAATACACAATATTTCTACATATTTATGGAAACATGTGATAATGCATGCATACAATGTGTAATGATCAAATAAGGGTATTTAGGATATCCATCACCTCAAACATTTATCATTTATTTGTGTTGGGAACATTTTAAGTTTTCTATTTTGAGATATACAATATATTGTTTATAACTTTAGTCACTCTGCTGTTCTAGAGAACACTAGATCCTATTCCTTCTACCTGAGTCTATGCTTGTACCCATTAACCAACCACACTTCATCCTCCTCTTCCCCACCCTTTCCCAGGCTCTAGTAACTATCATTGTACTGTCTACCTCCATGAGATAGCTTATATAGCTCCCATATATGAGTAGAAACACATCCTCAAAACTTACAAAGATTACAAAACTAGAAGGGGACAAGGAGCTATGTAATGTGGAAATCAGCGTTTTTTTTTTTTTTTTTTTGAGACGGAGTCTCCCCCTGTCGCCCAGGCTGGAGTGCAGTGCCCAGATCTCAACTCACTGCAAGCTCTGCCTCCAGGGTTTACGCCGTTCTCCTGCCTCAGCCTCCCTAGTTGCTGGGACTACAGGCGCCTGCCACCTCGCCCAGCTAGCTTTTTATAGGAAATCAGCATTTTTTATACTGAAGTAAGAGTTTATCTTTTCTTACAACTTCCTTTATACTGAAAAGAAGTTCCTTAGTTAACTCTCTTTGTCATGTAGTTGGAAGTCAAGTGCCTATTCCTTGTTTTAAAGATGATTGCAGTCTTGGCATGTCATCAAAATGTAAATACTTCACCCTTACATTAAGCCCTTATTTAGAGACGTCAAAATTCCCTGGAGGGAGGAAGATAGTAGTGCTATATCAGAAATATATATTTTTAACATATAGAGTTGGCTGAAGTTGTTTTATTAAAAATGGGCATTTCTAATCCTGTCCACACCACCATCCTCAGTATCTCACCTCCAGTTTAATGACAATTTAATTCTGACCTTAGGTAAAGTCCTCCTTTCTAAGAAATACATTCTCTAATCCCCCAGACTAGCATAGATACCTTAGAACCTTCTGTACTCCCTTAGTTTCTTAAATACATCTTAAGGGCTAGACTGCAAATTGGCACCACATCACTTCTCCCACATACTGTTAAGTATAGTACAAGGCCAGCCAAGATACAAAGGAGAAAAACTCCTTATCTTGAGGGGAAGGGTCACATACGTGCTAGAATAATAGGAGGAGTTATTGGTGTCCATATTTAGATATAATCTATATAAGTGAGATTCTAATCTTTGAGATTAGAATCATACTTTTAATGTCAGCATAGCTTTCCTAATTTTCACACTTTTTTATTTACTAACTAGGATGTAGATACAGAGAAGACAAATAGTTCAATTCAACCAGCATTTGAGTTTCATCAGGCAAGGTAAACAAGTCTTGATAGGCAAAGAATTTAAAAGGTTTATGCAAAGAAGTTGTTAGAGCAGATGCAGAGCCAAGAAAAGAAACGGGAGAGATAGTGAATAATGAAAAACTGCATTTGAGGTTCTTTTGAAGAATTAATGGAATGGAAGTAATGGAGTTAGTGAGCTGGAATGATATCGGGGTGATGAGAGGTCAGATTATAGAACTGTATAGTTATTGATGATAATAAATTTAGAACGCAGAACATGGAAGCAGAAATACATTTTAAAAACAAGGCAGTATAATAACTGAGTACATGGTACAGTTCTCAAAATAAGCCTTAAATTTAGAACAAAGACAGTGATCATTGTAAGTTGAAATGGAATGGAAAGTTTCCATGAGTGAGGTGAGAACTGAATGGAATCTTGGAGATAGGTAGGAATCAGCTAAAGAAGGATGCTGGAGAAGGCCTGGCTGACCTGCAGCACCATTCGCGTAGAGTGCTTCAGCTTAGTGCTTAAGCTCATGTTGGGCTTCCACACTGTCCAATAAGGAGTTGAGGATTTCATTTTTGTAAAGGAGGAATCACTGAAAACATTTTAGTAAGAAAGGACTATTAAAATAATAGAGGAAGGTTAACTGACATGAGGAGTAGTATGAAAGTTTAATCTAGTGGGACTGAAAGCTACCAGTTAAGATGCTAGTGGAATAACCCATTGTGATGAAGCATTTTTTAAAACATGCATGTATTGGCTGTATAGAATTAAAAGATTTGCCATTTTATTGACATCTTTGATTGGTGAATCAGGCATAAAAAAAACAGAGGGCTCTTAGGAATTTTTTAAGCCTATGATGAAAAGCATGTGATCTGCTGATGACCCTGGAAGAGTGAAAGGCTTTGGCGAGGTGCGGTGCCTAACGCTTGTCATCCCAGCATTTTGGGAGGCCGAAGTGCATGGATCACAAGGTCAGGAGTTCGAGACAAGCCTGGCCAAGATGGTGAAACCTCGTCTCTGCTAAGAATACAAACAAAGCTGGGCATGGTGACGGGTGCCTGTAATCCCAGCTATTTGGGAGGCTGAGGTGCAAAGAATTGCTTGAACCTGGGAGGTGGAGATTGCAGTGAGTGGAGATCCTCCCACTGCACTCCAGCCTGGGTGACAGAGAGAGACTCTGTCTCAAAAGAAAAAAAAAAAAGCCTTAATGTTACCATTTTCTGTGGCGCCTCCTGCTGGTTTCACTATGTCTTACTGATCGTGATATTTTCTCCACAAAGTTCCTGAAGGCTGTTTTGAACATGTTTTGGAAGCTAGTTGAGCAAAAATGAAAACATAACTTGGAGGATCTATGGAAACTGAATAAAGGTGGTAGCTATGGCAGTAGCTTCACCCACTTCAACCAAATGTTTGTCTCACTTGATCATGGTGGATAAGCTTTTTGATGTGCTGCTGAATCCAGTTTGCCAGTATTTTATTGAGGATTTTTGCATCGATGTTCATCAG
>NW_012120709.1:6073040-6075184 GCF_000951035.1 Colobus angolensis palliatus
AAAAAAAAAAATGTTTGTCTCCACAATTGCTTTTCTAATAAGGGTATTGTCTCCAAAATTCTTGTTGTTAAAGATGCAAGGTGCTGCAATTGTACTGAACCTGTGAGATTCAAATCAGCCTGGAGGGCAGTGAGGGGACAGAGGTTTCACAGTAACACAGGGGCCAATTAAGTCTTTACAAGTTCTGGTTTATTACGAGGCTTTGACACACCAACAATCATGCAAATATGTTTAACACAGAAGTAGTGATACAAAGGAGCAAGTAGCTCCAGAGACCAGCCTGCTGACTTATGAACTGGCAGATCCAGTTTTCCTAAGAGCACCAGTTCACCCAACAGAAGGGCCTCGCTGCTTTTTTTTTTTTCTTCCCCCCAGCAGAGCTCTGGCACCTGCAGCTGTAGGAAGGAGGCCTCAGAGCAGCAGAAATGCTATAGGCTTCTCGCTGTGATCAGTTCCTTTGTGGTGTCTGGAGTCCTCCACAGGAGTGTTCATGGCCATTATCTTCAGCTGCCTTTTAGAAAAGAATTTTGTGAGTACATAGTAGATGTATACATTTATGGGGTATGTGAGAAATTTTGATATGAGCATACAGTGTGTAATAATCATATCGGAGTCAATGGAGTATCCGTCACCTTAAACATCCTTTCTTTGTATTATAAACAATCCAGTTATCCTCTTATTTTAAAATGTGCGATAAATTATTGTTGACGGTAGTCGCCCTGTTGTGCTATCAAATACTAGATCTTATTCATTCTATCTAACTGTATTTTGTAACCATTAACAATCCCATCACTTCACTTCACTTTCTTGCCAGACCTCAGGGGTACCTGGCCATGTTAGGTGTCATCGTGTCATCTCAGTCCATGATAAGTGGTTGTATCACTCAGAGAGGTCAGCAATTTCATGGAAGCTGAGTCATTTGTCATAAGTGACTCCATTTTGAGACATTCGGGATTACAAAACATTTTATATCATACTGATTTCGCAACTCACATTACTAGATTCTTAATTTGCCTCAAAAAGAGACTTCTAAAAGGCATTTTGTTTTCCATACGTAGTTGTTTTTGATGATACCCAGCCAAAGAGGGTGTATCCCTATTTACATTGTTGATTATTACACAAATTTTTTTTCTTTTTTTGCCTGCTTCCTAATGGAAGGGAATAATCCCTAATTCCTACATCCAATGCTAGGGCCGGGGAAAAGCTTCCTATACAATAGTCTATTTAAAAGTGGTGTAACCCATTGTGTTATAATAGAAAGTACATTAAGTTGTCAACATCTTAGGTTCATTTATTTTTTTCTACATATTTTTACCTATACCTACTATGTATCAGGCATTGTTCTAAGATCCTGTCCTTATGGAACTTACCTTTTAGAAGAGTTTACCTTCTAAGGTGTATGAGTTAAACAAATTATCTCCAGAAAAACAATCCCAATGAGGGATTTTTATCAGAATTATTCATCTTCCTGTAAAACATCAAGTAAATTATGTCCCAGTTCCTTCCGCTGTCTTTAGTTTAACTCCTCTACTGTCATATTTTCTTACATAATTTCTCAGTAGTAAAACTTGAGATACAAAATTTTGAAAAGTAGAAGGTATATGTTTGTTTTGTACAGCAACACATAGACTATACTATTTCACCAATTTTGGTTAAAATTTCCTATGAATGCTGTGGACCATAGGAAGATTGAACAATGAAGATTAAATTTATTAACTCACAAAAATTGTTTGATACCTACTATGTGTTAGAAGTGATACTCAATAAAGACAATTAAATATTTATATTATGTTAGTAGACTAAACCAAATTTCTGGATGAATGGGAAGTCTACTGAAAAAGCTTCTTCCTCCCTCTCATCTTTATTGAGGTATAATTGACAAACATATTATACACGCTTAAGTTGCACAACTTGATGTATTGATATATACATTGTAGATCACCACAAACAAATTAACATATTCATCACATATAGTTAGCATTGTTTGTGTGTGTGTAGAGAACGCGAGATTCACCTGCTTAGTGGATTTCAACTATACAATACAGTATTGTTAACTACAGTCACGTTGCTGTACTTTAGATTTCCAGATCTTGCAAAACAAATTTTGAACACCTTGGCTAACGTCTCCTCCTCCATCCTCACCC
>NW_012120709.1:6075479-6132663 GCF_000951035.1 Colobus angolensis palliatus
AACACAAACACTTGGTTAGATGGAAAGCAGGACTCTTACTACTTGCCCCTTTCAACAAAGTTGCAGGGCTACCCAGGGGTTGCATCTATGAATAGTGTAACAATAAGCTTATCTATGGTAAGTAGGGTGGGGTTAGCTAGGTTTCTCAAACTTACTGTGGATTGGCTAATTTGAATAATTTTGACAGGATCTGGAGCCTAGGAGCTGTTCCTTCTAGTGTGGAACCTAGGCCTGGGGCAATGAGGGCTGGTGTAGAGGAGCCCAGAATGTAAGGGTCTGATAAAGGAAGGGGTTGAAGTGTGAACTTTATCAGCTGCCGAAGAAGGGGAACAGATTCCTCCAGTCAAGGCCTCGAAGTGGGGTCAAGACAGCATTTTTTAACAACTGTGTTAGACGATTGTATCTAATGTGTTTAATCTATCTCTGTAAGATACAGTTTTCTTACATCCAAGAGCTAGCAGGGATAAATTTATGACTTGTTTCAAGCTCAGGAAACAATACCAGTTAACTATGTATATGAGATCATAATTATTGAAGTGTGAAAACAGTAGTAGAAGGGTATATTGACAGTGATATAGCAAATATTTTGGTTTTCTTAAATATACTGCACTAGGCCTATCTATATGTATGTGTATCTGTATCTTATCTATAAAATAGAGGCAATACCTACTCAAAGTGATTATGTATTAGATAAGATGATACAGTCTTACATATACGATATAGCCTTGTATACAGTTCTTCCTATCACCATTCACAATAAACAAATGGATCAGCAGTGAGGAATTACAAATTTTTTGATCACTTAGACCAAAATACATAAGGAAATCCTGAAAGTCTGGGAAATTAAGGAATTAAACAGCAATACTCTCAAGCACAGTGAACTTTACGCAAGTCTTATATTTTGACTAATAATGCCTTCTGTCCTCAAGTTTCAGAATAGTCTCCACGTTTTGCACTCTTAGTCATTTACTTTTGTCCAAGGGAAAAAACTCCTGTACCACACACACATATACACACATGCATGCATATACTCTTTCAACAAATCTTTCAAGGTCCAACTCAAGTCTTCTCTTACCATGAATTTCTTTACCACCTTCTCTCTCAATCAAGTTACTCTAAGTAACTTATAATATTATTCATATTTATTATTCTCCTGAAGCTCCTGTAATTATCTTCCAGTTTAAACATTCTTACAGTCCAAGGTGGAATACAAGTGTTATATTACTGTTGATAAAAAATACATAACCATGAAGCTAAACAACGTCTTTCTGACCAATGAATTAAGAAGACAGAACTACATTCCAGGTAGCTTGAAAAAGTGGATAGCTATCTAGACTCAGAATCAGAATTTATTTCTTGGTCTCTGTTTTTTCAATTTCTTTGTTTCTGGTCTCTGTTTGCAATTTATTAGTTCTGAAACATAGGGAAAGCACTGAAAAAATAATCTAAGCATATGGGTTCTAATCTTTGGATTCTTTCCAAATTACTGTGTAATTTGAATAGATATTTTCTATGAGGCATAATTTATTCTATTTAAAATTGGTGTAATTCCAAATTTCCCGTTTTACACAAGAGTTATGAAGATAAATTAATCCTTGAATTCAAAAACTGTTTCCTGAGTCCGTCATGTAGATTAGTTACTCAACTAAGCCTGGAAGATAGAAGAAGTACAGTGTTTTACCAATTAGAAGATGAATCTTTTTCACTTTTTAACATCACTAAAATAAAATATCTTACCATCAGTGATGTCTAGTGATGACCATGAACTGTAATTTCACAGCATAAAATCTTGGAAATTGTGATGCTTCTTTAGTAAAATATATTTACACTCCTTTACTTCAAGTTTAGTTGAGGAAACATAGTTCATAGAACAAAAACGTCTATGCAATATTGTTAGAGGATATAGAATATATTATGAGATCATAGAAAAAGAAGCACACAAATTAGTTTAGGTGGTCTTAAGGGCTGAATTATGCCTCCCGACTTTTTCAAATAATATGTTGACGTCTTATACCCAAGCACCTCAGAATGTGACTGAGTTTGCAGATAGAGCCTTTAAAATGATGATTAAGATGGAGACATTAGGGTGGGCCCTGATCCAATCTGGTATCTTACAAGAGGGGGAAGTGTGGATACTTAGACACAGTGAGGAGGTGACCACCTACAAGCTAAGCAGAGAGGTCTCAGAAGAAACCAAACCTGTCAACATCTTGATCTTAAACTTCTAGTCTCCAGAACTATGAGAAAATAAAATCTTATTGTTTAAGCCACCCAGTCTGTGGTATTTGGCTATAGCAGCTCTAGGAAATTGAAATAGGTGGTCCAAGAGATCTTTTAGACACATTGATGTCCATTTCATTTCAGGATAAGTTGGAATTGATCGACTGAAGAAATAATAGAAGGAAAGTACGGAAAGCAGGAAAAATAACCCAGAAAAGGCAGGCTATAAAAATGATATAGTCATAAGACAGTAACGTGTGTGTGTGTTTGTGTGTAGAACCTGGAGTGCAGAAAGTGTGCTTACTAAAGGAAGAAATGGTGAGTGAGAAATGAAGCTGAAGAGATATTCAAATGCCACAGGACCTAGGGCTTGAAATTCAGGTAAAGGAACTTGGACTGTATCCTATCGGTAGTAGAGAAGGTTTTAGGCATGTAGAAGTAATGTAAATAATAAGGTGGTTTTGTTTAAAATGTATGTTAAAAGTTTCTTTTTTCTATTGTCATGAAGCAAAATATTAGAATCACCTCTAGCTTACATTTGATACACATATGAGAATAAAGTGCATGTATGTGTGTATGCACTTGTGGATAAGGAACCGGATGCCTTACAGGGCTCGGATGTAATAAAAATAGACGATAGATTAAGAGTTTAAACATCTGAGTCTCCTGGGACCTAGTATCCTCCTGTCTTTTATTTTGACCACCTTGTTCTGTGTTGCTCACTTTGATTTAGACTTCGCTGTCTTTATAGCTGTTCTCCAAACATTCCTCTTACTACATTTACCACACAAAGCATAATTGTTATTCCCTTATGGACTTTATAAGTTCATTTTTAATAATATAAATTTGGAAACTAACCTAAAGCTTGAAAGTTACCCTTTATAAAATATGGATAGTTTCTTTATCAAGATGGTTCATATGATGAAGTAATGAAAGTGATAGGGATGAAACTCCGTTATTAAATATATAAAATTTAGTTTTTACTTTAAAGAAGTACATAGTAGGGAAAGTGTGAAATTTAACTTCAAGACAGATTGTATTTTTTTTGGAGTCTTTTACACCTCCGATTTGCCTTTACATCATCTTAAACAAAGATCGGGCTTGAAAAACATAAATATTAAAATATTCATCCATTTTGAATGAATAAGTAAATAAAACACATCTCTCTGAAAAATTCTGGGATTCCATTTGACCTGACCATGTGTCTTACTACTAGAGAGGATGGAAAGGTGGAGGGGCTTGGAGATGGGAGGAAAACACTCAAGTCCTATGAATGATTATACAACAGTGCCCCCTGATGGGCAGAATGGGGTCTGAAATTCAGATGGGATTTCTTACCAAGTCAGTTACATGACTTAGTCTTCCTTTTTGCTTCCATTTAAACTGATTTTTGTAGCGATGCGACAGTTTTACTATAGAATCTGACATACAGTACGCACTGAAAATATATGAGTAAATTGAACTGAAGCATTAAGTCAACGCAAGGAGCTTTTAAAAACTTCAGCCGGTGCAGGGGACTAGGTGTGTTACATATGACCATAACCTTGAGTTGTCTGTCGGGTAAAATATATTGATCTTTATATGTTAAGCTTTTGGCAAGTGCTCTTTCCCTTACTAATTTACTCATACTTGGTGATATATATATCTTCAATCTCAAAACATTATCAAATACTATAATTTCAAAATTTTGACAATAAGGTCAGATTTAAATAATCTTGAGAAAGACTAATTTCAATTTTAAAACAAAAGTGCTTCAATAACCAAAAGAAAATAGTTTTGCTTTATTTTTTGTTACTAGCTAGGCATGTTAATATGGTCTATAAGAACTGTAGCTTTTTCTTCTCTAAAGGGACGTAGGAATGGAAAGGAATGAGTACTGAAAAGGTAACAAAAATTAGCACAATCTAGGGTTTAAATTCAAACCCCAGAGTAGTTCCATGGAACAAATTTACTCATCTTAATAATTGTCGTGGGTGCATGGTAAATAAAAAAAAGAACTTGCTTGTTAAGAATGAAGCATTATCATAGTATTGATAATGCATTCTATAAATAAGATTTAGTTATGTTTTGAGAAATTCAGATAAGAAAACAGGAATGGAATTTTCGAAGTGAAAGAGAAGAAATGTGGAGAGAATGTGTGTGTTAGGTCTGCATCTGGCTCCTAGGGAGATTTGAGTGAATTAGAAGGAAGCTTCCTTTCCTTCTGATGTTTGTAGCCCTGACTGGATAAGGAGACACAGGCTAGATTTCAGCCCCTGGCTATGCCCTCAGCAGGCATCAGGCATAATTATCAACCTGCACCATCAGAAGTTGCAGCAACTCATTCAGTGATACATATTTGCTGGATATGCATGGAAGACTCTAGTGATTTTGAAAATTTGGAACTGAAGAAATATGGATATCTAGCATTCGTTATAGATAATCTCCCTTGACACCTTTCCAAAAACTTCATGAACCTATAGGAGGTAGCCTCTTACTACTTTACTGAACGTAGTAAGTATTCTGTTAAATCCAACTATCTGCTTATGTTTTCTGCTCAGCTAAAATGCTCTTTATTCTCAAATGCTCTTTATTTTATATTTTTACTATTTATTTTTACCAATTCAAACTTTACCTATTTTATTGTTTCCATCTTGAATCCCACATTTTCTACAAACGTTTTAGGTCAGAATATTATCTTTGTCTTTGTAATTCTTATTCCAAAGTAATATGTTGTCTGGAATATTTATGCTTCTTACTATTTGTTTTACTTACTAATTTATTGTTGATCTTCTTCTATAATAATTTAAAGCAGTTGATAGTTTATTAGGTTAAAATTAATAAGTTTGTGAAAATGAACATACTAAAGTATATCAGAGTTCTCCAGAGAAATAAAATATGTAGGGTGTCTCTATATATCTATGTATGTATGCACATACGCATGCGTATGAAGAGAGGGAGAAGTACTGATTTTAAGGAATTCTCTCGTGATTTTGGGGGCTAAGTAAGTCTGAATCAGCAAGGCAAGTATTCAGTGAGATAAAACAATAATATTATATAACATTGTTTAAATTATTGAGATTCTAATTAGAACAACAGCTAACAATTTTGCACCAATCAAAACTTACATAAACCATTAATTTCAATATTTTGGAATTTAACGTTGAATGGTAATGTTGCTTTTTCTAAGTAACTACAGAGCTATATTTGCCCAATTCAATTTCACCTTTTTATTCTTTTTGCATTTCTAAATTTTGAGATTCAGTATGTTATTAAAACCTCCTGTCTCATAATCTATTTAGTGTGCCTTAAGGTAATACAGGCTGCTTAAGCATGCTTTGAATTTACAGGAAAGGGATATCTCTGGTACTAGAATATATTCGAGAAAAAAACAAGTTGAAATGTAGTTTTAAAACTGTGTAGTCTGTCACCTCACTGACATCAGTAAGCAAAGGTTCTTAAACTTGTATCAAGTATCTGAATAGTCACTTAACTATTCAATGAAATTAGCCACCAGGAGACAAGTTTGCCCTAAACTTAACCCCCATGGGAGATTTCACCTTCTAGAGTTAATTTACAGCTTAAAAACAAGCCCTTCAAAATCCTTCTACTAATTGTTTTACTCAATTTAGAAAGTTCATTTAAATGAGAATTCATTTTTTATCTACCTTAAGGCAGGTTAAGTATTTTTTTTTCCATTACATTTATATATCATGTCTTGCAGCTGTGTGACTGTTTGGTGTTATACATTATTATATAGTCATGTGAACAGTTTTGCATAAATATGCCCAGTAAGGTAAGTACTAATTCCCCCATGATGTCCTCCATTAAAGGTGCAACATTTTACTAACAAGGAGAAAAGTATCTTAATTTCATGATTTACAAGTGAGGAAAATCAGATTTTTCAACACTGAAAATTAGAATCTATAAAAGAAAAATAAGGGAAATATAACTACTAAATGTGTGCAATCAACAACATAAAGATTAGTCCATGTAATGATAACATAACACAACCAATGGAATTCAGCAAGTACTTGACTACTTAAAGTAGGAGGAAGTGTAAAGACAAGTGGATAGTCCAATTCCCAGCTCAGTCTCTTCTGAATGTGAATAAGTCATTTTAAATTCTAAATTCACTGATTCTATGTTCTCTCCCGCAAAATAGTGGAATGGCAATGCTTATGTAGAATGATTGCCGTTTAAACAATTGTTTGGTAAATTCTAGAGTACAGTCTAAATATGAGTTATATCAGATTGTACTTATAAGATTTTCTAATAGGTTAATAAAGATAAGACTGGAATGGAAAGAAGGAAACCTTGGTTCAATAATCAATCATTTGTGCTCCTTTGTCAAATCAATTAATATGTTTGAATGACAGCTTTAAGTGGGGTTGTGAGCTTTAAATAGGGTTGTGGTAAGAAGGAGGAAAGAGCAATCTCTTGGGCCTTTTCTAGCTCTAAAACACTTTAATTCTGTCATTCATAGCTTTGTTTTTAAAAGCAAGTCATATAGTTTAATATTTATTTTATAGACTCATTCCCTATATTCAAGAAATATTAGAGCCTTGTGCAAGATTCCATGACAAGTCAGCAACTGTGTTGAGATAAGAAATTTATGCTGGATCCTAAAATCTGTCATCCTGCCTAGCGTTCCTTCTACTGAAATTCTCTGCCTTGATAGTAATACTTCTCGTTTCTATAATCTAAATGAATCTTTTCATGTAGATCATTCCAGAAGGTATTGATATGTTGGGCACACTTCCAGTCAATGTTTTGAGCCTGTGCTAATGCATCAGAATAATTAGAAACATAAGGCAAAGATTCTGCCTTCAGAAAGCTCACAGTCTCACAGAAGACTTTACCTACTTCCATGTGTATCTTAGCTTGTGTGGGTAAACTCAGCAACATGCAACATGCTTTGATTAGTTAAAATTGGACAGCTACTCTCAACATAAGCCATGAAGCACTTCAAATGAAGGGATAAGAAAAATGCATTGCTTTGCTCATAAGTATGGTGTGGAAGGAGGAGAGAGATATATCATGCTGAAAGAACAATGAAGAATCTCAATTATATCAGGAATTTGTACATTAGATGTGGCATTTTAAAATCCTGTGCCTGATTATGTATACATATAAAACAAATATAAATCATCCTCTTCATACACATTTTTTATTTAATCTTTAATACAAACCCATGGGAAAGATTTATCCTACTATTATAAATGATGAATCTAATGTTCAGATATTAGGAAGCATAATTTTGCTATTTGTCTTCCTCATTAAATTGTGAATTCCTGGGTGGAAGCATGTAATAGTAGAATCAACTTATGCTGAGTTATCTGTCCCATAAAAACTGTGTGTAACCTGAACAACTTATTAACCCTCCTGAATCTCAGTTTCTTTATAAAGTGGAATTACATGAAGGACATAAAAAGTCTTTAAGGTCCTGATATGTATTAGCTAAGTAATGAATGTTTCTTACACCATCATGCGTAGCATAGTCAATGAATGGACTCTTTGTATTTGTGGAGGAGGGATGTCATCCAGTCGTACTCTACAGGGGAACTTCTAATATAAGTGGCTTCTTAGTAGGTGTAAAAAGTCAAACCCACTTACAAGTCCATTATAAAATCATAATTTAAATATAAATAACTCCGTAATGATAAGGGCAAGTCATTTTAATAACTCAGTGAAATCTTAAGAGATTCTTGACTAAATATAGATAAGTATTAAAGCTGTCTGCTTCCACAGATTTTTTTCTTATAATTTAATTCTTCTCATCTTATTACTTAAACACATAAAGTTATTCAGAAGCAGTAAATGTTGAATAGAACTTAAACTAAAGCACAAAAATGAGAAATGTTTCTTACCCTGACTTTTGTACCCCCGTCGAAGCTAGTATGCAATGTAAAAAATTTCAACCCTTAAAAAGAAAAATTTACATGTTGCCATATTGGAGATGGGCGGTGGGGGGGAAACATGTACTTCCAAAGAAGGACCTCTGAGTTGATTAAGGCAATATCACCAGAATAGTGCTGATAGACCAGAGCATTCAGGCTCGTTTAATTTCTCTTTGGAACCAAAACGACCAATTTTCAGTTCTACTGCAAATATCTAATTGTCCTCTTTTTCAGAGACGAGAGACAAGTAGGAACTGCTCTTCAAAACAAAGTTACTCTGATTTACAGAGATTATAAACCTCTGGCCAAAAACAAAACAAAGCAAACAAAAGAAAACAGAGCAGCAAGTCTCTTAAGGGCGTAAGACACCTAGAAGATAGTGTGCCCACTAAACAATGTTGGGACTGGGTGCTGTGGCTCATGCCTGTAATCTCAGCACTTTGGGAGGGTGAGGTAACTGGATCACTTGAGCCCAGGAGTTAGAGACCGATGGGGCAACATAGCAAAAACCCACCTCTACAAAAAGTTAAAAGAAAAAAAAAAATACTGGATGTAGTGGTAGCTGCCTG
Source organism: Colobus angolensis palliatus (assembly GCF_000951035.1). Lineage (NCBI taxonomy): Eukaryota > Metazoa > Chordata > Mammalia > Primates > Cercopithecidae > Colobus > Colobus angolensis. The sequence continues at coordinate 6,084,148 of NW_012120709.1, forward strand.
TAGTTCCAGCTACTCCGGGGGTTTGATGGGAGGTTTGGTTGAGCCCAGGAGGTCTGGGCTGCATGAGCAGTGATTGTGCCACTGCACTACAGCCTGGGCAACGAGGTAAGACCCTGTCTCCAAAAAAAAAAAAAAAAAAAACAGTTGGAGGTGCTTATAACAGCTGTAATTGTGATGTGGAGATGCTAACCCTATATTCATAAAGATTGTGACTCTTTAAGCACAGAATAAGTAAAGCACATACTATGTGGGGGAAGAGAAGAGTAGTCGGCTTATCTGCCAAAGCCAAAGCTGCATATTAAGACCTAAATTCCAAAACTTTAAGGAAGACCTTATTTTTAGCCTTCTATTCATTCCTTCATTTACCTTACTATTCAATATCACAATTACAAAGATCAATTCTTCCAAGTAGTTGATTGATTGTCATCATTGATCTTTTGCACAGAAGGTGGGAAAAAAACACAAATAAGTCTTGCTTGGCATTTCAGCAAATTTCCTCCATTAAGTGTTTGTATTGGCAGACCTAAAATGTATGTTCTTGGTTTGGAAACGATTCCCTGATGGGCATGGATTGCTGCTTCTCCCTGCCCGCTCACCCTTATAAATTTCTTAATTAGAACAATAGTAAAACGGAATTGAAGAAAAGCAGGTACAACTTTTTAAATGCTGGAAGAAAAATATAAAGCTTCACTAAGGTCAATGTAAACTGACTCTACACATCTGTAACCCTCCCAGAAATATCAGTAAACATTTTTATCCCAAATTTACTTTGTCTTGTTTTCTAGAGGCTCTGTGTTCATTTATCTACAGATACTCTGACAGGGTATATTGGTTTTAAAAGTTAAAACTGAGGCTAAGGATGGAAAATAGTGTACTACCATGCTTAACTGATCAGTTTTTTTGCTCTGCCAACTTATATGGCAGCCCTGTGAAATAGCTTTCGTTTTATGTAAGCTGCTTTTGATAGCACCCTTCTCTGTTAAAAGGATTCTTTAGGCTTAGATCCAAAAAATGATTGATACTTTATTTTTACTAATGTGGATCCCAAAAGGGGCCAGCAACGTAAGTTTCAAATATTTGCTTTTCTTATTCCTGCCAACCTCAGTTAAGCCTTCTATATGACATGAAGACATTTTTTTTCAATTCAGTAATTATTCATTGAAAATTTTTATTGCTTTGTTAGGCACATGGGACACAAACATTTAAAAAGATATGAGCCCTGCTTCTAAGGCACTTATAAATAGTAAGGAAGACAGTCAAATAAACTAATATAATATAGTGTGATGATTGAAAGAATAGGGCTATACTTGGGTTGTAGAACTAGCCAAGAAGAGCAGTGATGAAATCGGTCTTCCATTGGTGGAGGTGACAGATAAGTTCAGGGAAGTATTACCAAAAAGGTAACATGAAAAGGACTTTGAAAGGTTAAGAAGTCTTGGCTCTTTTAAGATCAGATGTGACCACTACCACATCAAGGTTGCCTGCAAGTATTTAAGTTTTTGTTTAAAAGAACTTTGTGTGTGTTTGGGATCATACTAAAAAAAAAAAAAAAATTCTTCTGCAAACCAATGTGAAGAATATTTTTTCCCTACGTTTTCTTCTAGTGCTTTTACAGTTTCAGGACTTACATTTGTCTTTAGCGATTTTGATTTGATTTTTGTATATGGTGTGAGATAAAGTTCTGATTTCATTTTTCTGCTTGTGGATATCGAGTTTTCCCAACAAAAATTTGTTGAAGAGACTCTGTTTCTCAGTGTGTGTCCTTGGCAATTTATCAAATTTCAACTGACGATAAACGCTTAGATTTATTTCCAGACTCTCTATTCTGATCCATTGGTCTATATTAAGGGTTCTTCACCCCCAGTCACAGACCACTACTGGTCAATGGACTGTTAGGAACTGGGCCGCACAGCAGGAGGTGAGCAGCAGGCAAGCAAGCATTACTGCCTGATTACCACCTCCTGCCAGAGTGTGGCGGCATGAATTAGATTCTCACAGGAGCAGAGCCCTATTGTGGACTGTGCATGTGAGGGATCTAGGTTGTGCACTCCTTATGAGAATCTAATGCCTGATGACCTAAGGTGGAATAGTTTCATCCTGAAACCATCTCCACTGCCCTACCCCCTCTTCTTGCTGTCCGTGGAAAAATTGTCTTCAACGAAACCGGCCTGTGGGGCTGGGGACTGATGGTCTACATGGCTGTTTTTGTGTCGGTACCATGATGTTTTGTTAACTATAGCGTTGTAGTTGTCTTGAAATGAAGTAGTGTGATGGCTCTAGCTTTGTTCTTTTACTCCAGATTACTTTGGCTATTCAGGTTCTTTTGTGGTTCTATATAAATTTGAGGATTATTTTTCTATTGCTGCCGAAAATGGCATTGGAATTTTGATAGGGATTGCATTGAATCTGTAGATAGTTTTGGATAGTACAGACGTTTTAACAATATTCATTTTTCAATCCATAAATACGAGCTATCCTTTCATTTATTTGTGCCTTTTTCTGTTTCTTTCATCGGTGTATTGTAGTCTCAGTATACAGATATTTTGCCTCCTTAGTTAAATTTATTCCTAAGTGGTTCTTCGAATGATGTGATTGTAAAAAGTATTGCCTTCATTTTCTATAACTTGTTGTTAGGGTATGGAAGTTCTACTGATTTTTGTATGTTGATTTTGTATCCTGCAACTTTACTAATTTTTAATCAGTTACAACAGTGTTTGGTGGAGTCTTCAGTTTTCTAAAAATGAGATAATGTAATCTGTAAACAGACACAATTTTACTTCTTCTTTTCCAATTTGAATATATTTATTTCTTTTCCTTGTCTAGGCTGGCTGAGATTTCCCATACTATACTGAATATACATCAGCATTCTTGTTCCTGATCATAGATGAAAATAGTTTTTCATCATTGAGTTTGTTATTAGACTTGGGCTGCTCATATATGGCTTTATTATGTTAAGGTGCATTTCTTCTATATCTAATTGAGAGTTTTTAATTGTAAAAGAATGTTGAATTTTGTCAAATCCTTCATATCTATTGATATTATCACATGATTTTTATTCTTCATTCTATTAATGTAGTGTCTCATGTTTATTGGTTTGTGTTTGTTGAGTCATCGCTGCATCCCAACTCTAAATCCCATCCAATCATAGTGAATTATCCTTTCAATGTGCTGCTGAATTGAGTTGGTTAGTTTTTTATTAAGGATTTTTGCATCTGAATTTTTTAGGGATATATTGCCCTATACTTCTCCTACCTGGCTTTGGTATGAGGGTAATGTTAGTCTTGTAAAATTAGTTTGTAAGCATTCCCTCCTCTTTAATTTCTGCAAGAGTTTGAGAAATATTGGGATTAATTATTGATTAAATGTTGGGTTGAATTCAACTCGAAGCCATCAAATCCTGGGTTTTTCTTTGTTGGAAGTTTATGACTATTGATTCAATCTTTGTGTTAGTCGGTCTCCAGGGGAACAATCAAAGAGAAGAGAGAGAGGAACAATCAATGAGAGAGAGAGAGAGAGAGTGAGAGAGAGAGTGTGTGTTAAAAAGGGTATTTATAATGAGAATTAGCTCATGTAATTCTGGAGTTCAGAAAGTTCTACAGTATGCTGTGCACAAACTGGAGAACTAGAAAAGCCCATGGTATAATTAAATGAGAGTCCAAAGGCCTGAGAACCAGGGGACCCAATACTGTAACTTTTAGCCCAATTCAAAAGGCCTGAGAACTTGGGTGGGGTGGTCACTGGTGTAAGTCCCAGAGTCTGAAGGTCTGAGAACCTGGAACAATTATACTCGAGGACAGAAAAAGATGAATGTCCTAGCTCCCAAAGAAAGAGTGAGTTTACCCTTCCTCTACATTTTTTGTTCCTTGCAGGTCTTCAGTTGCCTGTGTGATACCCACTTATAGTGGTAAAGGCAGATCTTCTTTACTCACTCTACTGATTCAAATGCTAATCTCTTCTGGGAACTTCTTTACAGACATGCCTAGAAATAATATTTTACCAGCCATCTGAGTATCTCTTAAGACAGTCAAGTTGACACATTAAATTTACCATCACAGTCTCCTTACTCATTATTGGTTTGTTCTCATTTTGTAATTCTTCCTTATTCAGTCTTTCCAGAGTTAGAAGTCATCAAACATTGAGTGAGGGACATGGAAGAAAAAGCTGAGAAGGTAGAAGAACTAAATCATGAGATAGGAAAGCAAAATAAATACAAATCTACCTCCATGCAATCTGATCCAGTGATCATGTCCATTAAAGAGAACATGGAGGCTGATGCCCTTTTCATTTGTGTTGGCAGTGTAGCCTATGGCACAACTGCAGAAGAGCTAGAAGCTCATTTTTATGGCTGTGGGTTAGTTACCATAGGTCAACAAATTTAGTGGCTATCCCTAAAGGTTTGCATATATAGAGTTCTGAGACAAAGTGTCATTGAAGACATCCCTGACCTTCGACGAGTCACTAGAGGAAGGCCAATCAAAGTAACACCAACATTCATCAACTGACCAGATATTAGCTCAACAGACTGGGATTTCTGATGATACTGCTACTGTTCCCAGACCACCAGTTACAACAGTTCTCTCAATTTTACAGCAGGTTCATGGGTTGTGTCTACACAGAGTAGCATAGAGCAGCATCATAATAATTACCTTTCACATAAATAAAAGCCGATACTTTTTCCTGATCCAAAAATTTGAAATCCAAAATTCTCCAAAATTTGATACTTTTTGAGTGCTAATATGATGCCACAAGTGGAAAATTCCACACGTGACCTCATGTGACAGGTCACAGTCTGTTACCCTGAAAACAGTATTTTTTCACTGTATTAATGGTATATCATGTTTTTTACTCTTAGATACTTGTGTAAGAACATGATTGCTTGTCATTAGCATGTGAATTCAGTCAAAATTCAGATATGATGGTGATATAAAAAAACTACAGATTATCCACATGGGTGGCTGAGATAGTGATACTTTGGCTTTCTGATGGTTCAGTGTACACAAACTTTGTTTCAAACTTTACATTCCAAAATCTGAAATCAAAAATATTCTGGTCCTAAGCATTTTGAGAACAGGGATTCTCAACCTGTATTCAGAGAAAGGGGGATTAAAAAAAAAAGAAAAAAGAACAGGAAAAAAGATTTAAAAAACAAAGTAAGAAACATTTCATCTCTCTGATTCTGAATCTTCTAACCTTTAATATGATAGTACCTACTTCAAAGGATCCTTGTAAAGATTAAGTTAGTTACTATATGAAAAGTCCTTAGAACAATGCTTGGCACATTATATAGACTCAGTAAATATCAGCCGGCATTGAAATAATATTTGTAAATTAAATATTAGATATTTTTTTAAAATATTTGAAATTAAAAAGAGTACCTGACACCTCAGTCGCCGAATCTTACGGTTTCAGATAAATTTCCCCTGGAATACTTTCAGTTTGAGACTAGTTGTTTCAAAATCCAGTAAATGACTTTAAAGAATGTAAAATGCTATCTGAATGATGCGGACATTATGATTTTAATTCCAACAGAATTTTCTCATATGGGTTAAAAGGACAATCAGCTTATATTTCCTCCTATCTTTTCATCTAACACACCTCTTTTCTTAAAGGAAGTCTATTTTGGTTATATATTACCATGTTTCCTGGAAGGTAAGATGGGTGGCCACCACACTCAGTATCCTTCATAACTAAGCGTAGCCATGTAACTATGCTTTGGCCACTGGGATAGGAATACCACTACTAGTTTTTTCCCTTGAAACCATAGGATGTTGACTTTCTTGCTCCCTTCCTCCTTACTGCTTGTTGGGAGATGGCAGAAACTGTCCCATCTACCATGGATGTATAAGTTAAAGCCAAAAGTGAACTACAGCACAGCCACTTAGCCTAAAAATGTCGGCTCATCTGTGGATTGATATATCAGAGAAAAATAAACTTTGATTCTTGTGTCTCTGTTATAATTGCTTAGCCTGTATGTGAATAAATACCTTCTTTTTAAATTTTTCATGAAAGAATTAAATCTCCATAATGTATGTAAATCTACATTAAATTGATACACTTTGAGATGTTTTTCTCTATATGTTTCATGTCTTTTCAGCACAAAATATTTGAAGCTTTTAACGTAAGATTTAATATCTATCTAACCTCTAAATAAGAAATGTTTCTTTGACAGTGTGGAAAGAGAATTTCAGTGATTATAGTCTTATACCTTAACTACTATTTCATTTTACTTGTAGAGCACCAAACTGTAATCATACATTATAGCAATATTGTAACTACATCAGATTGATGTATCTCTACGCAGGTTTTATGAGTTTCAGGAATAATGTTTTTAAAGTTTGAAAAACTTGAATGTGTTCCTTTCTATCTGAGAGCTAAGATAGAAGAGCAGTAGCTGAAAGCTACCACTCTTACCTCTTCTGTAAGGGGGGAAAAAAAGATAATAAATTTTGTTTTCCCAGGAAGACAGAGTAAATGTTGCCAAAATCTAACTAAATATACCTTCTTTAAGAGACAGAAGAATTAGAAATACCACATGCAATAAGTGAAATTAAGTGTGAGCATTTATACTAATCACAGGAACAATACCTTTCTAAACATAATCTTTGAGAATATTCCCTCTTAAAGCATCAGAGATAAGGCACAATTTATATTCATACTTTTTCATCTCATTAGAATCTTTTGTGAGCAATCTTTAGCCTGCAGCATCCTTCTAGTAGTGTGGTTAGAAAGCAAATTTAACTATTTTGGCTTTAGAGTTTGCATTAAAGCTAATACAGGCAAAAATCACTGTGGCCTTTCGATTAATTAACCAACTGAAGTGTTAACCTCATCTCCTACAGTGTTAAGGAAGTGAGATGTTCATCCCTCACGATTATAACTTAGAGATGTTGTGGCTCACGCCTATGATCCCAGCACTTTAGGAGGCTAAGGCAGGTGGATCACCTAAGGATCACCTAAGGTTCGAGACCAGCCTGACCAACATGGTGAAACCCCGTCTCTACTAAAAATTCAAAAACTACCTGGGTGTGGTAGCAGGCGCCTATAATCCTAGCTACTCAGGAGGCTAAGGCAAGATAATCGCTTGAACCTGGGAGGTGGAAGTTGCAGTGAACTAAGATTGTGCCATGGCACTCCAGCCTGGGCAACAAGAGTGAAACTCTGTCTCAAAAAATAAATTAATTCAAAAATAGAAAATAAGGCTTACATGGGACAAGATTACAGTTGGACTTCTCAACTTAGTGCCCTGTCCCCAAAAGAGAGAGAAGTATTTAAATGCAAAATATAGAATTTAAATTAATATATAATTTAAATTAATATACCAAATTTAAAATAATATTATTTAACAATTTATTCAATAATTTATACTTTATACTTTCACTCAAAGGAGAATTTACCCACCTCTCTCTCTAAATTCAAGCATAAAACATTCCATGTATAGTACAGTTTAAAGTCCCTGTACTCCTGATTTTTCACAGTAGTATATCAGCTTATTATCATCTGAACATGTTATACCCTCTGTAATAATATAGGCTATCTTTCAATTAATGGTATAAATATTTTTGAATTTTTTCTATAAGCCAAGTTCAGTTGTCATAGGCTATAGTTTGAATGTTCATGTTGCCTTCAAACTTCATGTTGAAACATAATCCTCAAGAAAACAGTATTCAAATGTGGGGCCTTTACAAGGCGATTAGGTCAGGAAGACTCCTCCCTTATGAAGGGGATTAAAGCCTTTATAAAAGAGGCTTCACATGGCATTTGGCTTTTTGTCCTGCTGTCCCTGCTGCCATGTGAGGACACAACATTCATCCTCTCCTTAGAGTGCAGCCTTCAAAGTGCCATCTTGGAAGCAGAGAGACCTATCCCTCCCCAGACACCTAATCCGTTGGTACATTGATTTTGAACTTCCAGCCTTCAGAACTGTAAGAAAAAAAAAAAAAAATCTGGTCTTTGTAAATTACTCAGACTCAGATATTTAGCTATACCAGTGCAGAATTAGAAACCATATATAATTGCTCCATCTCTGCCTACAGGAATACGTTAAGATTTTCTGTTTTGTGTATTTAAAGGTGATCCAATGACAACCCTTAGTGAGGAAGTGCTTTGTTTTTCAGAAAGTTGCAAGAGCAGAATTCATTTACAATATCTTACCCATGTCTCTATGCATTTACTTAGGACATACCTAGGACATTGTTGAACTTTTCTCTTGCTATCCTCTAGAGGAAATTTAAATTGCTAGCTAAAATGTCATTAGCAAACAACTCTGATGATCGGGATGAGTAACTGAATAAATGAACAGACAAATTGACCAGTAGATTAATAGATAATCAAGTGTGATTATAAAAATGCCATCAAACATTCTTGGAATGTTAGGTAATTATTTAAAGATGAAAATAAGTGATAAAATAAGAAACCATAAATGAAGTAAATGTTATAATTTGTTTTTTGTATATAGGTTCTTGACTTAACTCACTAACTATATTCAATATTTCTATTCATATTATTACTAAAAACTGATGATGATTTAAGGTTTGAGTTTGTTATTCATAGTCTTCTACATAAAGTGCTTCATTAAAATTCTGATTTTATAATTAACCCCTACAAACATTGGCCCCATGGTATTGTGAAACAATTGCCACTTCAGAATTTTTAAAAAGCGTCATCCAATGGAAAAAAGTAACTGCCTTATTTGAGTTAAATTAAGGCTCTTAGAATCAAATCTTAGCCATGCCATAGCCGCACAGTTTCAGTAAGACTGCAGCATGAGGTCAAAGGAGGAGTGGAATATACAGGTGATTAGCCCAAGAAATGAAGAGAACCTGCAGTTGTCTGTCCTGGGGAAAACCACACTTACATTCATTTCCTTTTTGACTATAACCTACAGGAAGGCACAAACGATAAAAAAGAAGTCTTGTTTATTGTAGGGACTCAACAATATGTAACAATTGAAGAATGTGTGTGTCTGAGATCCTTTAAGGATTTAGAACATTTTAAGCCATATTTGCTTGTGGTAATTAGAGTTTTCCCTCTAACCACTGAAAAAGGAAGGGCTAAAATATGCTGCATATGGGCGCAAAGTAAGATCTAAATGTCAGATATTTCTCTCTGTCTCACATTATCAGGATCCCCTTTGGCTTCTGCTTGTACTAGTTTAGTTTATCAGCTTGTGGCCCCACTTAAGCTATCCCAGCAGCGCACGGTTTTAAGCAGATGTGAATCTCTGTCAACATTTTTACTGGGAAAAAAATAAAAAAACACTTCCTTTTTTTTTTTTTTTTTTGAGGCAGAGTCTTACTCCATCACCCAGGTTTGGGTGCCGCGCCATGATCTCGACTCACTGCAACCTCTATCTCTGGGTTCATGCATTTCTCATGCCTCTGCCTCCCAAGTAGCTGGGATTACAGGTGTGTGCCACTACGCCCAGCTAATTTTTGTATTTTTGGTAGAAACGGGGTTTTGCTATGTTGGCCAGGCTGGTCTTGAACTCCTAATCTCAAGTGATCTACCCGCCTCAGCCTCCCAAAGTGCTGGGATTACAGGCCTGAGCCACTGCACCCTGCCAAAAAAAAAAAAACACCTTCTGATAGAAAGCATTTATGTGTGACAGTCTGCTGAGGGTAAACTCAGGGCTATCATTTAGGTCACAGGCAGTGGTAAGGCCAAACTGATTTTATGGCTGTTGTCTATTTGATTGCTCAGTGTGTCTGTCTTCACATGATGATCATCCATGCCATATGATTTGTTAAATGTTTTAAATATCAGTGCTGGTTGTGGGAAGATGAGAGTAAAGATGGAGACCCTTAACAGTTCACGAATACAAACCCCTTTTAAAAGGAAAAGACGTATTTCTGTCTTAAAAGCTTCTTAGCTACTCCTCCACCATTTAACTCACCCACCCCAGTCTTTTCCCTCTCAAACTGTTTTTTATTCTTCTCTCCTTCACCCTTACATTCTGAACATTTATAATGTTGAAAAGTATTAGCCATCTCTCTTATTTGCTGATTTTTCTGAACTCATGCCTTAGGGGTTCAACTTGTACTCCTAAAAGTTTACACATTTATTTTCTTAAACAGAGACAATTACCTCCTAAGAGAAGTTGTGGTATAAGGATCATACTTTGTTTATTTTTGTTGTTGCTGTTTAAATAGACTGTTTCTTAGAGCAGTTCTATGTTCACAGCAAAACTAAGTGGAAGGTAGAGGAGTACTAAATTACTGCCTGCCTTCCCTGCAACACACACAGCTTCCCTGACTATCATTAACGTCCCTGAACCAGAGTGGTATACTTGTTACAATCTATGGCCACATTTGACACAATACTTATTCCCCAGATCAGTAGTTTACATTAGGGTTCACTCTTGGTGATGTACATTCTATGGGTTTTGAAAAATGTAAAATGGTATCTATCCACCTTTATAGTATCATGCAGAGTAGTTGTAATACCTTAAAATATTCTATACTAGAATTGTTCATTCCCCTCTGCCCCTAAGCCCTGGCAACCATTGATCATGTCATTGTTTCTGAACTTTTGCCTTTTCCAGAATGTATTGTAGTTGGAAGCATATAGTATGTAGTATTTTCTGGTTAACTTCTTTGACTTAGTAATATTCATTTAAGGCTTGATAGCCCATTTCTTGTTAACAATGAAAAATACTCCATTATCTGAATGTACCTCATATTTATTTACCAATTCACTTATGAAATGACATCTTGGTGGCTTCCAAAGGGTGTTAGTTATGAATGAAGCTATGTAAACAGCTGTGTACAGATTTTCATATGGATATGTCTTTAGCTCATTTAGGTAAATACCAAGGAGTGCAATGGTTGAATTGTATGGTAAGAGTATGTTTAGCTTTGTAACAGTTGACAAACTGTCTTCCAAAGTGACTATGCCATTTTGCACTTCTGTCAGCAATGAATGAAGTAATTTCTGTTGCTTTACATTCTCAACGGCATTTAGTGTTGTCAGTGTTCTAGATTCTGGACATTGTCCAAGGTGTGTAGTGGTGTCCCATTGTTTTAATTTGTAATTCCCTCATGTAGTATTATTTTGAACATTTTTGTATGCTTACTTGCCATCTGTATGTCTTCTTTAGTGAATTCTTTTCAGATTTTTTCTACTTTTTAATTGGTATTTTTTAATTAAAATATAAATATTCTTTGTACATTTTGGATAACAGTTCCTTCATAAGACACGTTTTTGCAAATATTTTATTCCAGTCTGTGGTTTATATTCTTATTTTCCTGCAAGTGTCTTTCGTAGCTTTTTCATTCTGTTATGCTTGTATTATAGTATGTGTAATGGGAATTAGAGACCTTGAAAGAACTTTAATAGAACTTCTAAGCTGCCTTCCCACTCTCATCCCCTTAAGAAGTATATTTTTAAACTTAAGAAGTATATTTTTCAGGGGGCATTTTTATATTACACCTTCTCACAAGGTATGATTATGAGTAAAAGCTAACAAACTCATTTAGAAATATTCAATAGCCTATTGCTTTTAAAAAGATTTTGTTTTAACTAATGTTAATGCAACAAAAAGAAATATCCCTCCCCATATATTATTACTGTATCCTTGCATACATTTAACTGGAAGGTAAAAAAGTTGACTAACAAGAGTCTGGGCTAAAGAAAGCCTGTCATTTGACAGCTCATTATTTTTTCAGGTTGTCTGTTAAAGTATGAGAAACAAGAATGCCATGGATAAAATCAGATTCTCCTGTTTAGTTTCTTAAATGTTTCCTTTATGGTGAGGAAGTATTGCCTATATCTAAGACCAGCAGAATAAGACTTGTAAAGATAGTTCGGGAAATAAAGATTGGAAGAAAAGTTATCAATTATGGGTTTCTTTAGTAAGATCTCTACCTATGATTTTTTTATAGTTTCCTTCTAAGTGTATGATTGCAGTCCAGAGCTATAGTCATATCAATTGTGTATTATTTGCATAGATTAGCGTTGCCTTTTCACAGACACTTTTCTGTTATTTTCCTGCCAATATAAATACCAAAGACTATTAAAGTAAGTAGAAGTTTCGGGAAAGGTAGATTGCATCTTGTCACAAATTGAAGCACAATGAGTAAGCTGACGTGACTTTTCTCTGCTAAGTTCACTAGAAATCAGAGTTGTCTCATTAAATACACACTCAAAGAATGGAATGATTGCCAGACTTGCTGTGGTAAGACCTTTGAACATTTACAAAGGCATTTAGATAAATTTTAGCCTTGTCACCCGTTCTCAAGGTATTTAAACTTTACAGTTTTGCAGATCTTGTAGATGTACTTTCACTAACTCTAACATGCACATTCTTGTTATGTAAGAAATAAATGATGCTTAAAATACCAATTATGAAAGAATTAGTTATTTTAAATAAGAGATTTGGAATTATTTAAACCATATATTATATAAAAAATAATAACTTTTTAAAAATTCCAAAACTTTATATAGCCAGAACTAATATAGAAAACAATAGAGGGTCTTTTTTTTCTGAGAAATATATAACTAAAACAACATATACTAGTACCAAACTTTGTGGCAATAACGTTTTTTATACATGTGTCATATATATCACAATATGTGTAGTTTCCAAGGATTGCCATAACAAACTAGCACAAACCAGATGAGTTAAAAAGTCTCAGATCAAGGAGTCAGCAGGGTCATGTTGTCTCTGAAGGCACTAGGGCAAAACGTGATCCATTCCATTCTCTTAGCTTATGGTATTGTCAACAATCCTTGATGTGTTTTCACTTGCAGATGCATCACTCCAGTCTCTTCCTTCATCTTCACATGGAGCTCTTTCTCTGTGGTTCTGTTTCTGTATTATCTCTCCTTATAAGGATCCATACTTATAAGTGTCCCACGCTAATTAAGTATGACCTCGTTTTAACTTGATTGTATCTACAAAGACCCTATTTCCAAATAAGGTCATACTCTGAGGTTCCAGGAAGAACTTGAATTTTGAGGAGGGTATTACTCTCACCCAATATACAATATGATATGTAAACTTTGCATACCGAGCAATCTGAACTTGAGTTCTGACTCTGCTGCTTAGTAGCTACGTAATCTAAGACAAGTTAGTTAATCTTTCTGGTTATATATTAGTCCCTTTATATATACAAGTATGATAAATCCCACTTTGTTTTAAAGTTTAAAAATATTTGTGAATTACCCGGAAAGTATTCTCCACACAGAAGTTTCTAAAAATAGTAACTTATTATTTTATGATTATTATACATAATTATAGCAGCTTCCTTCTTTTATAAACATTTCACTTAATTGTAGAAGCAGAATTTTAGAAACAAAATACTAATCTTTACCAAAATGTATGGACAATTTTAGTGAAAGTGTTGTCATACTGTTGCTTTGATGTTAAGCTGTAATAACTTTTCCTTCAGCTTTGCTGACAGTGTACTTCTCCAAGTCCAGTCATCTTTCTGAGTATTAGATGGAAAAACAGTGTCCTCAAGGTTGACCTTAATGACAATATTGTGGTTCATACCACTTCAATCCCTCCCGTTTTTTGCTCCTTGTAAGTATCATTTTTTATTTATTTGATCAACAAATGAACAGCTATTTATAACCTATATGGAAAGTATTACATTAGGAATAATGAATAACAGAAGTATTGTATGACCCTATTCCCAAGGAACTTATATTTTATTTGTCAGACCAGACCACACTAACATATAACGTATAAAGTATTATTAGGAAAATTAATTGAAACTTAATAATAAATCTACCTTTTTAGCAAATATTATTCCAATCTTTAAAATGGGCCAGGCAGTACACAGAATATGCAAAGATGATTGAAATGATTTGTTCTTTAAGATACTCTCAGATGAATGACAGACATCAGTGAAAAGATAATTTAAATTTAATTATAATCTTATGAGAGTGCTGTGTAACACAGAGAAGAATAGTTAGATTAAAAAAGAAGGACTTCAGAGCTTCTAGGAGAAGGTGACATGAATTGATTACTAAATAACTAGCAGTAGAAAGTATATTGGGGAAAGAAGAGAAGACAGGATAAGGAGCCTTGAGGAAGAGGAAATAGCATTTGTGAGAAAACGCACAGGAGCAAAAATTATGCAAGAATTTTGAAGTTATTCATAATTCATAGTATAAGATTAAAAGGCACTATTGAGAAAGAACATATAATCTGGAGTAAAAAGCAGGAAAAGATCTTAAAATTGTTTCGGTATATGGTATTTTGTTCCGTATTACCCGTGTGGACAAAGAGAATTGCAATAGTATTCCAAAAGAATTTGATGAAGGCTGGATAACTGAGGAAATCAACACTTATTAGCTTTTTATTTTAAGTAGGTACAAATTGCTTTATATGCATTGTCCCATACAATCCATATAGCAACTCTACAAGGTGGGCGTTCTCTCCATTATGCAGAAGAAAGAAGTAGATCAAAGGAGTTAAGAAATTTGCCCCAAGTTACACAGTAGATGAATGGCCATGTCTGGATTTGTTCAAAATGTTGACATCATGATGGGAAGGTGTGTGTTATGGCTAAGCATAAGTCCTGTGAGGAAACATTTAGAAATGTTTAGAATGAAATTCAGGTGATTTACAGATTAGCCTTTTCTCATGGTACTTATTTTCAGCCATGATGAACTTCCCCTCATGATGTCATCATTTAAAACAAATTCAGACATTTCCATTTATCTGCTGAAACAAATCTATATTGTATAGAGGGCAATGAGATTATGAATGCATGTAAACTGAAGCCCACAGGACAGATTCAAAGAGGGTGAAAATTAATAGGAAGCTAGTGAAATTATTAACATCAATTTTAGGTTTGTTTCAGCTACTTGAGATATGGCCCCCAAAATTTAGCAAGGAAATGGTTATATTAATTAAGATATGAAGTGATAACCCCAGATCTAGGGTCAGATGTGGAATGCTAGGGACGGTGTTGGTAGTCACACTAACAGACAGCATAAGAAAAAGGAAGGGAAGGAGGAAGGGAGGGAAAGAGAGAGGGAGGGAAGGAAGGAGGGAGAAAGGCAAGGAGAGAGAGAGAGAGAGAGAGAGAGAGAAAGCATTTAAAAGGAAGAAAGCATTTAAAAGAAAGAAAACTTAATGTAAAAAAGTGTTTAAGTTCAACATTGTTTGGCTCTTGGAACATGAAGTAAATGTGAAATATTTACGGTAACCAAGGCACTAGTCATGTAACTGACAGAGAAACTGTGCTGGAGGAGTCTAATTTAGGGAGGCCTATGGGGGTGGAGTGAGATGATACTTCAATTTCAGACACATCGAATTTGAGATGATGGTGAAATATCCAAACAGCACATCCATTAGTCTCTAGATATTTCACATGAGCCAGAACATGTAGTAGTGAGAAGAAACATGCACTTGGGATTGTGTCTCCTTTTTCCTCCAATCCTTTTTCAATAGTTGGAAATCCTAACAGACAGAATCTGTCCTAATTAAGTAGGTGGTTTGAAGTGTCAGAGGAGTCTGATTTGTTTTTCTTAAGGGTTAAAATAGAAAGTGTATTTGAAAAACATAGATTTTTGTTCTGTGACCTGTGTCACAGAACTGGCACAATTGTGCTAATTCTGTAGTCCTTTTTGGAGGGGCATCTGAGAGGATTTGGGGGCCACGGGCTACAAGCTAGGTTACTTTACCTCTCTATATGGTGACTTCAGAGAGTAATTTCAAAATAGGATATATGTTCTAAAACTGGACTGTGCTGATGATTGCACAACTCTGTACATTTACTAAAAATAATTGAATCATACACTTTGAATGGGTGAATTTTATGTTAAGTTATACATTCATAAAGTTGTTAAAGAATAAAACAAAATAATGCCATGTTTTCTTTTTCTGCTAAAAATGACCTATGGATTAGTTCTGAGTGAATGCCATTGTCAATGACTTGATTTTTAAAACTGCTGGCTAATACTATTCCAATTTACGTGCAAAAAAATAGTATATACACATGAACACTGACTCTCTTAAAGTAATACAATTAATGACAGCTTTGGTTACTTTACATTGTACTGTTTTTCTTGTCATATTCCTAATTATACCTGGTTCATATAAAAATCCAAATTATAAGTTAAGAATAAATAGTAAAATATTACTGTGTCTGTATGTATATATACACACGCACAGACAAAAAGGTGTTTTTTGTATCATGTTGACTGCAACTTGTTAACAGACACCTGAGAACATCACTGTATATAATTTTTTTCTGTGTTTCAAATTACGTTTCAAAAGAAAAAAATGTTTTCTAATGATGTGGGTGATTTGTTTTATTGTAAATTGTTTAATCATTGTGTCATAGTTCTTGAATTCATTAATAGGGCACCGTACCAGAGGCTCTGATGAAAGATAAGTTAAAAAAGGTTCATATTCTCAGTGAACTTTCTTGTACGACAAGGATGATATATGTATGGAAGGTAATTATAATTTGGGTAAAAACTGGTAAGAACAGTAGTAATTATTATTTTAAGGCCGTTCAGAGTCGAAGGAGGTTGCCTTTAGGTACACAGATCAAAGTAAATCTTTAGGTAAAGATTCTGGATAAGTTAAAAAATGGAAATAACAACAAATGTGTTTGTTCTCATTGGTTTATTCAATGAGACAGGAAGGAAACCATTCTAGAAATAGATTCTCCAAATTTAATGCCTATACCCCTACAGTACACAAATACTTTCAAAGTGGTAGTCAGACAGAAAGTTTTAAAGATTAATTTCCAGATCCTTAAGATTCTTATGAATTCTTTTCTAAAACTGATCTTCGTGGGAACAGTTCTGATGTAAAAGCTTCCTGCCTTCCACATTGAGTCTCCTTGTGACCATCTCCCAGTAAGCACATGTGGCTTTGGCATCCTTAACTGGTAGCCCAAATCTATGCCAGTGTTTCCTCAATTGTATTCGTTCATGTATCACTGCTACAATTTTCCATATCTCTGTATCAAAACATAACATATTTTCTGATTTCTGTCATATTCATGTACTTTACTGTATAAACAATGTTTTCTCTGAATTTTTCATATGTACTTAAATGTATTTGTAATTATTTGAAATATTGCATATCAGTTTTTCACTTGTCAGATATAGAATATAATGATACACATAAATACATTTCCCTTTATCAAAGAAAACACACTGTAGTCCATCCTTAACCATACAGAGATGCAGCACGCAAGAGGGGAAAACAGTCAAAACATCAAACAAAACGATAATCATAAATATTAATGTGGATGGTGGAAAGTAAAAATTCTAACTCACGTAAGCTGTAACTCACTTGATTTTAGCAATTTGTCTTTTTAATAATATTGAAAGGGAATCAATTTTTGTGCTGATAAATTAATATTTTTGATCGTGGATAACTGTAGTTTTGGAATATAACTGAGAAGCAGTTTAAAGTCTTAAGTAACATTGTTACAACAAAGCCCATTCTATTGCCATCTACTCAGTATATGAACAAATTTTTAAATGCATATAGTCAAAAACTAGAAAATAGCTACACTCACCTCATTAAGAGACAGTTCTAATACAATTTTACATTTGATTTAAGAGTATTTGTTATATATTCATTTAAGCAGCTGCCTACAAAAAATGAGTATATTGATAACTTAATCCTAAAGAAGAAGATCTTTAGAGTCTTGTGATCTGCATTTTAAAAATTGGTTTATATGAATTGTGTGTGTAGAGAAATAGAACAACCATAAAAAGTCTCAAGCATAACCATATATTAAATTGAAAAAAATTATATGGGCAAAATGGAATAAGAATGTTAGTTCAGTAAGATAAAGGGACAATATAAAATTTCTGACTCCTAAAAAAGAGCTTGTTCAGATATTGTTAAAATGAATTATTGTGAATTTCAAATAACCATGATATTTTTTTTTTTCAAAAAAATGATACAATAGTGTACTGGAAATGATATCATTAGCAATTATTTAAATTTCTGTTGTAAAAATTGAGATATCAAACTATAAATATGTGATGGTATATATGATTTTAAAAATTACTTTATGGACTATATAAACAGAAAATTTTGATGACCACTGTTGTGGAGTAAAGGCGTAGATGTACAAAACCTTAAAAACTTCTATGTATCTAGTAGTTCAGTTATTTGATAAGTAGAACAAGGCTTGGAACACAAATTTGAAAAGACTGAGGTGCTCCTAGAATGCTAAGGCTTTGTTGAAGTTGAGTGACTTACGCAATTTCACATTTTCTCCTAGACAGCCACATTAAAAAAAAAAAGAAGAAAAAAGAAAAAGAAGAAGAAACACAGGAAATAAATTTTTTGTTTGTTTGTTTGTTTTGTTTTTGAGATGGAGTTTTGCTCTTGTTGCCCGGGCTGGAGTGCAATGGCGCGATCTTGGCTCACCACAACCTCTGCCTCCCAGGTTGAAGCAATTCTGCCTCAGCCTCCCGAGTAGCTGGGATTACAGGCATGTGCCACGATGCCTGGCTAATTTTGTATTTTTAGTAGAAACAGGGTTTCTCCATGTTGGTCAGGCTGGTCTCGAACTCCCGACCTCGGTGATTCTCCTGCCTCGGCCTCCCAAAGTGATGAAATCACTTTTTAAAAAATATTTATTAAATGCAATACATTCAACGTGTGATTTAACATATAATCAATATAAAAATACAATTTGGAATCTGGTGTGTGTTTTACTTCTATAGATAATCTCAACTTGGACTATCCAGATTTCAAATGTCCAATAAACGCATGTGGCTGTAGCATTCTTATTTAATAGCTCAAGTCTAGGCCAGTGATTCCTAAATTGTATTCATTCATGTACTACTGCTATAATTTTCCATATCTCTCTATCACATCATAAATAAACTTTCTAATTTCTAACATATCTACTATATCAACAATGTTCTCTGAATTTTTCATCCCTTTTACTTAAATTTATTTATATTTGGAAAGTGTAGCACTTTTTTTACCTGTTAGATATAGAAGATAATGGTATGAATAAATAGAATATAAAATATTACATGTCAGATATTTTTTTGACTCAAGAAACTGAGCCTGAGCCCAGTTTCTCTATGAGACTAAGCAATTGTTTAAGAGGGTTGTAAAGTATATTCAATTTTTTCTAAAAATAATTAGGATTAAAGAAAAAGAATAAACACCACTATATTATTTACTCTAAAGTCCACCTGAAACCATATATATTATATGGTATATACCATCAACATCATGTGTTTCATACTGAGATTTACTCACTGGGGACTAAATCTCGGTATGAAACACATACTGAGTATGAGATTGAGTCACTGGGGAACATTTGCAGGTCTTGAGTAGGGCTCGTAAGACAGAACTATATTTCATAACTTAATCAGGCCAATCTATAGTTTCTTAATCAGGCCAATCTATAGTACTAGAATTTGATTTGATATTCTATATGATATTCTGATTAAAAACTCAGAACATTAATTTCTGTAACCTTCTTACATTTTATATGTTTCTTTGTACTGATAACTTCATATTTTATCGGGGTCATCCAGGCATATCTAACTTTTAAGCCTTTTAGATTATCTAGAACGCTGTTAAGAAAGGAGCTAAGGAATGCTGGAATTTTTAATGTCAAAGACACTTATAAAAGAGTCTATGCCTTTTTTTGTTGTTGTTTCTGTTGTTAATGGTGACATATGAGTCCTAGAGAAGCCCTCTAGAAGGATACAGAAAAAGAAATTATGAAAATGACTGATCTCCACTTATTTGTAGTCAATTAGATATGAAGAACATGGATCTGTGTTATTTCTGGTGACACTGAATAAGAGTAGCCTAGAGCCAAATAATACAGAGTCACAAAATATAAAGATACAATCATTAAAGCACATTTATATCTGTCAAAGAGCAACCTCTAGGCTTCTAAGTTTTTATTACTCTAAATAATTTTACTAGCATCTTGAATATCATCTGTGATTAGAGAACATGAATATTTTCTCTGGTAATCAAATGTTATTGCAAATAATACCATACTTCCTACTGACACAATATTATTTTATTATGATTTAGCTGTTAGATAAACATATTTTTGGAAATTTTAACTTCATAGCTATACATCATATGATAAACATTTATTTAAACTAGAAACAGTTCCAAGAGATATTTCTGGAAGTTGCTTTTATTGGAGTGCAATCTTATTTATCTGTAGTATATAACAGGCCTTCACTGTCCCAAGCACAGAGAAGACATTCAGAAATGTATTTTGAATGAATGAACAATTCCATTTCCATTAGTAGTCCTTTCAAATAAAATGCTTACAATATAATGCCTTAAAAAGAGCAAGATAGAAAGTTTTATGTGCTGTATGATTTCCTAAGTAAAATATATGGAGGAATGAATTCCACTAGATGGTAACAACAGTGCTATAGGCCTGAAAAGATTATGGATAACTGTATTTTATGTTCCACTTTCTTATAATGAAATACTATTATTTTATACTGAAAACTAATATAAAGTTCTAAAAGACTACCCCTTTACAAAAGAGAATGTAGGTTGAATACTTCCAGAGTGTGACACCACACTGTTTGCCAAACATCCTTCCATATTTTCTTAACACTTTTGTTAATACCCCATCACTGCTGTTAGCTTCTCTTTTCATCATTTCCCTGTCAAATTTATCTGTGGAAGTGGATTTAATATGCCTTAAAACAGATTTTTTATGCTCAGGTTATGCCTATTGTAAAAGGCATTTTAAAAACCTGCATTAATTATTTTCAAATATAAATGACATAGTCCAAGAGCATTTCAGTTGACTGGGGAAAAAGGACTGATTATGAGCTCTTCTAGATTATCTCAGATGACAACAATTTCAGTTTAAAAAAGACAGCCTGTGTTTTGACATCCTTCTTAATCTTCGAATATTTGCTTATTACTCCATGTCATATGGCCCGAAATCCTTTCTGTGACTTGCTATCCTCTGACTCATTCCTCACCTTCTCTTGACTATTACGTCAAATGTAGCTGTTTTCTAAGAAATTTCACAAAGGTTTTGTCTGTGCCATGAGATAAAATATGTCTCCATCTTTCTCTCTTTCTCTACTTCTAACTCTATATCTAGCTCTGTATATATGTGTCTGTTTATATATTTATTCTGCATGTATAATATACATGTGCCTTTATAACATACATTCATTATATAAAATTGTGTTAAAATATTGATAAGCAAAAAAAAATCACCTGTAAAGGTAAAGCCAAGTGATAATTATTAAATCAGAGAGAGAGAGAGACAGAGACTGTGTAGAACTGTGATAGAGCGAGCATTTTCTTTATGTTTGAATCATATCTGTTAAGGTAACTTAATTGCAAACAACTACTCAAAAAGAAAACTAGTGTCAATACAGTATGTATTTTAATGTGTTAAATATCACAAGATTAGTGAATTCAAAAACAATCTAAGTAATGGTATTTAATTTCCTATAGCATATATGTTTTATAAGAGATAGTGGATAAAATAGTACATGTCCACATTTGATATGAAAATTTTTTTGTAAAAGTTTCTTATTTTCCCATTCATTACTATTAATTTTAAGTTTATAAGCAAAATCAGATTAAGGAATGTGTAGTTTAATATTCTCTGGCTGATTGTGCTTTTTATTTGTTTCTAAAGACCTGGATCTATATAGCCTCTAACCTTCTCTTTATCTTGCTGAGAAGGGCAGTGACATTACAGCAAATAAAGGCTACATGACTTTTTATTAAATACTGTTGTTTTTCCACTTCTATAATAAAATCAAATGAATAATTTCTGTTCCAATAGAGAATTGTTATTTCTCCTATGTTTTTTATTTTAAATATTTTCAAAACAGCAAAAAAGTAAAATGAACACCCATAAAAATACTCATCTAGCTCAGGGATCTTCAAACTAGAGTTTCATGGACAATTTCAGCTTGTCATCTGCTTCTATCAATGGTTTTATTGGAACAAATCTATGCCTATTTATTTATGTATTGTCTGTGGCTGCTTTTGCACTGCAAGACTGAGTTGAGTACTTGTGACAGAGACCATATGGACCAAAAACCTAAAATATCCACCATCTGTCCTTGTAGAAAAAGTTTGTCAAACCTTGATTTAGATTCACCAGTTGTCAAAATTTGGCTACATCTGTTTTGTCTATCTTTGTAATTATAGATAGGTAGATTGTATTAATAGATACATATATGGATTTTATGGATATATACACAAATATGCTTTTTTGTGAACTATTTAAAAATAAGTCGCTGATGTTATAATACTTCATCATGTATCTCCTGAAAAGAACATAATCTTATATCTCCTGCATGATCACAACATTATAATACCCAAAGTATTTAACAATGGTACAATAATGTCTCATATACAGTCCATATTCAGATGTCTTCAGTTGCCCAACTCAGCATCCAATCAAGGATTATGCATTGCCATTGATATTATGTCTCTTGACCCTTCTTTAATCTATAATTCTCTCTTGATTTACCTCTCACAACATTTCCACTTACACAAAGTCCAAGACAATGGTCTTGAGTCATACAATTTGGATTTGTGTGATGATTTCCCCTGAAGTATATTAACGATTTTGATAAAAAATGTTATGCAGACAATGATACACAGTTCCCATTTTATCATACAGAAGGACTCACAATGCCAGTTTGTCCTATAATTGGTGACACTAAGTTTGAGTCACTTGGATAAGATAGGATCTGCCAGACTTGTTTATTCTAGTGATATATTTATTCCATGTTATTGGTAACTATTCATGTCGAGTGATATCTTGAAACTAAATATTCTGCTCCTCCACAGTTTTGTATAATGATTTTAACATCTATTGATGATCCTTGCATGAATGAGTTACTACATTGTAGAACACAAAATAAAAACTTTCCAATTACGTCATTCCTTCTACACTTACGAGCTGGCATTCCTCCGTTTAAAAAGTTCTTTTCTCTCCTATCTTCTCATTTCTTAAAAATATATTTTAATATTACCAACTCATGGATTTTTATATATTCAATGTGAAATTATACATTACTTGAAATATTTTTTGATACTTAAATTATGTAAACTGGTTGTTGGAAACCCCTTCAAAATGGCAACTTTGACCTATTGTCTTCTCTATGTGTTCATGAGTGCCTTAAATTCTGAAACAAGAAAATATTCAGGGCTCGCTTTCTGATTCCTCTGCCCCAAACCTTGTATGTACTATGCTTTAAGGATTCCTGCTTTAGTAAGAAAGATAACAAGATCTGAGTATTACGCGTGCTCATTGGTAGTGGTGATTTAAAAACAAAACTAGGGAATACATAATCTTAATTACTTTTTTCTTAATCATAAATTCTTCTCTAATTCAAATCCAGTGATATATGGTTTTTCCTCACCTCTCTCACTCTATAATTTGATCTCCCATATCCTGTAATGAGAATTGTGTCTCCCCAAAATTCAGTATATTTACTTATTTGATTTACGTTACATATAGATGAACTAAATTAAGAATTATGATATCCACTTTGGGAGGCTGAAGAGGGCAGGTACTTGAGCTCAAAAGTTAGAGAGCAGCCTGGGAAACATAGCGAAACCCCCAGCTTGTATGGTGGCGCTCGCCTGTAGTCCCAGCTACTTGGGGGGCTGAGGTGAGAGAATTGCTTGAACCCAGGAGGCAGAAGTTGCGCTGAGCCAAGATCACACCACTGCACCCCAGCCTGGGGGATAGAGTGAGATCCCGTCTCAAAAAAAAAAAAAAAAAAAATCAGTCTAATTTAAGGTTGTTGAATGTAATCAGCTCCAGGTTAATACAGTGTAGTCAAACAGCCTTATCAACTGTTACAATGCGGTGTGATACAGGTTAAGTCCGGAATGTATGTAAGTTGGTGTTGTTTTGTATTTTTCTTGTTTTCTTTTCTAAAGGATATCACAATATCAATATCACCACCTAAAATCTATTTAGTAAAGTTCAAGGATTTTTTGTTTTCTCTTTCTGTTCCTGGAACAGGAGTATTTGCTGACAGCTAAATCTTTTCAAAATTTACTTGAATTTGTTCTTTATTTTCTGTGTGATAATGCTAAAAGAAGCCCCATTGAAGTTTAATTTGCTTATATTAGCATACAATACTAAGGTTTGCTTTATCGTTTTTCTTAAATTTACTTTTTAAAAAATATAAAAACATTTACATGGTTCACAAGTCAGAACTATACAAAGGTGCGTTCAAAGACGTTTCATTCTGATATCTGTACCTTACAACTTGTTCACACATCCTCATAAGTGATCATTTTCATTAGCCTATAATTTATTATTCTGTGATCCTTTAAAAAAAGAAAAGTGTGTACATGTGTGTATTTAATAAAGTTAGCATGTTATTAATATACTTCATTTTGCTTTAATATGTTCTGGAATAACTTAGTATCTGTATATAGTGAACAGTTTTTTTCTGTTTTTCTCAGTTGCTTAACACTCAATTGTGTCAATAGCGCATAGTTTTTTCAAGTTTCCTGTGCATTATGCTTTTATTTGTGTCTTACTCAATTTCTTTCGTCAATGTGTTAGTTCTTAATGCACAGATCTTTCACAACCTTAGTCAAATTTTTCTCTAAATATTTTATTTTTTGATGCTGTTATAAATGGGATTTGTTTTCTTAGTATCCAAAGTGATCTACAAGCTTAATGCAAACCCTGTCAAAATTTCAATGAATTTTTTTACAGTTATTAGAAAAAAATCATAAAATTTGTGTGGAAACATAAGATATTCTAAATAGCCAAAGCAATTTTGAGAAAAAAAACAAAACAAAACTGGAGGCGTCACAGCTTTATGATTTGAAGGTATATTACAAAGCTATAATAATCAAAAGAGTATGATACTGGCATAAAAACTAAACAGATAACAGAGATTCCAGAGGTAAACTCATACATTTATGGTCAACTAATCTTTGAGAAGGGCATGAAGAATATAGAATGGAAAGAGGATTAACTCTTTAGTAAATAGTGTAGAGGAACCTGAACTTTCACATACAGAACATCATATCACTTCATACTTGAATTAATATAACCATTTCCTTACTAAATTCTTGGGGTCACATCTCAAGTAGCTGAAACAAACTGGACTTTAATATACAGAGGAATCTAGCAATCTTACTTCTGTGTATATACCCAAAAGAAAAAAAGTCAGTATGCTGAAGAGATAGCTACACTACCATGTTCATTGTGGCATCATTCACCATATCAAAGACACTAAAATAACCTAAATGTCCATCAGTTGATGAATGAATAAAGTAAATGTGTAATAAATACATATATATACATGCATACACACATATATGTATATACAACACACATATACATATATGTATATTTACACACACTGAAATATTCAGCCATAATGAAGGAAATTGTGACATTTGTGACGAGATGAATGAAACTACAGGACATTATGCTAGGTGAAATTAGGAAATATGGAAAGACAAATGCTCCACAATCTCACTATATGTAGAATGTAAAAAAGAATTTGCAAAAGCAGAGAATAGAATGGTGGTTGCCAGTAGCTGGGGGTGGGGGAAATGAGATGTTGATCAAGAGGTACAAATAATCTATTAGAAGATGACGACATTCTGGGGACTGAATATATAGCATGGCAAGTAAGGTTAATAATGCTGTATTGTATACTTGAAATTTGCTAAGAAGGTAGATCTTAAGTGTTCTCACCATAAAACGATGCTAGCTGTGTGAGGTGATAGATGTACATTGGGTAGCTTCCTTTATGTGTTGGGAAAATTCCTAAAGAAAGTGAAATGGTGTAAACTTTACTATATATTGTATCCACAAATTTTATACAAGTGTGCTTTACCTGTAAATGTCTGGAAGGAAAAAAAAAACCTGAAAAAAAAGTAATAAAAAAATATGGGCACTCAGGGAGTCTGTAAAAGAAAGTACAAATGCTTTCTGACAACTGAACCTTAGAAACTTCTGAGGTATGCTTTTTTATCAACAATGGAGTGCTATTTCTGAAGAATCACACTGGACATTGTGAGAAAAATTTTTCTACTACATCAATTCCTTCATTTTTTTTTTTTTTTTTTTTTTTTGCCATGTACTAATACACTGTTTTAGTCATTGAGGATACAAAGATAGGTGATTTAAGATTGTTGACTGCAGTCAGCTCAAGGTTAATACAGTGTAGTCAAAAAACCACACTAGCTATTGCAACGTAGTGTCATACAGGTTAAATCTGGAATGTATGTAAGGTAGCATTATTTGTTTTACATTTTTCTTGTTTTATTTTCTATTGGAAATAACAACCGCCACGAATTACTTCTCTGAACATTTGTTACTCATGTTACAACAAGGTCTCTTGGATTTGCTCCTGACATATTCCTGTAAAAATCCCCATTGATTTTTAGGGTTGATTCAGTTGATGTGGCTGTTATGTAATGTGTATCCTTCCTGTTTCACTGATACTGAAACTCGCTTGGTCAAAGAAAACAGCCTTGTCTAATAAAGAATAACTTTGATTCTAACCAAATCTCAAGATACTTTTGAAGGTGAACTTGTTTTGCTAAATAAATGTTTTTCTTTTTCATTTCAACATGTCATAATACATTTTAAATAATAGATTACCTCTGAAGTTGAACAGGGAGTTGTATTCCCTGATATGCAAACCTATACAAGTTTAATAATAGTTTTATAAGAGAGACTGGGGAAGAAAAAGGCAGTACTTCCAGTCTCTATCTGTGGCACACATGCATGCACCCAGGGAGGGAGAAAGCTGGATGGGACTGCAGATTATGTAGTCTGAAAATAATTCAGTCTTTGTCCCATTGGTTTTGTATTGTCTAAGTCAAAATTTTAGAATTTTTTTCAGTATTTGTAAATAAGCAGCTACATAGAGTTATAATATACATGTAATGTATAACTTAGTTATTATGCACAGGGGGTAAGTTGCCATAAGTGAACGTAACTGTGGAACCAGCAACCAAATTAGGAAATGGATTGTTACCAGCATTCAAAAAGATTCTGTTGTGTTTCTGCTAGCCACTGCCCCACTCACTCAGAGAAATCACTATATAACTCAACCTGAATTTTAATTTGCATTCCAGTAAGGCATAGATTGCAATATTTATCAAAGATGACAAGGTTAAAAGATGTTGGCCTAAGGAAAATTCTAGGTATCCATGTCTAAACACCAGTGCAAATCCCCAAAGAAGTTATCTTTTTTTTATATAGCTCTAAAAATTATCAGTGATAATCTCTTCAATTAAAGTTTAGTTGCATTACTTAAATTTGTAAGCTTAAAGATTTTGTTCATATTTTTGTGTGTTTTTTACTGATTTAAAAAATTATTAGAAATCCCTTCCTGGACATTATGAACGTCTTTATTTTCCTAAGGTCGTTTGTACTGCGTATGTATTTAAATACTAACATAGGGTATGTTAGACTACAAATTAATTTTGAAGAATTATTGAAATAATACCCATGACCACTTAGCCTTACACATAGGAAAATAAATGGTCATTTTAATGTATAACTGTATTGTCTTCATACAATGTAAAAATCAACAATTTTTAAAGTGATAATTGTAATATAATTTTTCTCATCAATATTAATGTCAACTGAATGCCAACATTTAAAGTTGCTATCTGAGTATGATTTTCCTTGTCAGACTCCTCAGTTGATGACCCTGAGTCCACCATTGGATGGAATTCAAGCTCATGAGCCTGATGCACAAGGCCCTTCGTGACATGATTCTTGTCTCCCTTTGGACCTTACACAACTCGTCTTGTTTATATTACAAAAAAATAACAATCTACTGGTGGTTTCCGAGTAACTATTGCAGCTTTTCAGCCTGTCTTTCTGAAGTGCTTATCCTTCTGAATATAATTTTCACCCTTTGTATGATATAAGGTTCCGCTCATCTCTCAAACCCCAACCCCTCTCCGCCCCCACACAATTCTTCCTTCACTTAGTCTTTATGGGCTGTGACCACCGATTTTAATCTCCTTTTTAAGTTTGTTGCTTCTTACTTCCTTGACATTTTTTTCCGATTTCTAGAATGGTTTTAGTTTTTGAACCACCCCTGTAAAATTATGAGCTTCTAAGGAAGGAGCAAGAACTATTTCTTAATTGCCTCTGTCTAGTACATTGCAGATGCTCATCAAATATTTGTGAGTAAATCTTCACAACACTTATCACAGTGATTAAAAAAAAACCCAGCTCCTCCTTGTACCTCTGGTAGAATTCAGCTGCGAATCCGTCTGGTCCTGGACTTTTTTTGGTGGGCAGGCTATTAATTGTTGCCTCAATTTCAGAGCCTGCTATTGGTCTATACAGGGATTCAACTTCTTCCTGGTTTAGTCTTGGGAGAGTGTAAGTGTCCAGGAAATTATCCATTTCTTCTAAATTTTCTAGTTGATTTGCGTAGAGGTGTTTATAGTATTCTCTGATGGTAGTTTGTGTTTCTGTGGGGTCAGTGGTGATATCCCCTTTATCATTTTTTATTGCATCTATTTGATTCCTCTCTCTTTTCTTCTTTATTAGTCTTGCTAGTGGTCTGTCAATTTTGTTGATCTTTTCAAAAAACCAACTCCTGGATTCATTGATTTTTTGGAGGGTTTTTTGTGTTTCTATCTCCTTCAGTTCTGCTCTGATCTTAGTTATTTCTTGCCTTCTGCTAGCTTTTGAGTGTGTTTGCTCTTGCCTCTCTAGTTCTTTTAATTGTGATGTTAGAGTGTCCATTTTAGATCTTTCCTGCTTTCTCTTGTGGGCATTTAGTGCTATAAATTTCCCTCTACACACTGCTTTAAATGTGTCCCAGAGATTCTGGTGTGTTGTATCTTTGTTCTCATTGGTTTCAAAGAACATCTTTATTTCTGCTTTTTGGCGATTCCTCAAGGATCTAGAACTAGATGTACCATATGACCCAGCCATCCCACTACTGGGTATATACCCAAAGGATTATAAATTATTCTACTACAAAGACACATGCACACGTATGTTTATTGCGGCACTATTCACAATAGCAAAGACTTGGAATCAACCCAAATGTCCATCTGTGACAGACTGGATTAAGAAAATGTGGCACATATACACCATGGAATACTATGCAGCCATAAAAAAGGATGAGTTTGCGTCCTTTGTAGGGACATGGATGCAGCTGGAAACCATCATTCTTAGCAAACTATTACAAGAAGAGAAAACCAAACACCGCATGTTCTCACTCATAGGTGGGAACTGAACAATGAGATCACTTGGACTCGGGAAGGGGAACATCACACACTGGGGCTTATCATGGGGAGGGGGGAGGGGGGAGGGATTGCATTGGGGAGTTATACCTGATATAAATGATGAATTGATGGGTGCTGACGAGTTGATGGGTGCAGCACACCAACATGGCACAAGTATGCATATGTAACAAACCTGCACGTTATGCACATGTACCCTAGAACTTAAAGTATAATAAAAAAAACAAAAAAACAAAAAAAAACAATTAAGTGATTGTTAAATGATTAGCTTTAGAAAACTTCAGGGTTTGTTGTTGTTGTTGTTGTTGTTAAATTTAGTTTGCCCAGTAAAATGAGTTAATTTGATTCCTCCCATTTTGTTTCTAAAGTTTGTGTGTTTCATGAGATCTTAAAGATAGAAACCACTTTAAGCAATTGAGGCCAAGTTTTTTAAGAAATTCACAGGAGAAGTAAAAAAGTGCTCCGTTACAGAAACAAGTTAAAAACAGACCACCTTGTATCTCTTAATGGGAGCTAGGAGGCCCTCATTGTCTCTCCCACTGTCCTCCAAGGGCCTGAGGTCCTTCGTGGGGTCTAAAGACTTGAAAGTAGTGCTTGGGATCATCGTTTTTATCCTGTTGTTTCCTCCAGTTACTTCTTTGCTTTGTCGTATAACTTCAAATGTTTTGAAACAGCTTCTTCTCTTAGAATCTATGAATGGGCAGTGGTTCAGTTCCGTTAGAAACATGACTGTTTTCTGGCTGCCCATAATAAATCTGCTTTCCAGATAGGTTCTTTTCTACTACATTAGAGCCATTATAACAAAATATAAAGAAAAAACAATTTTCTTTCAAAAAACCAGTAACCTAAGTATCTATTTCTTAGTGATTTGGCTGCATTTATGGGATATTTTATTTGGATCTGTTTTATCATCACTTGAAAGCATCACTTTAGTTTGGTTCAGGTCTATGGACCTGAATAAATTGACCACGTTTTGGCAGAGCCATCAGAAGAGAATTGTGGCCAATCCCTAAAATCTCTGCAGATGCTCTGTAGCTAAGTCAATCCAAACCGATCATCATTGTGGCCACATTGAATGGTTTTTACTCTGCCATCGGCGTGATGCTTAGCCATAAAAAGATTTACCCTTGAGTGATAATATTTTTGTATTTTCTGCTAGCATAGTTTCCCATTTCCAATGACATTGGGAAGTAAAACATCTTGCTTTTTTAATATCATTTTCATTTATGCTTTTTATTGTTCCTTAACAATGACAAATAATGCAAATATAAAACCTCTGAGATGCAGATTTCCTGGGGATAAATTGTTGGACTGATTAAATATCTGTTCATGACACTATTCTGAATGAGTCTTCATGTCATTTTGGAAATGAAGGTTAACATCTAATCTAGTTAAAGAAATATAAAAATGTATTGTGATTAATATCTCATGTACCCAAGAGCTTTGGTCAAACAAATACCTCATAACTTTTAAAAACAAATAAATGAGAGAAAGAAAGAGGTAGATAATTACTGGAAAAATATTCTAAAACTATTTTTTAAATTATTTAAGGCACTCATATTTTAAGAAGTTTTTTGGGGCATATGCAAAACTATTGGATATATTAGATAATCTCTGTCTCACATGCTCTCTCTATATATTTATTTTTTGCTTATGTATTCAGTTCTGTTAGAAACTGAACTCTTTTCTGGCTACCCATAATAAATCTGCTTTCCAGATACGTTCTTTTCTACTACATTAAAGCCATTATATATATGTGTGTGTGTGTGTGTGTGTGTGTGTGTGTGTTTGTATAAGTAGAGTTTTGCATTCTTTAAGATAATAATGTGGACGGGCACGGTGGCTCAACGCCTGTAATCCCAGCATTTTGGGAGGCTGAGGCGGATGGGTCACGAGGTCAGGAGATCGAGACCATCCTGGCTAACATGGTGGAACCCCATCTCTACTAAAAATACAAAAAATTAGCTGGGCACGGTGGCAGGCACTTGTGGTCCCAGCTACTCGGGAGGCTGAGGCAGGAGCATGGCGTGAACCCGGGAGGTAGAGCTTGCAGTGAGTCAAGATGGTGCCACTGCACTCCAGCCTGGGGAAAAAAGCGAGACTCCGTCTCAAATAATAATAATAATAATAATAATAATAATAATAATGCTAAGCATTAATGTATTTTCAATGAAATTTTCACTTTATATATAATCCTGATTATCAAGTATTTTTAGGTTAGCATTCCCATTTAATAAAATAAGGAAAAGAAAAACTCCTTAATAATGTTAAATATAGGTTAATAAAGACATCAGAATATGTGTTGGTAGTAAATCATTTACATTCCTCTATGCTTAGGGTAATTTGGAGAAAATTCAGTAATTCTTTATAGTCATATCTTTTCATAGAATTTATATGTGTGTTACTAATTTGGTATTCTAGGTAATATTTATTTCTGTCCTTGAAATGATTTTCATTTTCGTTAGTCGCTTGGTCGTTTATTCCGTACATGTTTATTGAGTAAACACTCTGTGCAAGGCGTTGCTAGCATAGTGAATGAGAAGAGGGCCCTGACTTCGTAGGGGTCACAATTCAGTAGAGCCCCAGAGCATATAACTATATATGCTGCAGAAGTCACATACACAGCATCCTATAGGAGTACAGAGAAGGAAGAAACTAACTCTTAAGGAGAGGTAGAAATGTCAGGAGAGCTTTTCAGTAGGTGGGGATGTTTCAGTTTTAAATACATTGATTTCAAAATTAATACCCAATTTCAACACACCATTTATAGAAAACAATTCTCTAAAAGCATTGCTTTCCTATCATTATCAATTTTTTTTTTTTTAATTTTCCTAGGCCATTTTTGGGAAAAGAAGTGACTATTAATGACTTACATGACTCATACTGAGCTTAAAATATATATTGAAATCTTCATTTAAAAGCAGAATGTTATTCTCAATGTTCTTTCCATACTTTTCTTCGTCTCTGTGGCCCCATCTTTGTTTTGATGAGACTCAAAAATATCGATCCTGTTATCTTTTATTTTCAACCTTCAATGGCCTAGTGGTGCTTGCATAAATATACAGCAGTGCCCTCTACAGGACAGAAGCTCATCCATTCATGCGGAACATGCTTTATTAATAAAGCGGAACATGCTTTATTACTGGGTATGAAGGATGGATATCTTATAGGACACACAATGACTATTAAAAAAAACAATACTCAAAACTGACTGCAAAGAATAATATCACATTTTAACCTGAAATATTTACAAGACTACTTAAACCTCTTACTAACAACTAGTAAAGTTCAGGACCAGCATCAGCTCCAGTGTGAAGATGAGATGCAGGCAAACTTTCTGCTTTCTCTAAGGAATTATGTTATTTTGAAAATGTCATTTTTTCATTTCTAACCAAAATATTGAGTTTTTTCATTTGATTCAGAGTCGTCGTCTTTGGTGGAACAGCCAATATTCTACTTCCCAAGTAGCCATATTTGAAGATTATTACAACTTTAAAGAAATTAAGTTGAGCAGATGTTTCCTGTGAATATTACATTCACTGAAATATATTCATGATTTTGACAACTTATTCACAAATAGTGTTTACAGTAAGACAAAAGAATTTTTGAAGTTCACATGTATCTTTTAAAATAGCACATTGACATACTGCCCATGGATATTTAAATTTTTGATCATGATTACAAATGCTCTGCATCTCATCGCAGAAATAAAAGCACTGTTCTTCTCTTCAGGTTGTTTTTTGCATTTAGTTAAAAAAGTTAATTCTAGCAAATTGGTCTGGCAAAATAAATTATGAATGTATAAATGCAAAATTAAGAGAGTAAATAATACTACCACAGTGTCTCAATTTCAAAAATAACATGTTTAGAATTTAGTCTTCCGCTGAACTTTTCCTCTATAAAAACTACTTTTTAATTATTTGAAAGCAATTTTATATGAGGTCAATCAAAAAGTGTTAATTCTCAAGATAAAGAAATTGTTCTTGACAGTTTGTTCTATTAGAGTAGTAAATGTGTGATTGCCAAGGGTGTATTTCTAATTTGAAAGCTTCAAATTTCTATTTTTTGAGTACTGCGCAAACCTCAGGTGTAACAGAGTTGACTTTTAATGCCAAAACACTTCAAAATGAGTAACAATAATAGTGCTAATTATACAATTCCACATTTATATGACATTTTATAGTTTATGGATTACTTTCACATACCTATGTATGAGTATGCCTAATCACTCCACCCACAGTTGTTACACAGATTATATATAATGCTACATGTGAAAGCAGTTTAACTGACAACCCCATTAAACACAGGGAGAAGAAATGGTAATTGGGTATTCTGTGATTTCAACAGCCGTAATAAGCATGCCCTGACACTAACTTTATCTCTGTGTATTTTCAGTTATATAAACATACATGACTCAATCTTTTAATTCAGATTGAGTTGAAATTTTTTTCACCTTATCTTACCAGATACACTGTTCACATCCTCTGTAATGTTTAAGCCTTGTTCTCTATTAAAACAATCTCTTTGAAAAAACTACGGAAATCAAAGGCAAAAACTTTATCTGTGACAGATTCCCAAAAACATTCTTTAGATGTATCCTGATTGAATACACAACACAGGTTTTCAGACTCGTTCAGCTAACTATTAAAGACTGAATAATGTTCTCATCTTCATCTTGATCAGTATTGAGCAATGATTATGTGTAGGTCTACGACGTGACCTTATTCTAAAGCCACAGTTAAACTGTTTTGTGAGAGACTGCATGCTTTAAAAATCCTTATTTCTGAGTATCTAACAGGATTTTCTTAAGTATTACATGCTTTTTAAAAATTAATGTACATTAGAATAGATGGATAAAAGTTCTTATGCTTCTATTCTGCAGGGAATTGGTTCTTATTCCCCATCAAATTGTGGAACAAGTAACTGCCCTGTTGAATCCTGTCTAAATAAATTAAGGTCGTAGTCATTGTGATTATGTGTCAGGAAGAGATGGCCAAATGAAAGTTCATCATAGGTTAAAGCCCTAATTGAGAAAACAACCCGATACTTTATTATGCATCCTGAGAGCTTCTCCAAAGACAGATAATAAACTAAAAAAAAAGTATTAATATTATCACCATTACTATTTTGGTAAGAAAAAAAGATGAGTTGAAAAACTAAAAACAATCACCGTTTCTGAATTTAATTGAAATTAATGTCACTATTTTTTCTCTAATTGTGTTAAATTTATAAAAGAATATGGTAAATTAATTTCATAGCATTTTGTTACATCATTCTCAAATAATTCTATATAAGTAGGTATGTTCTTTTTCTCAATGTCCAGGTGAACTGGAGATACTATATATGTGAGTGTTTTATTTTAAATGCAACAATACTATCATTTTATACCTCGTCAGAAAATTTTTTGAAAGACACCATTACTTTCTAGTTAATACAATTTCTTAAAGCATTTCATTAATCTATAGACATTTTAATATCATATTATGAATACTTGATAAACATCTGCGTATTTAGGAAGAAAAAGTTTTCATAAATGATTTCCATATTTCTAAATTTATAGAAATTTTTCTCTACAAGTTTGTAGAATTTTAGGCAAGAAGAAAAATTTTAGAAGAAATAAAATAATTACATGTATAACTCTCATCAAGGCATTTATTCATTTTCTCTAGTAATTCAGACTGAATTCAGATATGGAAATAGAATTTTTAATGTATTTCAAGCAAAGTAGTTAAAAATTTCCACTGTCTTGTGAATACAACACTAAGATTTTCAAAGTCTTCTACTTGTAGAGCCAAATAGACTGACAGTCATACTTTGATCACATTTACTTAGAATATGTGATACAAAATCTTAGTTAACTTTCCAGTAGACTGGTAAATTTCCAGCTTCCCTTAGAATAATTGTAATGATAACTGAGGTTTCTTACTCGTTTTGTGTGTGCCGAGTATTAGTCCTGGTACAAGTGCTTTACTTTAAGAATTCCTTCAAATTGTTACAGTAACACTATGAGGAATAGGGTTGTGAGTCCTACTATATCGATGAGGAAACTGAGGCATTGAAAGAATAACTTATGAAAGATCTTATAGCAATGTTTAGACTTTGTTTACTGCTCAGAGGAAGTTCTTAGTACATCAGTTTGTGGCCAAGAACAAATCCTTTGCATATAACCAAGAAATCATAATATGCAGAACTATAACTTCTCAGTGGCTGTGCAATCCACCCAGACCCCATTATCTGCCTTGTTGATGCGCCAGGCAACTCAGATGCCACCCTTGTAGTCAGGACTACTACTACATCTTAGAGTGGAGTGTTCCATGGAGCAATGATCCTTTCCACACTCAAATTGTCCATAGTTTCTTGATATGTATATGTGAAGACGGAGTATGTTGTTCAGCGTAGAAGGAGTCTGGACGTGGGTATTGTAGACACTGTCACGATCATTAAAAATGTTCTGGCAACGTTGCCTCTTCTCTTGCCTAGCAGATAAACTACTGGTAGTTTCTGTTACTGTTGTCAAGTCCTCATTTTTTCCCCTTCAGATTAATTATGCCTTTTGCATGCAGTCTTCTTTTCTCTGAGAAAAAATAAGTATTATTATTTCATATGTAAGTATATTTACAAGCAAATGTGTGAATAATATAGATTATCAGTGCTGAAGAAGATCAAGATAAGAGGAGAATATGGCTAATACAAGATTATTACTACTTAATTATCAGTATAGAAGATTAGAAATTGGCTTTGAAAATAATTTTGAATTTAGCTGGGAGGAAAGCAAAGACCTTACAGAGACATTTTAAATAAGAAATGATTGAATAAAGGTCGGGTTGAGAATAAATGGGTGGATTGGATTTTAAGAGTGAGATTCTCAGCTTACTTATCAAAGCACTCAAAAGGGCAAGTAAGCTTGAACCAACACAACAGATGGGAGATCAGAGTGTAGTCCAAGGGAGTTTATTACAAGGATTAGCCCTAAAATCTAATGGACAATATTAAAATTTCAAAAACAGTTTGCATTTCCATTTCACAGTATGTTTACTTTTGTTATAAATATACATACTTGAAATTATTTAACCCTTACTTTCAAATCTAAAGTAAAATTATGCTTTATAAAATTGTGCAGTTTTTTGTCTCATGTTATGACATAGAGGAACACACTGTGCCACACTGTCAATAAATGAGTTTTAAAAGTGCAACTTCAAGGAAAATATGTTAAGATCATGGTAGGAGAAAATGAGAGATAATCCTTGGTAAATCATTTGGGCTTAATTTATAGATAACCTTGTACATAAGGAAGGGAAAGGGAAGCCATTGGAAACACAAATGGCATCTTAGGAAATTTGAACACACAAAGTTTCATGTGTCCATAAAAATATTAGTAGATGCTAATTGACCACATTGTTAAAATAGTTGTTGTTAATAGAAGTTAAAAACTGTGTTGGGCAATAAAAGCCAGTACCTCTTATAAGTCAGTACTTTCAAAGATAGGACTTATTTGAGTATATAAATTTTTGTATACCTATATAAACATCTCATTAATTTATTGTGTAGCTCATTAACATATTATTTTTATATCATTCCCTTTTGTAATGAGAAATGATGAAAAGTGAAGTAGGTTTTAGTTTTCTGGGTTTTTTTTCAATACTTATTCAGCATTGACCCCATACGAGTCACAGTGATAGGCTTTGTGGAAGGTGATTTAACTTTTTACATGTCTTCTTTTAAAAAGTATCTCTTTATGACCTTTGCTCACTTTTAATGGGGTTGCTACTGCTATTAATTTTTAAATTTCTTGTAGATTATTAGACCTTAGTCAGATGCATACTTTGCAAATATTTTCTCCCATTCTGTGTGTTGTTTACTCTGTTGATACTTTATTTTTTCCTGTGTAGAAGCTTAAGTTTAAGTAGATCCCATTTGTAAATTTTTGCTTTTGTTAGAATTGTTTTGGTCTCCTTAGTCGTGAACTCTTTGTCCATTTTTATGTTCAGAATGGTATTTCCTAGGTTATCTTTCAGGGTTTTAATAGTTTTAGGTTTTGCATTTAAATCTTTGACCTAACTTGAGTTGATTCTCGTATATTTTATAAGAAAGGGGTCCAGTTTTGATGTTCTGCATATGGCTAGCAGATTATTCCAGCATCATTTATTGAATAGAGGGACTTTCCCCATCACTGATTTTTGTCGATTGTGTCAAAGAACAGATGGTTGCAGGTGTGTGGCATTATTTTTGGTCTCTCTGTTTTCTTCCATTTGTCTCTGTGTGTGTATTTATAATAGTACCATGCTGTTTTGAAGTTGGATCATGTGATGCCTGCAAGTTTGTTCTCTTTGCTTAGGATTGCCTTGGCTATTCAAGCTCTTTTTAGGTTTTTTAAGAATTTTTAGATAGTGTTTTTGAATTCTGAGAAGAATGTAATTGGAAGTTTGATACAGACAGCGGTGAATTTGTAGATTGCTTTGGGCAGTTTGGCCTTTTTAACAATCTTGATTCTTCCTATAAGCATGGAATATTTTTCCATTTGTCATCTCTGATTTCTTTGAGCAGTGTTTTCTAGTTCTCATTGTAGAGATCTTTTACCTCCCTGGCTAGCTGTATTCCTAGGTATTTTAAAAATTCTTTTTGTCGTCATAGTGAATGGATTTTTGCCCTCAGGTAGGATCTTGTTTATGTATAGGAATGTTACTGATTACTGAACATTTAATTTATATCCTGAAACTTTGCTAAAATTGTTTATCAAAGGCTTTTGGTGGGGACTTTAGGGCATTATAGGTATAGAATTATGTTATCAGTGAAGATAGCTAGTTTTGACTTGTTTTCCTATCTGGATTTTTTTTTTCTCTTGCCCATTTGATTTGGCCAGGACCTCCAATACTACGTTTAATAGGAAAAGTGACAATGGTCACTCTTTCCTTGTTCCAGTTCTCAAGGAGAATGTTTTCAGTGCTGTGGGTTTGTCAGAGATGACTTATAATTTTGAAGTATGTTTCTTCAATGCCTAATTTCTTGAGAGTTGTTAATAGGAAGGGATGTTGAAATTTATCAAAAGCCTTGTCTATATCTATTGAGATCAATGGTTTTGTTTTTAGTTCCTTTTATGAGATGAATCATTTTATTGATTTGCATATGTTGAACCCATCTTACTTGACTGTGGTGGGCTAGATTTTTGATATGCTGCTGGATATGGTTTGCTAGTATTTTGTTAAGAATTTTGAATCTATGATTATTGAGAATATTGATCTGAAGGGTGTGTGTGTGTGTGTGTGTGTGTGTGTGTGTGTGTGTCTGCCTGCAAGGTTTTGGTATTAAGATGATACTGGCCTCATGGAATGAGGTAGGAGGGAGTCCCTACTACTCAACCTTTTGGAATAGTTTCATTGGAATGGTAGCAAATTTGCAAACTTGTTTACACATCTGGTAGAATTCAGCTGTGAATCTGTCTGGTCCTGGGCATTCTCTGATTGGTAGGCTTTTCTTACTGTTTCAAATGCAGAACTCTTTATTGGTCTGTTCAGGGATTTGTTGTCTTCCTGATTCAGTCTTGGGTGGTTGTATGTTTCCAGGAACTTATCTGTTTCTTTTAGGTTTTGTAGTTTGTGTGCATACATGTGTTCATAGTGGTCTCTGAGAGTTTTTTGTATTTCTGTGAAGTCAGTGGTAACATCCCCTTTGGGATATATGACAGTCTTTATTTGGATCTTCCCTCTTTTTTATTTTTCCTGTATTAGTCTACTAGCAGTCTATCTGTCTTCTGAATTTTTTAAAATAATCAGCTTCTGGGTTTATTAATCTTTTGTAAGGTTTTTCACATCTCAGTGTCCTTCATTTCAGCTCTGATTTTGTTTATTTATTGTCTTCCACTAGATTTGGGGGTGATTTGCTATTGTTTTTCTTGTTCCTCTAGTTGTTAATTTGAGATCTTTCTAAATTTTTGAGGGATGTGTTTCATTCTATAAGCTTCCCTCTTAACACTGCTTTATATGCGTCCCAGAGATTCTTGTATGCTATATTTGATTTTTCATTACTTTCAAAAAATTATTTGGTTTCTGTCTTAATTTCATCATTTGCCCAGAAGTCACTCAGAAGCAAGTTGTTTAATTTTCATGTAATTTTATGGTTTGCATGATTTTCTTAGTGTTGATTTCTATTTTTATTTAGCTGTGGTATAAGAGTGTGGTTGATGTGATTTCAATTTATAAAAAATTAATTTAGGATTGTTTATGAATTATTTGTGGTCCTTTTTGGAGTATGTGCCATGTGCAGATGAGAAGAATGCATAATCTGTTGTTCTTGGAAGGAGAGTTCTATAGATGCCTATTAGTTCCGTTAAGTGAAGTGTTGAGTTGCACTCCTGAATATCTTTGTTAGTTTTCTGCCCCGATGGTCTGTTTAATACAGTCAGTGGTGTGTTGAAGTCTCCCACTATTATTGTATGATTATCTTCATCTTTTCATAGGTCTCTAAGAGCTTACTTTTGAATCTGGGTGTTCCTGTGCTGAGTGTGTGTGTATGTGTGTGTATATACACACATACACACACACACACACACACACACACACACACACACATACATACCATGGAGCTGTTTTGAGCACTGTAGCTTTACAGTTTGAAGTCAGGTATTGTGGTGCCTCCAGCTTTGTTCTTTTCCCTTAGGATTGCTTTGGCTGTTTGAGCTCTTCTTTGGTTCCATACGAATTTTAAAATAACTTGTTCTAGCTCTGTGAAGAATGATGTTGGCACGTTCATAGGAATAGCATTTAATCTGTAGCTTGATCTGGGCAGTATGGCCATTTTAATGATACCAATTTTTCCAATTAATGAGCATCGGATGTTTTTCCATTTGTGTCATGTATGATTTCTCTTAGCAGTGTTTGGTAGTTCTCTTTGTAGAGATCTTTTATCTCCTTGGTTGGAAATATTCCTAGGTATTTTATTTTTAATATCGCTACTATAGATGAGATTATGTTCTTGTTATGGTCTTGGCTTGGCTGATATTAATATATAGAAATGATACTAATTTTTGTACATTAATTTTGTACCTGAATCTTCACTGAGGTCATTTATCAGTTCCTGAAGCCTTTAGGGTTTCTATGTATAGAATCATATTACCAGCAAAGAGAGAGAATGTCCCTTCACCTTTTTCTATTTCACTGCCTTTTATTTCTTCCTTCTGCCTGATTGCTCTGGCTAGCCCTTCCAGTATTATGTTAAATAGGAGTAATGAGAATGGCATATCCTTACCTTATCTGAGTTCTCAAGGGGAATGCTTCTAGTTTTTGACTGTTCAGTATTAAGCTATCTGTAGGTCTGTCATAAGTGGCTTTTATTATCTTGATGTATGTTCATTTAATGCCTTGTTTTCTGAGTATTTGTATCATGAAGGAAGGCTGGATTTTATCAAATGTTCTTCCTCATCTATTGAGATGATCATGTGGTTTTTGTTCTTAATTCTGTTCATGTGGTGTTTCACATTTATTGATTTGTGTATGTTGAACCCACCTTGCATCCTAGGAATGAAGTCTTACTTGATCACGAAAAATTAACTTTTTGACATACTGTAGGATTTGGTTTTCTAGTGTTTGGCTGAGGATTTTTGCATATATGTTTGTCAGGGATATTGGCCTGTAATTTTCTTTTTTTGTTGTGTTTTTGTTAGACTTTGGTAAATTGGGGTGATGCTGCCTTTGTGGAATGAGTTAGGGAGAAACCCCTCCTCTCCAATTTTTTGGAAAAATTTGAGTGGAATTGGTACCAGCTCTTCTTTGTATGCCTTGTGGAATTTGGCTATCAATCCATCTGCTCTGGGCTTATTTTGGTTGCTAGGTTTGTTATTACTAATTCCATGTCAGAACTTGATATTAGTCTGTTGAGGGTTTCCATTTCTGTCTGATTCAATTTTGAGATATTATGTGTTTCCAGGAATTTATGCACTCCCTCTACGTTTTCTATTTCTTGTTACTCCAGTTCCTCTCTCTGGTATGTTGCATTGTTCCTGCTTCATCTAACTTTTTGAGATAGGTTTTTAGTGCAATAAACTTTCTTTTTAACACTGCTGTTGTTGCATCCTAGAGATTTTGGTATGTTGTGTCTGTGTTTTCTTTTATTTCATACAGTTTTTATATTTCTGCTTTAATTTCATTGTTTACGTAAAAGTCATTCAGCAGAAAATTGTCTCATATTCAGTTTTGAGAGGGCTTCTCGACACTGATTTCTATTTTTATTCTACTGTGCTCTGAGAATATGGTTGGTATCATTTCATTTGCTTAACTTATTGAGCCTTGCATTATGACCCAGCTTGTGTAGATGATGTTGAAGTATGTTTCATGTCTAGATGTGAAGAATTTATATGCTGCGATTCATATGTGTGGTACTCTGTAGATGTCAGTTAGGTCCATTTGTTCAACTGTTGTATTTAGGTCCAGAATTTCTTTGTTAGCTTTGGGCCTTGATGATCTGTCTAATGTTGTCCATGGAGTGTTAAATTCCCTCACTATTATCATGTAGCTGCCTAAGTCTATCAAATGTCTAGTAGTTCTTACTTTATGAATAAAAGTGCTCTGATTTTTTATGAATACATATTTAGAATAGTTGAGTCTTCTTGTTAAATTGAACTGTTTATCATTATGTAATGCATTTCTTTGTCCTTTTTTTTTTTCCTTCTGTTGGCTTAAAGTATGTTTTATCTAAGAATAATGTTTCTTTTCTATTTTCTGATTGTTTAATAGATCTTTCTTCAGTCCTTTACACTGAACCTGTGGGTGTTATTTTAGGGGAGATGGGTCTTTAGAAAACAGTTGACAGATGGGTCTTCTTTTTTTATTTTACTCAGTTTGCTACTCTGTGCCTTTTAAGTACAGCATTTAGACCTTTTATATCCAAGATTAATAATGATATGTGATGTTTTGATACTAACATGAAGTTGTTAGCTGATAATTTTGAAATTTCTATTGTGTGGTTGCTTTATAGTTTCTGTGGGTTATGTACTTAAGTGTGCTTCTGCAGTGTTTTTTTTTTTTTTTTTTTTTTTTTTCATTTCCATGTTATTAGTACCGTAAGAACCTCTTACAAGGCTGGCCTAGTGGTAACGAGTTCCCTTAGTGCTTGCTCGTCTGCAAAAGATTTTTTTGTCTTTCACGTATGAAGCTTAGTTTGGTCAGAGATGAAATTCTTAGTTATAATTTTTATTCTTTAAGAACACTGGAAATAGGCCTCCAATCTCTCCTGGCTTGTAATGTTTTTTCTGAGAAGTCTGAAGTTAATCTAATGAGGTCCCATTTGTATGTAATCTAACATTTTTCTCTAGCTGCCTTTAATTTTGTTTTCTTTAGCACTGACTTTGGACAGTGTGATTACTATATAGCTTGGAGATACTCATTTTCTGTAGTATCTTGCAGCTGTTCTCTGGATTTCTTGTATGTGGATGTCTAGCTTTCCAACAAGGTTTGCAACATTTCTTGAATTATTCTCTTAACTATGTTTTCCAGATATTTTAAAATTTTGCCTTTTCTCTCAGGAATGCAAATAATTCATAAATTTGGTGGTTTTATGTGATTCTGTATTTCTTGACAAGTTTTTTAAACTCTTTTTTAAAATTTATATTTCTGTCTCACTGGCTTATTTCAAAAGGCTGGTCTTCAAGCAGTGAAATTCTTTCTTGTGCTTGATGCAGTCTGTTGATAAATATTTCAATTGTATTTTGAAATTCCTTAAGTAACTTTAAATTTAAGAAGCTCTGATTTTTTTTCAAGATGTCTATCTCTTCC
The DNA here is from genome assembly GCF_000951035.1 of Colobus angolensis palliatus. NCBI lineage: Eukaryota > Metazoa > Chordata > Mammalia > Primates > Cercopithecidae > Colobus > Colobus angolensis. The sequence continues at coordinate 6,127,102 of NW_012120709.1, forward strand.
TTCTATTCCTGTATTGCTTTAGTCGTTTCTTTGTGTTGATTTTCAACCTTCGCTTTGGATATCTTTGGAATTTCTTGCAATCCATGCTTTGAAGTTCTTATCTGTCATTGACATGTGAATGCTCCCAGTGCATTCATATTTTTTCTGGTGCTAGAATTCTGGAGCTGATTCCTTCTCATCTGGAGATACTGGGACTTCTAATTTTTGTAACTATTTTTGTGCAGTAGAGTTTTCTCTTTGTTTTCCTACAATATTATGCTTTTGTTTTTAATTTTCCTTTTCTTTTCTTGTTCTCCACCCAGGGTGTGTGACTGTAGAGAAGGTTGGGTAGGATCTTTTGTCTTTTTTTCTGTAGACCTATGCTCTTCTGTAAGCAGATTTTATATTGGGCTGTTCAGTTTGACCTACAGGACTGTAGTTTGTGCTTATTGGTAAGAGCCAGTTACAGCTAACATACTGGGTGTCTACTTGATCCTAGTTTACTAGGAGATTATCTCTGTTACCTCAGGGAATGAGATGATTTATGGAGTGCACAGTTTTCTGCACTCCCTGCTTAACTCTGGAGGATAGGGGAAAAGATGTCCTTGTCCAAACCAGGAAGGCTCACCTACAGGTCCCCTAATGGTAGGCACTAGTGCCACATGCAAAGGAGAAATGACTGGGTGGCCACCAAGTGCCCAGAGGTGTCCCTTGGCATGGAGCTATGAAACCTCCTCAGTTACATGTTCTATGTACAAGGTTGGTTGGGTAGGTAGGCGGTGAGGGGCAGGGAAGGAAACCTAAACTCCTAGTCTAGGAAAGTGACTGCTCCAGAGGCCTGGAGGTCTGCCTGTATAGAGGACTTGCTGTGCCACAGACTCTGCACAGGGAGGACAGGGCAATTCAGGCTGCTAATCCAGGCAAATAGGTGCTGCGGATGCCTGGAGATCCACCTGGGCATGCAGTGCAGAAGGGTCTCCTGCGCCAGGATCTCTTCACAAAAGAGGTGGGGTGACAGAGGAAGTGGTTCCAGGTGAGCGGGTGCTCCAAATGCTTGGAAATACACCTGACTGTGGAGTGGAGAGGGGCTCTGATGCAACACCATCTATGCACAGGAAAGGTGGGGTGGCTCAGGCTGCCAGTCCTGGTGAGCAGGTATTTTGAATGCCTGGAGACCTACCTAGGCTGAACCACAATCTGTTTTTCAGGAAGGATGGGGAGGTTCAAGCTGGTGATCCAGGTGAATGGGTATTCTAAATGTCTGGAGATCTGTCTGGGCATAGAGCAATAGTGCTCCCCTGAACCATGGTCTATGTCCAGAAAGGACAGTGTGGTTCAGGCTGTTGACCCGGGTGAGCAGCTGCTGAAAATGCATGGAGATTTTCCTGAGCGTGAAGGAGAGGGCCCCGCTGCAACACGATGTCAAGGGAATCAGTTGGAACACCCAGCAGTGACATGCAAGTGAGTTCCAATTCACCGAACTGACCCTTGCTGCAGGTCTTGTTACCCTGGAGAAACCACAGCTGTAGTAGCTCTTCTCCCACCCTAGAACTCTGATGAGGGAGAGCATAATTCCAGTGCCTTCACAACCCTGACTCTGGAGGTCCTTACCCTACTTTAGAGCAGGTGACCCAAGCTCTGGCCCAGAATTAAAATGCCTGTGCAGCCTCACTGCTTGGTCACTAAAGAGTTAATGACTTTGTATGTATCGGATTGAAAATGGTGTCCTGCAGGTCCGGGCGCAGTGGCTGACGCCTGTAATCCCAGCACTTTGGGAGGCCCAGGCGGGCAGATCAGGAGGTCAGGAGATCCAGACCATCCTGGCTAATACGGTGAAACCCCGTCTCTACTAAAAAATACAAAAAAGTAACCAGGTGTGGTGGCGGGCACCTGTAGTGCCAGCTACTCAGGAGGCTGAGGCAGGAGAATGGCGTGAACCCGGGAGAGGGAGCTTGCAGTGAGCCAAGATGGCGCCACTGTGCTCCAGCCTGAGCGACAGAGCGAGACTCCATCTGAAAAGAAAAAGAAAAAAAAAAAATGTGTCCTACTCTTGGTCTTGAGTTTGGGAAAATGCTCACAGTTTTTGCTGGTATCTTTTCCTGACAGTGCCTACTGTTTCGGACAAGGGAGATCACTTTGTTTCTCCTAGATCCTCTCCCTAAATTAACTCTCTGAGTTAGCCCCAGGGCATAGGAGAAACAGTGCCCTCCCTTTTCCTGGGTTTCTTGGAAACCACTGGGAAGGTGAATCACAGAGGGAGGCTGTATGTTTCTCTCATGTGCTGGGGTTTCACTTACTTTTATGAGTCACGTGCCCTTACAGTGCTCTCTTCCCTGAGATTTGGGTTGTCCTTCACTTTTCTGGTGGATTTCCGTTTTCCTTGTTGAATTAAAGCTCACAGAGTTGACCTTTACGAACTCTTGCTCTTTCCAAGTGGCCGAGACATCTTAAAATCCTCTAATATACCATCTTGGGTATTTCAAAATAAGATACAAACCTTTGAATAAATTCTTAGTGGGTTCTTGGGATCTTTGAAGTCTTTTTTTTTTCTTTTATGAAAATTTAGGGGCAGCACATGTCAGAAAATGCCCAAGTACAAAATGCCCGAATCTCCTACTTTTTATACCAAAAGACTGGTGGTTTTCAGTCAATATAGTTACACTGTATTCAATAAAAATAATTTACATATTTAAATATGAATAATAATGTGTTTTACAATATGGTAGATACATTTATTTGGAAAAAGTTACTTGATAAGTTGATTAAAGGAAAGTCATTTACCAAATGTGTACTCTAGCTTGCAAAATGTGTTTCCTAGATTACTATTTCCAGAGAAAATCTTAATGTCAACTCGTCAGTTAACAAAAACATAATGTGATATTTAGGAATAATGCAACTTACCTTTTTAAAAAATAAGTTTTTAAACCATTTTACTCTTCAAAATTACTTTCTGAACGCTAACATTATACTGAACAAGTCAATTATCTCAATTCTATTAGTTCACCTAAAGCCATGAGTCTACAATGAGGTATGATTTTTTAAAAATCTCATTGAAGTATGATAACATTTAATTTTAATTTTATAATCTTATAACTACCTTCAAATACAATTCTTAAATCTTTGCAAAGTAAAATTCTTTACATCAGCCCATTAATCATTAGCTAATATGGCAGAAATTCTTAATATGGAAGGAATAGAGTATTTTAAAATATAATAAAAATAAACTTATATACTAAATGTGTTTTAGTCTATGTTTATAAATAGAAGTACATCTTACAGAATATGGTAAAATGATTTATACATTTTATTTTTTAAATAACAATAATTTTATACATATATACATACAAAATATATACACACACACATATATACATTATACATATACATATGAGAAAAACCACCAACATTACATTTTTTTTTTTTTTTTTTTTTTGAGACAGAGTCTTGCTCTGTCGCCCAGGCTGGAGTGCAGTGGCCAGATCTCAGCTCACTGCAAGCTCTGCCTCCCGGGTTTATGCCATTCTCCTGCCTCAGCCTCCCGAGTAGCTGGGACTACAGGCGCCCGCCACCTCGCCCAGCTAGTTTTTTGTATTTTTTAGTAGAGACGGGGTTTCACCGTGTTAGCCAGGATGGTCTCGATCTCCTGACCTCGTGATCCGCCCGTCTCGGCCTCCCAAAGTGCTGGGATTACAGGCTTGAGCCACCGCACCTGGCCAACATTACATTTTTATAAAATATTCAGTGCTTCATAATGGAACATGTAACAGGATTAGAAAAATAGGAAGTTCAAAGGCTGAAAACAAAACCTGGCCTCATCTATTTGAAAAACCATAGGTAATTCTTTATTGAGGAATTAAAGTCTGAGAGAAGGAAAACAGGAAATATATGAATTTGGACAAATAAAGAATGTTGTCTCTCAGAAGAAAATTATGCGTTGCTTTAAAGATTTAAAAGAATAAGCGCAGAATTTTGATCAGGCCTGTAACATGATCAGAAACATTACTTTCATGGAATCGTGGAGCATAGACTAGAAGGATCTGGGCAAAAATTAGGAAAACAGAGGTAACTAGAGCAGTGCTTATGGGTATAGAGAAGGTGGAACTTGGAACTTCCGGAGGTTGGGTTAAATTTGTCAATACCTGTGGAACATCCAGATGTTTCACCTAGGCAGTTACCTAAAAAAGCCTGAAGGTCAGAGGAGAGATCTGAGCTATTTTTGTAGAAAACCAAAACAATCAACCCATGTCTATAAACCTTTGTTTATATAGAGAAAAAAATTAGAAAGATTGTTTGTCATCATGAAGGCAAACTAACTTGTTAATTGAACTATTTTCAGCTAGTTGTTTTGACAGCTGTAGACACAGCCTTGCAATCAGTACTCATTAAGGTATTGGAACTATAGCTCCCCACCCTCCAGGGAAGTAGTGTGCTTGCATAAACCATGGTAACCGAAGAATGAACACTTTCAATATGATATAATTAAACATTATGGGAAAGAATGAATTAGGGTTCTTTGTGACATTTGGCTAAACATGCTAGCAAGCAAAAATACACAAATGAAGGTCACATTTGCAATTATTATAAAAGTGTCTACATTTTAATTAGGTAGCTGATAAATGTCATTGAGCCTTAGCCACTGACCAACTGTCATTTTTTAAAAGGAGGAGAAAAATGTCACCTAAAAAGCCAGAATTTTTTGCATTGTCATGAAATTAAAAGTTGTAACCACAATAAAGTGTGTTCAGCACTAAGCTGTTAAATCAGCTTAGGGACAATCTCTAACAAAATTTAAGAAATAAATACTTTGACAGCATGTGAGGTGTCACTAGTAGTACAAATTTTCAAGCATTGTTTTTTTAAAAAAATTGTGTCTTTATTGTAAAACCACATAGAGCCATATTAGTCTTGAAAGCCTCTTCTCAGAGAGTACAAGTGAATTTTTTCTTACTTTGCCTGTAGATTTGACTTAAATTCATTCCTTATTAATTTGGATTAAACATTCACTGACTTTCTCCCTCCAGTGACAAACTAATCTTCTTAACCTTACACAGTATTGTACCTGACCTAAGAACAAAATAAATTAATCTCATCTTAGATATATTTTTTGGAATTTTAAATATTATTTACTTGAAAATTATTTGTCCTTATCCCCTAAAAGAAAAATGAAATGTGTCAGCTAACATGAATCCCCCACTAAATTTACTTATAAAAGTGCCATGAAAGAAAGTAAATATATAAATACTGTGTACGTGAGTGAATGTGTGTGTGTATTGTCTTTAGGGTTAATCTGACTGATATTTCTAAATCCAAATTGTTTAACTTCTAATAAGGAAATTCAAAAGACAAAATAGATCGGGCACAGTGGCTCACGCCTGTAATCCCAGCACCCTGGGAGGCTGAGGTGGGCAGATCATGAGGTCAGGAGTTCAAGACCAGCTTGGCCAACATGGTGAAACCCTGTCTCCACTGAAAATACAGAAATTAGTCAGGTGTGGTGACAGGCACCTGTATTCCCAGCTATTCAGGAGGCTGAGGCAGGAGAATCCCTTGAACCTGGGAGGTGGAGGTGGCAGTGAGCCAAGA
>NW_012120709.1:6132713-6146519 GCF_000951035.1 Colobus angolensis palliatus
GCCCCATCTCTACTAAAAATATAAAAATTAGCTGGGCGTGGTGGCACGTGCCTGTAGTTCCAGCTACTTGGGAGGCTGAGGCAGGAGAATTGCTTGAAGTTGAGAGACAGAGGTTGCAGTGAGCCGAGACCACACCACTGCACTCTAGCCCGGGCGACAGAGCAAGACTCCGTCCCTGCCCACCCCCCCAAAAAATAAATAAAATAAAAGCGACCATGTTGCTCAAAAAGAGCTTTAAATGCCCTTGATAATCAGAACAGTGTTATCTCTGGGTGTTGGAATTATAGATACTTTTTCTTCTTCTTTATGCTTTTCTATATTAGTTGTATCAAATCTTTTCAGAAAGCACATGTACTTCGAAAAGTATCAAAAAATATTTTATTTATCAAAGCTAAATGAGGAAATATTTTTGAAGATATTAGAAACTGGTTGGGTACGGTAGCTCACATCTGTAATCCCAACAGGAAAAAAAAAATCTACTTTGGGAGGCCTAGGCAGATAGATCACTTGAGGTCAGGATTACGCCTGTATTCCCAGCTATTCAGGAGGCTGAGGCAGGAGAATCCCTTGAACCTGGGAGGTGGAGGTGGCAGTGAGCCAAGATTGCACTATTGCATTCCAACCTGGGTGACAGAGCAAGACTCTTCCCCCCACTCCCCCCCCAAAAAAAGACAAAATAGATACATTAGATACATAAACGCATAAATCATAAAGAAAATGATCAATTCTGCAAGATAACAATGTAAATACTCTCTTCATAGTATGCTATTATCATATTGAAACCAAAACAGTGAAGTAGATTAAATCCTTAATCATCAATGTATAAAGTGCTTTTAAGAATCAAGAAAGAGGAATCAGAACTCAATAGGATAAAAGAAAATATTTGATATATAATTTAGTGATGAAATATGTATATATGGAAAAACTGTCTAATCAAAGTGCAAATCGAATGGTGAAATATGATTTCCACTATAATGTTTGGAGAAAGTAAAAAAAGTTAATAGATCTTAGCCATCCTCTAATTAAACAGTATGCAAAATAACATAAATGTTAAAGAAAATATTGTTCTTTTATGATGCTAACAGGAGTCTAAATATTAAGTCAGAAATTCCAGAAAACAATTTTGTCAATAGCTATTTTCATTTCAGAAATTCTGCTTCTGTGATATTCCTAGGAAATTACGGTAATAGTCACAAAGATTTATGTACAGGGATATTCCTGTGTCATTATATATCACAGATGAATTCATCTGTAGGGATATGGTTGAAGAAGTTTTAACAAAACACATAATTGAAATATATAATTAATGAAATGCTTCTGAAGGACATTTGTAACAGAATTAAATAATTACAGTATAACATATATATATATATATATGATGGAATCTCACTCTGTTGCCCAGGCTGGAGTGCAGTGACCTGATCTTGGTTCACTGCAACTGCCACCTCCCAGTTCAAGTGATTCTCCTGTCTCAGCCTCCCAATAGCTGGTATTACAGGTGTGTACTACCATGACCAGCCACAATATAATATTAAATAAAAATTAGTAAATTATGTGTATAAACTGATTCCAGTTTTCTTCCAACAAAACAAAATATCTGCCTGTGTCTCTCTGTTGGCATATCTCTCCATCAATCAAATGAAGATAAATCCAAGTTTGTTTTTGCAGAGTATTCTATTTCTGGATATCAAGATCAGACGTGATTTTGTTCTGTAGTGAGCGTATATTTGTTTATCATGAGAATATTTAAAACTAGAATTCAGAGGACTCTTCAGATTCCACCGTTTTGGATCTGAACCCTGTAACTTATTTCCTAAGGGGAAGAATTAAGAGTAGGGACCTTCTGTGACCCTGAAGGCAACACCAAAAGAAATAAATGGTAGCTGATTCTCATACTGATTTAGAAGGGTACTGTATTGTTTTGAATTGAATTGATTTGTAAAACTTTTGACTTGAAAAGTAATGGAGTTTGTGATGCATACATAACTGAGCCAAGAAACAGCAATTCCACAGCTGGAAGTTGCTTTCTGACTTTAGGGTTTTGTTAAATATTGTGCAAATATTACAGATGAGGCAAATGTGTGGACACTGATGGTGAGAGGGACATATTAAATCAGGCTGCAATATTTTAGCCCACTTGATGTCTTTGTTTCAGTTTAAGTAACTGGACTAAATGTTCTGTCAGTTGAGGCTAGAAAATCACAACCACAGCAGGTGAGTGAATTTAAATGGATTTTTATAGGTATTTAATCTTTTAAATGAAAACTCATCTAACTTATCTAAAAATGTCACTGGGAAATTTTCTTTTGATATCTTTTCTTTGAAGAAATTGCTGTTAGTTGCACAGTTTCCCATTTCCTCTTGTGTGTGCCTCAGTAACCCATAATTCCTAGGGTCAAAGCTGTAGGTCTGCTTTTGAAGAAAAATTGTTGTAGAAAAAAATCACTTTGGGACTTCAATAACTAACTCACCTTGCAGGGATTCCTAGGCAACTTTTTCATGTGCTTGGTAGGAAAATAAAAACCATAAACATTTCCAATATCCATATTCCCATTTGTGAGAAATGACCAAAGCTCAATTCAAATTTCACCTCTACTGCCAAGTACTTTTTCTTGGTATCAGCCGCTTCTTACTAGATGCTCCAACATGAGTTAGCTTGAACAGGAATCCTATTATGAACCTATTCCTCTCTCTCTTTTAAGATTGTGTCTTGTGACTTGAGCATCACAATGAGCCTGTGATCACTGGAAAGACAGTGACAGACAGCTGAAGATGATAAGCATAGGGTTTTCTTTAATGGCAAAATATAAAGAAGTTTATTTGCTCAGAGCACCTACACAAGCAGGAGCCAGTGTACCCACACAAGTAGGAAGACACAACTTCTTTTGTCCCTACCATTTTGCTTACAGAGACACACATCTGCCCCAGATAATACCCGTGTGGAGTGAGGATTCCACCAGGCCATAGAAAAATTTTTATTTCCTCGATGGGGGAGAATGGTGTCAGACCCTCTTAATGCTGTATGCTTCTATCAAGTGTAAAAATGAATTCACTTAAAGCCCCAATTTGAAAACAACTAAGCCTTTTTGCTAAAACCAATTGTGACTATAGTTTTATCTGAGTGACTCTGCTAAGATCTGTTGAAATTCAGTAATTATAAAGTGATCTCCTTGAGGTTTATATTTTTTTCTCTTAGTTTACAAGAACTCTTTGAAGGCAAGGATTGTATGTTTTATTATACTTTTTTTATTTCCATAGTTACCTTTTAATGTGGGATATGTAATAATCTTTTCACATGTTAAATAAATTTTAAATCCTATATTGCATTGTTTGTGTCTACATCCAAAAATGTTATCATTATTTTTGGCCATATAGGATTCCATTGTATAATTAGCCATGTTGAATTCCATTCCTAAATCCAGAATTGAATGAGTACACCCACCTTTTGTAGACTCTGTGTTCTACACTGCACCATAGGCAACACTGAACATAATGAAACACACGTTTATTTGTAATATAACTGCATATATAGAAGCACAGCTTCCCCACAGAATTGTTTCTAAAATTGGGAGGAAATACATGTTGTCTACTTATTTTCTAATTGCTAAGCAATGTTAGCTTTTTTGATTTATTATCAAATACTGTCTGATCTATCTTAAACACACAGAGAATAGGAAAGTAAAAGCTAATATAATCATTACAGTTAAAACTTTACTGAAATCTTTAATTATCCAAAACAAGAGGGAATTCTTTACTCACTAAATTAATTTGGTTATATTTCTCAGCTAGCTCCTGCCCGTGCTAATTTCCTCAGTGATTCATATTCATATTGTGAGGGAAATATTAATTTAATGCAATCATACAATTTATGCTCTTGGTGATTTAAAGAGATAGCATCATAATACTATAGATTATTAAAAACTTTTAACCATGAAAAAAATACAAAACAAGAAAACTGTTAGAATCTCCTTTTTGGCAATAAAAGTCTGTAATACCCAGTTTAATGTGTAACAATGTTCATGTTCTGTCGGTGAATACAACTAAGCATTTACTATTTAGAAAAGAAGATAGTTACCCAAATCTTACATAATTATGTCTTCACATATTTATAGGATACCTGAGAAACAGCTGTGGAAATAATTTCAAATCATGCTTCTTTTCCCCTGTAAATATGTCTATTTTTTCAGTCTTATGCAAGAAACACCAGGAAGGCAGTGCTGTTAAATTTTTTTCTCATGTCTTAGAACTATGAAAGATTAAATGCCTGACTCTGGTGCTTTAAAAATTGTGAATTTCATCCTTTGCATATGGTTTTTGCTCTTGCGGCTACAACACGGTAAACTTTACACATAATACATTTCTTGGAGAAAGTGCTGAGTTGAGACATAGAGCACATCTGATTCGGGCTATTTCAAACTCTTATATGCCTTAGATGCAGACAACCAAATTGAAATGATGCACATTATTTATAAATTATTAACCATTTCTAAATATGCTCCACACGACTGGCTTTGCTGAGGTGTTTCATCCATCCTTGCAAGCTTCATAAAACAGTAGCCGGCCAAAATTGCACAGTTAACATTAATTCTCATCAAAGAGAGGACAGCCTTAGCAATTACTTTGAAAAAGGTCAGGTATCAGATTTCTTTATGCTGACTTTGATGCCAAATGGAGTCACACTGCAGGTTTGGGTATTGTATGTCTTGTGTTTTTTTCTGTATACTGTGTCATCAATACATAGTGCCACTCTTTGCTGTCTGACTTATAAGCCGATGATTTAATATTAATATTCTCAAGAATATTATGCTCTCAAGAGCGTCACACATCATTTGGTACTATAATTTATATTTTTTTACAGGAGCTTAAATTGACATTTAAAATCAGACTTCAAAAGTAGAGAATACATGATTTATACGAATATCTGTCATTTCATGACTTTTGGGTGTTGCTTACTCTTCTCTATCTGTAAAACTTAACAGCATTGTGTGGGAGTTGATAGAAAAGATTCAGATACAGAGTCCAATAGTGATAATACAGTTTTATCAATCACTATTTTAGGAGCAGTAAAGTTTCTTGTAAACATACCTCTCATATTTAGGGACAGAAATAGAATTCTGAAGTTTTATTGGTGTCAGAAAATTCAGGAGTATTTCGATGATAGCAAGTTATTAAATACTTTAAAATATATTTTTATCATACTGACATTTTATCTTCTTCATCAATATTGCCATAAAGAATTCTAGTTCTACATACTCAAATCTAGTATCTTATTAATATTTTATTTATAATATTTATATCTATTTTAATATTATAAATATTTTATTTATAATATTTATATCTATTTTAATATTATAAATATTTTATTTATAATATTTATATCTATTTTAATATTATAAATATTTTATTTATAATATTAATATTTTGTTAATATTATGTACATTGAATGGCAATGTTATGATCTCTAAAATGACCTTTTAGGTAATGGAAAAGAATCCTATTAGTTCCAAGGACTGCAAGTGGTGGCAATGTCATTCTGACTTAATGGACGACGATTTTATTAAATAATACAAGTTCAGTTGTCCCAGGGTCATTATATTAGGAAATATTTAATGAAGGTATTAATATTTACTCCTATCCAACCTCCAGCTGGAATTTCATGGTGTGAGAGCACCAGGTTAATTGAGTTTTATCACAAAATCTCTGGGCCACTTTGGAAATAACTTTAATGCATGCTCCCTAAGGTCTAACCTATAAAAAGTGAGAAAATAGAAAAAGAAATGATTAACATGTAACTTGATTGTGCTGACATCTTCAGCATAGTTATTTATTAAAAGATTGAGCAAGTGATGAAACTTTCTCTCTGAAAAGAAAAAGGTATGGGTTTGAGGAGAAAGGATAAGATGCTAATTATCCATCCTGTATGATGGGAGAATAAATGGACCAGGAAAATGAAGTCGTATTTCCTGGAAACTCACGAGGCCCACCAGAAGTCAGTTATCACACATTTAGTTCTTCCTTCCAAACCCTGAACAGGAATATGGAGAAAAGATGAGTACATCTTGTTTTAGCCAGTAGAATCACAAGAATATATATTTGCGAAGTTTTCTGTAGATACATAGAGTCTATTCATATCCAAAACTTGTCTTTTAGAATTTGTTTGTGGGAATACACCTATTAGGAAAATAAAAAATGTAATCATTTCCTTTCCGTTTTTCACTTTTTCAGTTCCTCAGGGTAAAATGAATACGACAATTCAGTATTCATATTCTCATTCTGTGACCCAATCAAATCTGGAAAGGGTAAACTCAGTATTCATTTATACCCACAAGAGTGGTACAGGATTATAATTGAACTCTAGATAATAACACAAAATAATACAGAAAATTTATTGAGTTCTTACTATGAGACAGGCATAGTTTTAACTGTTTTCTGTATATTATTTTATTTGATCTTTACAACAACCTTTGAGGAAATTCTTGTTGTTATCTTCAATCTAAAGTCAAGGAAGCTGAATCACAGAGTTATTTCTGTCTTGCTCAAAGGCACAGAGATACTACGACGTAGATTCTAGATTTGAATTCATGCCGTCCAACTTTGGAACCTCTATTGCAAACCGATTGACTGACAGAACTAATCTTACACAAAAATTTCATTCAGTAAAATGAGCGGCCAGGATGTAGGAGGAGGATATATGTATCATAACCAAGAGTGGAACTTTTATTCCCAGGAACTGAGCCATGATGGCAGTACCTTAAGAATATGAGATGCTGGCAAGTTTTCGTTCAAAAGCACTCTGCTTTTTTTTTCTCCTTTCTGTTTATTACCTGTATTATAGTTCTTAGTTTTATAAATTTTTAGAATACTTTTGTTTGTTTAATGTCCCTGTACTAATGTTTTACCAATTGGTAATCCTCTACCAATACTCCCAGATTCTAAATTCCACAAGTCAACTATCATGTGTGGTTTATTCATGACCATATCACCTGTTCCTAACCCATCATAGACATTCATTAAAGAGTTATTGAAAAAATATGAATGAAGGTTGAATGAGAAAACATTTAATTATGGAAAAAAGAATGTTAGAGGTTGCTAAAAGAATGTGAGGGGTTATGTGTACAAGGAGTCTGGTCCAGACCCCATCATGGCATCACTCAGCATTTCTATTTCACTGAGCCTTTGAATTCTGAGCCCAGAATTTAGATCAAACCTACTCTGCTATTTATTTAAGTGACAGCTCTTGGGGTGATGAATAAAAGCAGTTTCTGAATCCTGAATATGATTTACCAAATGGTCTATCTTAGAAGACACCTTTCCATGACAGAAGTGTGAAAATTGTTAGGATCTGAAGCAAAACTACAAAAAGAGTAGAGAGGTGTTTTGTTTTGTTTCATTTTACTAAAAGTAGGAGTTTGAAAGAGCACAGAAAAATATTGGAATATCAAAGACAGAAGTGAGTTCAAGTAACTGCAACTAAAGATGAAATTCCTCTGGGAGGGAGCTGATGTCTATGAGTAAGATCATTTAAAGGGTACTTTAGGTGGAGAAAAATGTTTCCTAGGGTATGCCAACATTGAAGAGACAAAGAAGAACTAGAAAAGGAGATAAAAAGTTTCCATTGAAGTAAGACTAAAGACGTGAGGTTTTGGTATCTTGGCATTACATAAAGACAACATTGAAAAGAAAAAGAAATAACTGTGTCATACACTCCTAATAGGTTTAATGTAGTGAAAATTTGTCCTTAAACTTAGCAATATCCTGGTAATTTTTTTCTTTAAAGAGAGACATTATTGTGGAACGGTATAAGCAAGAGATCTTATAAAAGGTCAAGGGAAAAAGGTGGGAAAATAATTGAATTGAATACTTTTACCATATATAGCACTTCTTAAGGAGTCTTGTACTAAAAATTAGGTGAGAGGAATGATAAGGTCATGATAGTTTTATTTAAAAGAGAACTTTTATTTTTATAGTTATGAGAACATTCTAACAAGCATACAAAAAAAAATGATGCTGAACGAGATACAGAAGGAATCATCTGGAGAGATGTCCTTGAACAGTCAGGATGGAATGGAATTAAATATATACACATACAGGATTGGCCTTTAAGAGATGTACAGACACCACTCATGTGACTCAGCTCATATTAATGAAACAAGGCGGAGTCCATGTGTGTACAGGCAGATGGTGGGAGCATGTGAGGGACTGTCTCTTCTGATTGCCCCTATTTTCTTAATACAATAGGAAGCACCATCATCAGGAAGGTCAAAAATATAGGGGTTTGAGGAGAGAGGGTAAGATGCTAATTGTCCATCCTGTATGATGGGAGAGTAAATGGACCAGGAAAATGAAGTAGTATTTCCTGGAAACTCACAAGGCCCACTGGAAGTCAATTATCACACACTGAGTTCTTTCAGCATGATTTTGTATTCTTCTCTGGCTACAGAGTATGTCAATAGTTGGACTTAAATTAGCAGGGGAGAGAGTTAGCCTGGGAAGAAACAGTCCAGGGTGAGGAGCAGTGTGCCTGAAGGTGCATTGAAGGAATTGAGTAAGGTTATATTATGAACTCTAACCTGGAAATGGAGGGAGTTGAGGAAATGAGAGCAGGGTGCAAAACAGTGAAAGAGTATTGAGATCAGTAGATTGTAGGTCTTGAAGTAGTTGAGATGCCAAACAGAAAGATGAAATTATGTATTAGTCCGTTCCCACCCTGCTATAAAGGACTTCCCCAAACTGAATGATTATAAAGGGGAGGTTTAATTGACTCACAGTTCCATGTGACTGGCTTGGCCTCAGGAAACTTACAATCATGATGGAAGGCAAAGAGGAGGCAGGCACCTTCTTCACAAGGTGGCAGTAGAGAGAATGACTTAAGGTGGATCTTGACAAACGCTTATAAAACCATCAGCTCTCATGAGAACTCACTATCCCAAGAACAGCATGGGGGAAACTGCCCTGTGATTCATTTACCTCACTCTGGTTTCTGCCTTCACATCTGGGGATTATGAGGATTACGGAGATTATAATTCAAGATGGGATTTGGGCGGGGACACAAAGCCTAACCATATCAAATAATATAAGATGTACAGAAAAACAGACACTTAAATGTAGGAAGGGGATGCAGCTATTTTCCACCCTCAACAGATTTCTGCATTTGTTAAGTTAACTTAGTCTCACAAAGTTGAGCGTTAGACAGAGTCCTATCAATGAAACAACATTTTCCCACTTACTTATGCTAATATATTCTCAGAGATGAGAATCCTCAGAACTAAGACTGAGGAGTGGGGAAACTGAGGAGATGTCATACAAATGGGCTGGGCAGCTAAGAAGGCACCAAGTTGGAGAGTTAAAAATATCCTTGAGAGAGGAAGAGACCCCACAAAAGTGTAAATCAGGTGCACTAAGACCATGAGACTGATGAAAGCCACTTTCTAAGGTCTGAGCTTATATGTCAAATAGAATGGAAATGGTAATGCAGGGGTCCCAGACCACATCCAGATCTTGAAAAGTCCTCTTCATCCCTTATCTCTGAACTCACTTTTACTGAACTCTATGCAGTGCCCTTTGTGGAGCAGGCAGGAAGCTGTGATACTGCTGTGTGCACACCCTCTACAGGACCAGCTTCCCCACCCCTAATCCACTTGAAACTGATTTAACAAAATTGGGTCTCTGTTGAGGATGAAACATAATTGAATCCCCTTCCTCTGTTGAAATTCAAGTATTGGCATTTCTGTCTATTTCACCTTATTATTCCATCTCTTTTTGTCTAGGATCCCAACTCCTTCAAGACTTAAAATTGACTGATCTTAATACCTTTTCAGTTTCCGCTCCTTGCTCCTATTTCCTCAATTCCCTCCTTCTCCAGATTAGAGTTCATGGTCCATAACTTTATTCACTTCCTGCAGTGAGCCTTCAACCACACTGCCCTTCACCCTCAATTATTTTCACAGACTAACCTAACCCCCAATTTAAATTCAACTATTAATAGATTATAGCTAGAGAACACTGATCTTCAAAACTATTGACTAGCTCCCTTGTCTGTATTGAAAGACTTTCACTTCCTTTCACTTTGTGACGTTCCACTTTTCTACTTTTTTCCTTCCCTTTCCAGATTCAAGTAGCTCCGCTTTTTTTTCAAAGAAATGCTGATGTTCGTCAAAATTCCATTTTCAACACCCTATTTCTTACTTCACATGCTTTCTTGGCAAGCTTATCTATTCTCAGTTTCAGTAACCATCTATTTGGTTACCATTTCATAATCCCTCTGATGAACCTGCATCTCCCTTAAGTTTGCAGAATCTTAACATCAACATGAATGTCCTGGAGGCACCATAGACTCTCTACCTGTCTAAAACTGAATTCATGAGCCTTTACCTCAAGCTCACGCCTTTTCCTGCATTCTTTTTTTTTTTTTTTTTTTGAGACAGAGTCTTGCTCTGTGCCCCAGACTGGAGTGCAGTGGCCGGATCTCAGCTCACTGCAAGCTCCGACTCCCGGGTTTACGCCATTCTCCTGCCTCAGCCTCCGGAGTAGCTGGGACTACAGGTGCCCGCCACCTCGATCAGCTAGTTTTTTGTATTTTAGTACAGATGGGGTTTCACCGTGTTAGCCAGGATGGTCTCGATCTCCTGACCTCGTGATCCGCCCATCTCGGCCTCCCAAAGTGCTGGGATTACAGGCTTGAGCCACCGTGCCCGGCCCTCCTGCATTCTTATCTATCTTCTAGTGGAGGCAACCTTGCCTGATTTGTCACTTTTCTTTAGTGCCTCCAATCTAATAAACCAATAACCTTATTTACTATTCCCATATGTATTACCTCCCTATTTCTAACGCATCTTTGCCTATATTACAGCGTTAGACCCTTGAGTCATCTTTATTCGGTCTTTTTCAAATATGGCACTACACCCAGAGTGATCTCTCTAAAACTTATGTTTTTCTCCTTTCATAAGCCATACCAGTTTAACATGACATGCTAGACATTTCGTCATCGGCACCTTGTTTACTTATTCAGCCTTCCATATCCTCCCACCTCTCTCCCTCATACTCTGTGTTCCTGTTTTAATCCACCAAGCAGGCCATGGTGCCTTTACTTTCTAGGTTTTTATATATTTTCTTCCGTGTCTGGAGTGTCTTTCTTTCCGTATTGAAGACTTGACTGAGCTTATCACTAATGAACTTTCAGGACTCAGTTAAGATAGAATTTCTACTGGAAAGCATTTTCTGTTTTCTGATGACTAAAAGCTGAATGAGAGTTTTCTCTAACCCTGCAGGGAGCCCATAGGTTCTTGAATTTACTTTTATATCACATGATACTAACATTGCATGAATACCACCTTTTTTTCCAACTAGATCGTAGCTCCTCGAGGGCTAGGGCAGGATTATTCACTTTTGTTTCCCTAGCATTTGGCACCTACTAAGTTGTTACCACATGTTTGTTGAATGAATGCATACGTGCATGAATGAATGAATCAATTGCCACATTTCTAGTAACAGCTTTGGGTTCACATTAATTGATGAAAGCGGAATCTTTACTGCAACAGATAAAACTGATTACATAACAAAGGAAGACCTAGCGTAGCGCACTTAGCCAAATTAGCATTTGGCTCATCTCTATATGGAGTGGCACAAGCCCATTTCTGTACCACTTACTATTCGGTTAATAGATATATATACATATATATATATATATGTGTGTGTGTGTGTGTGTGTGTGTGTGTATATATATGTATATATACATGATTTATAGCCACAGTGACGTTCCTGGCCTTTTTAAACCTAATTTTGGCCTTTCTATTTTTCAGGTTTTTTATTGATTATCCTTATCTGGCTTTAAGAACTATAAAACACAGTAGCATACTTCACTGTAATTTTTAACACCAGTCTGGGATAGTTGGGATAGTTGCTTTTTTTTTTTTTTTTTCCTTTATAAATGAGCAGGGCAGACAGGTAAAACGCAAAGCAACAGATTGCCCTGAGAAATGAATAGGTTCAGAGACTACAACTACAAACTACCTTAAAGGAAAACTCATTCACTTTTCATTACCTTACACCTCTAGGTGCCAAAACTTGCATTTAATTCCCTGTTTTAAAGGAGATTTTATGTCTACCCATAATCTGTGCACATATATAGTTTGCCCAAGAGAGGTTAGCTCTTTTCAGTTAAAATTGATCCACCTTCGTCAGACTTGTGCTTGACCAGCAAAGACTGAAGGATATGAATCTCTTAACTCCTGATGGGCTTGGCCTATACATATCATGTTCATTTTAAGTGTGGAAAACATCTAAAAATATACTTTCTTGAGTTTCAGAGAAATCATATTTACATTTTCACAGAACAGAAAATGTTAAACTTAATTCGATGCTTAACACCTGAAGTGTTATTTTCAAATCACAGAAAAATGCTTTTTGCATTCTAAAATATCTCTATAAGACAGCATAATTATTGTAAATAATTTTAATTAATTATGAGAAAGCTTACCGTTATACATTTTTTTAATCAAAAATTTAGTTAGCAATGAATAAATTTAAAGGCCAGATACTCTGAACAAAACTATCTGATTCCTTTTGTTTTTTCTTTTTTGAGATAGCGTCTTGCCCTGTTTCCCAGTCTGGAGTACAGTGGCGTGATCACGACTCACTGCAGCCTAAACCTCCTAGGCTCAAGCAATCCTCCCAGCTCAGCTTCCCCAGCAGCTGAAGCTACAGGCATGTGCTGCCCCATGTGCCTAAGTTTTTGGACTTTTTGTGTAGATGGGGTCTTACTTTATTGCCTTGGCTGGTTTTAAACTCCTAGCTCAAGTCATTCTCTCACCTTGGCCTCCTTGGCAAGCTTATCTATTCTCTGTTTCAGTAACCATCTATTTGGTTACCATTTCATAATCTCTCTGATGAACCTGCATCTCCCTTAAGTTTGCAGAATCTTAACATCAACACGAATGCCCTGGAGGCAATGATTTAGTTAGCAATGATTAAATTTAAAGGTGGGATTTAAAGGCATGAGATTAACTGCTGGGATTAAAGGCATGAGCCGCTGTGCCTGGCCGCAAACTGCCAGTCTTAGAAGTATTTCCAAGATCAGCAAATTGTCCAGCTTAATTGATACTGGACATAGAAAAAATTTCCAGTTACTTATTTCTCTTCAGAGTTCATCATAATTAATTTGTACTTTTAAAAATTTGACCTATATAGCAAACTTACTGTTTCTTCTGGACATAAAGGAAAGTTAGTTCAATCCATTTCAGGCAGGATGCTCAACTTTTCTAACCAAACACCTTGGGAATTAAAATATGGAAATTTCTCAGTAAAAAAGAAAATTTCATCGTTTTCCCACTTAATAGTATTAATTGGTATACATTCGATAATAAAACTTAGAAAATGAATTTCAATCTTTTTTTTTTATGTTCCATAGTGAATTTGACTACTTTTCAAGAACATGAGGTATCACTTAGAGCCTAGTCAAAACACATGCGCTACACGGAACATATCTACTACTACACAATAAATTTTAGTGAATGAAGTTCCTGTCTGTATTTGTAGAATATAAGTGAAATGTTGGTTTCCTCACTGCAGCTTAATAAAGAAAGAACTGATCTATGTGAATGCCTATCGTAATATTAAGGTAAACTTTTAAAAGTTGGTTTACAAATTTTCCTGACAAAGTATTGAGCTTGGGCTTTTGACTGTTGTCCCTTCTTTCCTACTTACCCCTCTCTCTCTCCTTGCATTCTTCCTTCCCTTCCCCCATCATTTTTCCTCTCTTCTCCTTCCCTCTCCTCCCTTCTCCCCTCCCCTCTCCTCCCTCCCCTCCCC
>NW_012120709.1:6146839-6265755 GCF_000951035.1 Colobus angolensis palliatus
TTCCCTCCCCTCTTCCCTCCCCTCCCCTCAATATTACAACTAGTATAATTTTCAAAAACTACTAAAAAATATGAAAGTAACGTTTTTCACACTCACACTGTAATCTGAATTTGCTTGCAGCTCCAAAGGTTTTCAGTAATGTCTTCAAAAGAAACAATTTTCATAAGAATAAAACAGTTTCCTCAAAATTCAGATTTTACTGTATTTTTTCTCTTACAGAATATTCAAAAGCTCTTCCTGGTCTCTCCACTTCATATGCCACTTTGTTAAGAATTAAGAAGAGTTCATCTTCATCTCTCTTTGGTTCAAAAACCAGACCACGATACAGCAGCCCTCCATTGGGAACACTGAGTGCTTCTTCACCTAGTTGGCGAGGGGCAGCTCAGCATTATTATTCCCCCATCAATCTTTATCATTCCTCAGATGCCTTCAAACAAGATGGTAAGTGTCAAAGAAAAATGGCTCCAGATAGAATAAAGGAGGCAAAGAAGACTGATTTAAGACTGTTGCAGTAGAGATCAAGACTATTCCAATAGGAGAGAGTGATTGAACTCAACTCTGCTAAAAATGAAAACAGGAGAGTTTTTAAAGCTGGGGTGAGCTAGTAGAAAATTGGAGGATGATAGGGGAGATACTGGTTAACGTGACTAGGCCATCTGTGTTTATTGATTGGTGCTCATTGAAGTTAGGCTACTACCCTCTCATAGAGACTGGGAGATAGAGACCCTGTTTCTTGATGGTTACATTTCAAATGGAGAGCTCCCAGGCCCTGAGACAGACATTATTGGGTTATAAAAATGACGAGAGCCTGGAAGACTATTTACATCTCAAAGTGGCAGAGAATACATTTGTAGTTGCAGCTTTATAAAGTAAATGCTGTAAGGAAAGGGAGATTAGAAGACTATAGTCATGAAGAAACCTGTCTAAAGTTTATCAAGGTGAGAGGAATGCTAAGCTGTGTTGGTTGTAAGTTAGTCTTATGCTCTAAACATCTTTAAAGGATTTGTGTGCATTATTATTTAATTGCACTCTTTACCAATTCTAATTTAGGATTAAGACTAAATGCATTCATACACTGAAAGTAAAAATAGACATTTTTGGGAGGGCAATTTGACAGTGAATATCAGAAACATAAAACAGACCTATCCTTCAATCCAGTAGTTTTATTTCTGGAAGTGTATTCTGTGGAAGAAAATAATAAACAGAGCACATAATGATATGTATATAGCATATATACTATATGCTTAGCATTACTTAATAGAAAATAAGAAATAATCTATACATCCAACCCTAAGATATAAGTTAAATTAAAGACTGATCTACAGCTATTAGCTTTATAGTTTGAACATTTTCTAGATGTTCTCTACCTTTATCGTTTTTGGATCTATCGACAAAATAATTTCTGGCTCATTAATAGCAAGACAAACTGGCACCTGTTATTACTAGTCTCTGTCCAGTGTGTTTTATATAGAAATGGGTTTCAGTTTTCTCAACACATACATGAAGTAGATGCTGTTACTGCCTTCTATAGAAATGAAAACTCTGGGACAGATAAGTATTTTTCACAATGTCGCACTGTTACTAGGTATCATAGCCAATTTTTATTCACATCAACAATGATTTTAAGACTAGTACACTTAGGCTACATTTCATTTATGACTGATGAAAGAGTAAACATTCAAAGATACATTTTGGAGGAACTTAGATACTGGAAAGATTCTGAGAATGTCAATTAGGTTGTGGTGCCAGGTGCAGGCAAACTTATCCTTTGTGATTATACCAATTGTTGCCATGTGGAGCATTTTCTCATAGTGTTGGCATCTAAATTATATGTAAGCATTTTGTTAGAATTCCAAAAATGTTTTGTTTTCCAAAATACTTAATGTGAGTTTTTAACTATTACCCTTAAGCCTAATATGAAACGTAATCAGTCAGAGATGTGTTTGGATTTGTTTTCTTTAGGCATTATTATCTTGTGGAATGGCAGTAAGGTAGAAAATTGAGTGATCAGAACTATGATCTACTTTTATGGTTGGTATAATTTTCACCTAACTAGTGTTCTGCCTCCTTGTTCTCTAGTGTCAAATGGCAGTTAAAGTGGTCACAATGGTAAATATAAGTATGAATTCAAATCCATGGAAATAATGAGAACAATAAATAATGGGACATAAAATGGAGTCAGCTGTGAGACCAACCAGTTCAAGGTGTCTACTATTAATGCCTATACACCTACTGTGAACTGGTCCCGTTTTGGGTAATTAGCCAGAAAAGAAAGAAAATCTGGTCAATTACCTATTTCACAGTATTTCAAACATTAAAATGGAATTGTTATTCAGTAAAAGCACAACTCTCTGACATGTTGATTAGACAGTTTTTTTTTCTGGAAAATCCTCATTAAGAGTTTATTTGATGTGATGGCGAGTGACCTGAACATGACTTTTACTGTACCCGTGATAATGAGTTTCATCTGTTTCAATAAAGGCAGATGCAACCCAAACAGAAACAACAAAATGAGAAGAAGTAATTCTCTAAAACTGTGCTCCTCAATCTTTACAAATAAAACCTCTGTTAAAATAAGACACGCCTTCAAAGATCAAGGTAGAGTAAGATAATCTCACTTACAAAAAGCTCCCATGTGATGATGATGCTGCTGGTCTGTGGATGATACTGAGTCACAAGGCTCTGGGCTGGGAACCAATTTAATATAAGTTAGTCCTCTGCTAATTTAGTTTAATCCACATTTAGAGTGTCAGGAAGAATGGATAATCTGAGTATTTTCCAAGTAATCTTGCGTAACTGCTATTTTCTCTTCTGAGCATTTTATAAATCTTAGCTAGATTCGACTTTGAGTTCTTTCTCTCTGACAGGAGTCTGACATATGGCTTTTGTCAGGTAATTCCCTTTAGCCTTAATAGAGAGTAAAGCTGAGGTTGACATGCTCTTGTGAAAAATGAGGAAACTAACAGAGCCTGAATAGAAAATCATCCCACTCCTGTTCAGAGTTAAGCCAAGAAATACCCCAGACAGAGCAAAGATTTTTATGAAAAATATAAAGACTCAGCTTGCAGAGCAATTTGGGGAAGCAATTCCACTTCCGGATATACAACTTGGAGAAACCTTCCCATACAAGTACAAGGAAATAAAATGCATCTTTACTGCAATATATGTCTAATAGTAAAGGTTGGAAACAACTCAGATGTCCACCAAAAGGGGAACAGATACATTGTATTTTTTTTAATTTAATGGAGAACTAAAACTGTTAAAGTGAATACAAAGAAAATGGATAGACCTCAAAATAGAGAGTGAACAAGGTGCGTTATGGAGTATTATATATAATTTGATATCACTTACGTAAAACAATGGAAAAATATATCCTACTTATGGATACACATAAGCGGTATAATTTTAAAACATGAACTTGAGATAGCAAGTTGACTACAGTGCTTACCACTGAGGACAAACGGAGAATGAGAGCAGGAAGTAAGTACCAGGAGAGGGAATATACATTATCTTGAGTTAGTGATACTTTATTTCTTGAAAGAAACAATCTGAAATAAATATAATACCTGTAGTGACTAGACACTAAAATGTCTCACAGTAATTCCCACTTCTTGGCATTTACAATGTAATCTCTCACTTTGTTGCCTATGGCTATTAAGTTGCTTCTGGAGAATAGATTATAAATAAAGTAATGGGATATGACTCCCAACAGTGGGTTACAGAAGCCACTGGCTTCCAACTTGTTTGTCTTTTTTGCTTTCTGGCTTGCTCGTATTGATGGAAATCAGCTCATGCTGAGAGCTGTCCTATTGACAGACCCAGTGGGAATGGCCTCTGGCCAACAGCCCAAGAGTAAGTGAGGCACTTAGTCCAACACCCCTAAGGAATTTGAATCCTACTAGTAGTCACGTGAGTGAGTTTACTAGTTGTATCCGTACCTATTCGAATGTTGGGATGAGACAGCTTCCCACCTTGTGAAAGACACAGAGCAAGGGTTGAGCCACACCTGCTTCCCTGACCCACAAAGGCTGGGAGGTAATCAACACATAATCTTTGTTCATTTTCTGGGCTTCCTTTCTACTATTTTTACTATAATTCTATATTTCTGCAGAAAATCATTCTCATAGTTTCATCGCTTTAAAGTTTCCTTTACGTGTTTCCTGTATTTTAAGTTTCCGTGTCACCTTGTGATCATCTCCACAGGTTGGTATTCTTTTCTAGGAAGCCGGTTTCTCCACTCAGCCCAGATTTGTTTATTCAGGTCTTGATTATGCATTCTTCTTTGCTCTCCTTTATATTTTGTACAAGGCCTGCTTTTTAGTCCTATTTGTTACATAAACAGATGCTGCAGAGAAAATCTGTAAAAAAAGGCAAATGCTGCAATTAGAAGAGATAAAATTTCAGTCTTCCTACCACTTGCTCACAGTTTATATTAAATGCATTATACTCTATTCGTTACATTAGAAATTGTGAAATATTTAAAATATAAAGGAAATACTTCATGAAAGCCTCTTGTGACCGTGTCTATTAACTTTATTAAACTTTAATCTTTTCCCAAATTTGCTTCAGTATTTTTTGACATAAAATTTAAGTTTAGTTAAGCAGAATTTTTTGATTTTTGTGTAATGTGATATAGCAATGTTTTCCTTTGTAGTCTGTGCTTTTCATATCCTAAAAAAAAAAAAACCCTTTTTACCTTAAATTTTTATTTTCTTTCTAATGTAAATTTTGATTTTCATATTTAGGTGTTTACATGAGATTATTTTTGTATATAATACAAGGTAATTACCTGATTTCATTTGTTTTCTATTTTTGGAGTACTATGTATTTAACTAATGTCAATGATCTCCACTAATTTGTGAAAGCACTCCCTCATATATTTTCAAACATACTTTAAATCCTTCAGTAACATGGTTTAATGTTTTCGAAAAGAGTTTTCACATCTTCAGTTAAGTTTATTCCTAGATCTCATACAGTTTTTGTCTCCTAGAAAACAATAACATAGTAAGCATAGCATAGTGTTTGTTAAGTTGGTATATAGAACCCCATCACTCTGTTTCTGTTGTCTTTCTGTTTTTGCTCATATGGCCTTGTCTAATAATATGTGTTAGATACTGTATTTGGGAAAATTGCTTGTAAAAATAGCCAGCTGTGTGGTTAGGAGGACCACAGAAAAGGTTTGGTTAAAAGTAGCCGGTATCTGCCACACACTTTGATTTCTTTAGGATGTTTTCATTTTTCCCTTGCTTTCTGTTAGATAGATTGTTTTCTACATTTAATTCCCCTCTCTTGTTTTATATCTTTTTTGCATCATATAACTGTTTCTTTTGTGATTACCATTAACTTAGTCTATAGTGGTTATCAATAATGAAATTAAGAAATTTCCCAAGTATAATGTTATTCCATAATTTTATTTTTTCAAACCTAAAATATTTGCATGCTTTAAGTACTTACTGTTTTTTCTTTTGCTAATTTTCCCTTATTTACAAAAATATGTTGAATAATCAATACTTAATTATATTTTCTGTAACATTAGTATCTATAGTCATAATTTCTTCCATTATAATTTTTCTCTCTGTGTCACTTTTTGGATAAAGCACATTTTGTAGTTAAAAAGGATATCACTGTCGCAAACTATTTTAGTCTTTATCTGTCTGGACATATCTTTATTTTGTCATTACTCTTGAGTGACAGATGATTTGGCAGGGTGTAAAATTTCTGGGTTGATAGTTATGTTCCCTTAATACTTTAAATATCTGCTGGCCTCTTTTGTAGCAGGCAGGTGTGTTATCAATCTAGTTATTATTTTCTTTGTTAATAGACTGCCCTGTGGAAGTTGTTTATTTCTAATGCTTGACACTTTGTACCTTTACTATGTGCTTTCTAAAAGTTTATTTTTGCTTGTCGACCCAGCACTTATGAGACAATTCAAAAGAAAATATAATATAGAAATATAATTTCAAAGAAAATGTAACATCTTTTTTTTCAAATGTGCAAAATCCAGCTATTTTTCTGATTCATCTATTCTTCTAGACTTTTGGTGTGTTATAATTGCTTATTTAGTTTAAGGAAGTCCATTCCTGCCTTTGTATTTTGGAGTATCTTAAGCATATTTATTTTAAAGTACTGATAGATAGAAGTTTAAGTGTATTTTATCTGGAATAAATTCTTATTCCTGTTATTGACTCTGCCCGTTTTTTTTTGCAACACAGAACTTTTTATCTATGTTGTAATTTTTGGTTTTCTTTGCAGGTACATACAGAAAGGAAGTATTTTGTTATTTTATTTTCCCCCTCTCAACTCTGTGTTCTCCTTTTATTTTTAACCAATTTATGGTCACTGCCATCTTGTCCTTCCGAGCTCTAGATAAGAACCAGTTCTTATAATGACATTTTGTGGCATTATAGTTCTGTTTGGGATATTGAGATTCAGTCACTGTGCCTGGGAATAGCTTAATTAAGTTCACAGTCAAGAAGCTCTATCTACCTGCTTTCATCTTTGCAGGTCCACACCTTTCAAAGTACTGTAGCCTCACATGTTCACAGAAACTGACACACATACATACACACAAAAGACATCCAACCTGTTGTTACAGGTATCGTGACAGAGGTATATACAGTATTATTTGGTAACATAGAAGAGAGGCATCAAATCTAACCTGTGTTGTATGATTAAGTGAATCAAAATTGAGGAAGTGATACTGGATCTAAAATATATTGCATGTGTAGAAGTACATTACAGATAAAATAAATCATGTGTTCAAAGGCAAAGAGGTAAGAGAGCACACTCCTGTGTTTAAGGACCTGCATGTTATGTATTATACTTGTAGCAAAGTGTGAATGGCTGCAATGAAATTATAAATAGACTTAGTCTTCTTTTTAAGGAGTCTAAAAATTTTATCAGTATTAACAGCAAGCCTCGATTAATCAGTGGAATCTTTTTAGCAGCAGTTGCCCGAGAGACCTCTGAGCATGCAGATTTAAAATAATAATAATAATAAAGTCTCTGTCGTAGGAGGAAGGAAATAAGGGAGGTCAGAAAGATGCTTTCACATTTATAAAGGAAAAAACTGATAATTATCTCAAGGAAAGCAGTAGTAGCAGAGATAAAGAGAAAATAATACTTTATCACCCTGTATTCTACTAGAGTGTCTCCACATAGGTGTATTTGGTCAGAGCGCTTGTCTTCATTGACTTTGTTTTTTTTTTTTTTTTTTTTAATGTGAGACAGGGCTTCACTCCGTGGCCCAGGCTTGAGTGCAATGGCATGATCTTGGCTCACTGCAACCTCTGCCTCCTGGGTTCAAGTGATTCTTTAATCTCAGCCTCCCTGGTACCTGGGACTACAGGGTCATACTGCCACGCTCAGCTAATTTTTGTGGTTTTTTGTAGAGATAGGGTTTCACCATGTTGGCCAGGATGGTCTTGAACTCCTGACCTCAGGCGATCCACCCACCCTGACCTCCCAAAGTGCTGGAATTACAGCCATGAGCCACTGTGCCCTATCCATTCACTGGTTCTTTTTAAGTTTTATTATGTCTAATTGTTTTCTGTTTGTCCTGAAATGTTTTCAAGATTACAACAGCAATAGCCTGAATCCATTATAGAATTCCAATCATGTGGGATTAAATTAAAAGGTAAAATGTAAAAGAAGACTAGACTAATTCGTTAGAGTAAATTCCAGTAGAAACACGAGCAGCATATAGTGATAACAAATATTTTTGTTAGGTGTGTTTTGGCCCAGAAACGTCTTCATAGAGACAAAGTATATATCTGTAATAACTTACACATAGCTTTGTTTCCAAATTTTTAACAAATATTTTTAGAGGTTTATAAACAGATTGGCTCTAAAAAGTAGCTTAAATGCCCCTTTTATACAATTACTTTACCTCTCTATATTATAATGATAACAATACTCAAAATGCTTTCTGAATGTTTTTGACTCAATTTTTTATGCAGCTCTCTCAACTATTTTTCTTTAATTGGTCAATAACATATTTAGAATAGGATTACAGTGAACATAAAACATCTGTACAGGTTTATTAAATGAAGATGTACTTTTCAAATTTTTTCTGTAGGAGATATTGGCCATCCACTGTGTGGAAGCTGTACATTAACTCATCACAAGACAGTTATTATTGTTTTAATCTCTAAAGTTTTGAAAGTATTTGATAAGTATCCTGACTATATAGCACATTCATATGTGTTATGCTTTCTATGTGAAATAGAATAAAATAATAGTTATATAGATCTTCAGAGATGTGTACAATGATTGTGGTCTAGTACTAAATCAGTAACATGAATAGCTCATTATAAAAGTAATTTGTGGAAAAAAAAAACTTTATGAACCTTTATCTAATGGCTGCTGCTTCTTTGTAAACTAATGATAGCATTCTTTCTTAGTCCATTTTGTCATTCGGTTACTGTATACCACAGACTGGGTAATTTAAAATGAGCAGAAATGTGTTGGCTCACAATTCTGGAGGCAGGGAAGTCCAATACAAAGTGCTGGAATTTGGCGGGAACATTCTTGCTGCATGATCACATGGTGAAGGTGGAAGGGCAGAGAGAGTGAGAGCAAGAATGGATAATGCAATTGCAACAGTAATGGCCTAATCATGTCTTAAAGGTCCCACCTCTTAATACTGTTACAATATCAATTAACTGAACATAAATTTTAAAGGGGAAACACCTTGAAATTATAGTCGATACCCTGCGGTATTTTATTAAATAGAAAGTTAAGTATCAGTGAATATGAAATAGTTTTTGTTTACACATGCATAATCATGGAATCGTTTATCTAAATTTAAGTAAGATATATGGAAAACTAAAAGAACTTTGCATGTATTATTTTACTACCCTCAAGGGAATTTACATTATTAAAATCATGTACCTTTATCTTCAGTGGTCATGCTGATGATGTATTTTAGTCACAGATATTAAATTTTATTATAGTAGTTCACTTAAACAATGACAAATCCCATCTAAATGTGAGCTGTTGTTTCTAATATTCACATATTCATGGAACGTATCTGTACTTGCTATATTCTGTTTCCGGTGAGAATTAGAAAACATCGTGTCTGAATCCACTTTGTTATTTATCATGGTAGTTAGATCATTTTAGCAACCAAAGATATTCCATTTAGAGCAAATTTAGTGATTGTGTTGTGATATTTGAAAAGTGTGACTTACCAAAAAAAAAAAAAAAAAAAAAAGAAGCTTTTGGTTATATTTTATTAGCTCTATTCTTTAACAGATATTCCCTGGTGATACAATTAAAGAAGCATCAAAATTTTTAGTGATCGGCCGGGCGCGGTGGCTCAAGCCTGTAATCCCAGCACTTTGGGAGGCCGAGACGGGTGGATCACGAGGTCAGGAGATCGAGACCATCCTGAGCTACACGGTGAAACCCCGTCTCTACTAAAAAAATACAAAAAACTAGCCGGGCGAGATGGCGGGCGCCTGTAGTCCCAGCTACTCCGGAGGCTGAGGCAGGAGAATGGCGTAAACCTGGGAGGCGGAGCTTGCAGTGAGCCGAGATCGCGCCAGTGCACTCTAGCCTGGGCGACAGAGCTAGACTCCGTCTCCAAAAAAAAAAAAAAAAAAAATTTTTAGTGATCTGAAATAGTGAAAATGCATACTCTAATGTACTTAAAAATATTTGCATAGAGGTTAATCTGATAATTTGCTATACATATGGCCACATTTAGGGAGTATAGAAAAAGGCTGCATTCAGAATTATTGTGTTGCATGACAATGAAAACATGGTTGTGAATACTGTGGACTGGCCCATATTAGGCAAAGAGAATTCAAATGTTGTACCTTGATCATCCCTAGGCTTTATAATATAAAATAATCAAGAAAGGCACAGTAGTTAGTCATTGATACTTGATTGAGGTGAGGAGATGCATATAGTCAATGAATAAAAACTTGTGAGCTGGTCTCATAAAAGAAAGAAGAGAAACGGAACAGTACCTAGAAAGGTGAGTACTGCTCATTGGCATTGAGCAACCGGAAAAGCCCTCAGTATCTACTCTGTTTTCAACCTGATATTGTTATTTTGGATAATAGCTTTGATCCCTTGAAATTGTGTCAGTGCAAACGTTTCATAGACCTAAGAGGTATAATGTGGTTTAAAAAGGAACAGCTGAGTTGTTAATAATTATTCTAAAGTAGTTATTTGAGTACAGAGTGACATTTAAGTGACACAAAAAATTGACCAAGGTTTAAATTTAAAAAATTTCAAGGTAATGTATTGAAAGCCCTTATGAGTTAACACCTCAGACATATACAGGATATATACTTTCAGGGGACATAGGCAGGGATTATTAACCAGAACTGACACTATACCTGTTCCTCCCTCTATAAATATAAACTGGTTCTTGACTTCATCTGTTTTTATTGTTATGATTTTAGTAAGAGTCAATTAAGTGTTGGGTGCATTTCATTCTTCTACTTGTGATGAGATGGTTAGGTCAAGATATTTCATCTTTGGATAGAGGCAGTCTGGATTAAGAGTGATTCAAACTAGATAGCTCAGACTTCTTTTTGGCGGGGGGGAGGCGGGGAGCATGTTCTTGAGATTCAGAGACTGCAGTGCTGTTTTTGGTGGAGAAATGGTGGTCCTTAGAGGAAGCAGACTGTTTTTCTACTAAAGCTAAGCACATAATTTTGCTCTTTTTAATTCCCTCAGTGGTAAACACAATCTTCAGTTTATAAAGCCTCTGTGTCTACACAGGCTTTTAAAATGTTTTGCACTGTCTTCTGACAATTGGAAGATTCCTGCATCTACAAATTTGTTGCCTTATGTTGTCAGTACTTTTGGCTAAATTTTATCATTAACATGATTTATTACCAGATTTGACCTGGCATGTGGGCAGTGGCATCCTGACTCAAAGCAACCCCTTTGGTGACAATTTTCTGTTGTTTCTTCAAAATACTTTTTGTTGATAAATTGTTTTAGAGACACAAGCACAAAATGTAAATGATCTTCTATGAAAATGAGAATTCTGTCTCGGAGGGGGAAAGTGTATTTTATTTGGATGACACTCATTCTAAGTAAAATACATCATGCCAGTTTCCCCAATTTAAAAATTGAGACCATTCTAATAATAACTTTACAGTCTTACGACCATTCATCAAAACTTTGATTTTATTCTCTTATCGTAGTCTTAATTTTAGAGCCATTTATTATTTTATATTTACCTGCTTTTTCACCAATTTAAGTATATGTGATGTGAGCAGATACCATTTCATAGTCTCTTCTTTATTCTCTTTCAGCACTTAGAGTGGTGCATGGTTACTGGGAGCTTTACAAATATTTTTAAATAAGAAGGCATCTATTTAAGAACTGCTTCATTTGTCTTGAAATCCGAATTTAGGCTGAATTTCTACACCATGATAGGATATTTACTAAATATTTTTGAACACAATAGTGTGTTTGGGATTATAATTGGAAAGGAGAAAAGAATAATGTCCACCTTCAACAAGATGACTTATTGGTTTGGCATCCTGTGAATCTTAAGTTGGTGCAAATGTAATTGAGGTTTTGTACCATGAATTTTAAATCATAACTGGGCTCCAATACATCTTTATTAATCAAAATAGGAACCATTACAATCAATACATTTTTGCCAATGAAAAATAAATTTGTTTATTCCTGTAGCATAATAATCCGTGCTTCAGGATTCGACAAACTCTTGGAAAGCGTTTTCTGCATCTTGCTGGTTGTGCAAGCATTTTTCCTGCAAAAAAATTGTTGATGTGATTGAAGAAGTGGTAGTTGGTGGGCTAGAGGTCAGGTGAATATAGTGAATGAGGCAAAATTTCATAGCTCAATTCGTTCAACTTTTGAAGTATTGGTTGTGTGACATGCAGCCGGGCATTGTGGTGGAGAAGAATTGGGCCCTTTCTGTTGACAAATGCTGGCTGTTGGCGTTGCAGTTTTTGGTGCAGCTCATCAATTTGGTGAGCATACTTTTCAGATGTAATGGTTTCACCTAGATTCAGAAAGCTATAATGGATCTAGCCAGCAGTAGATCACCAGTAACCATGTTTTTTTTTTTTTTTTTTTTTTTTGGTGCAAATTTGACTTAAGGAAGCGCTTTGCAGCTTCATCTCCATCCAACCACTGAGCTGATCGTCATCAGTTGTTGTATAAAATCCAGTTTTCGTTGCACGTCACAATCTGATAGGGAAATGGTTGATTGTTGTCGCATAGAATAAGAGGACACTTCAAAATGATGATTTTTTTGGGGGGGCGGGGTCAGCTCATGAGGTACCTGCCTACTGAGGTGTTTTACCTTTCCAATTTGCTTCAAATGCTAAATGACTGTAGAATGGTTGACACTGAGTTCTTCAGCAACTTCTCATGTAGTCGGAAGAGGATCAGCTTTCATGATTGCTCTCATTTGGTCATTGTGAACTTCCAATGGCCACCCACTGAGTTCCTCATCTTCAAGTTTCTTGTCTCCTTTGCAAAACTTCTTGAACCACCACTGCGCTGTACATTCGTTGGCAGTTACTGCGCAAAATGTGTTGCTGATGTTGTGAGTTGTCGCCGCTGCTTTATGACCCATTTTGAACTCGAATAAGAGTACTGCTTGAATTTGCTTTTTGTCTAACATCATTTCCATAGTTTAAAAAAAAAAAAGTAACAAATCATTAGCAAAAAAGCAAGAAATGCCCATGAAAATGATATATAACATAACCACATTTAACAATGCATCCCAAT
Source organism: Colobus angolensis palliatus (assembly GCF_000951035.1). Classification (NCBI taxonomy): domain Eukaryota; kingdom Metazoa; phylum Chordata; class Mammalia; order Primates; family Cercopithecidae; genus Colobus; species Colobus angolensis. The sequence continues at coordinate 6,159,572 of NW_012120709.1, forward strand.
ATCCAGTGGCAAACCCCAGCAAGGCAAAAACTGCAGTTACATTGGCATCACCCTAACACATGGAGTTGGTGCACTTTGATTGTTTTCATAAGTGATAACATTACTGCATCCTCTGACCTATCTTTTATAGCTGTACGAAAGTGATGAAAACCTATTAGACTTGCACTTTATTTAAGTTTTGTGTACAATGAAATGCTACACTACCCATGAAACATTCATCACTATGCTTGTTAATAAATAATGCTCTTCAATTCTTAGAAATTCTTGGAAGTTTTATGGTTGATACTTGTTTAAGTTTCATAAACTTCATTTCAGTGTTGAAAGACAACTGAAAGTTAAAGGAAGATCTGGACAATTTCTTTAAGAATTCATCTAAGATACATGGTGCAAAAAGTTTTTCTCACCTTGTAACTATTTATGGCCTCATAAAATACAATTTCTGGTTAACACTTCAAAATTTCTTCAAATCATCACATGGAATATACTAATGATCATTAAAAGGGCATTTCTTAACATTTTATTGGGCATGATAGGCTGCTATTTCCTTTATATGATATTACTGATACACTTACATTACATTATATGAGTAAGCTAATCACAGTCATAAATTACAGCTAACCAGCAGGCAGAACGGTTGGAGCCTGGCATTAGATGCAATCCCTGAGAAAAATCAGCACAGAAGTTGATGTTTAAAAAGAAGATTTAAACCTGAAAGGCAGATTTAGAATTGAGGGAGACATGATAACATTGGGTCATGATGCAAGAAAACAGTCGAAACAGTGATCCAAAACCAAAAAGCAAGCCTTCCGAGAGAACCTGGCTGCGGGAGTCTCAGATGGATGATAATTAAAATGTCTTGGAAGGAAGGAAGTTTTAAAGTTAGTATCTGGGTAGCCTATCAGTAAGGGGCAGAAGTTTTGGAAGGAGTTAGAGAGAGTCAGACAATAACTTGATCCTAGGGCAGGACTCTATAAAGGAAACTATTGTCTGCATAACAAGATAATATACAGACAATCCCTAATTGAAGGTAGTTTGATTTACAATTTTTTAACTTTATGATTGTGTGAAAGTGATATGCATTCAGTAGAAACCATACTCTGAGAACCCATACAACCGCTCTGTTTCTTACTTTCTGTAGAGTTTTTCAGTAAATTACATGAGATGATAAAACTGTATTATAAAATAATCTTTGTGTTAGATGACTTTGCTTATGTGGAGACTAATGTGAGTGTTCTGAACAACTTTAAGGTAGGCTAGGATAAACTCTGATGTTCAGTATATTAGTTGAATTAAATGCATTTTTTAATTACAATATTTTCAATTTATGATAGGTTTATTGAGGTGCAGTCTTATAAGCTGAAGAGCATCTGTACTACTGCTCCTAGAAACTTCACTTGGCGATAGGGAGATGGGACTTCCAGAGTCATAATTTATAGTAGAACTGGATCTTCCTGTTCAAGATCCTCTCAGAAAAGACTCCTGCCAACAGCAGGCTAACTTTAGGCAGCCATCGTCTCCTGATTCTTGCTCTAGGTCAGTGATTCTCAGTTGCTGTATCACCACCTCCTTCAATGTGTTTCAGACATTTGTGAGGGTAGTCTCAGCTATTCAAGGATATTACTTTCATTTAGAAAGTAGAGACCAGGAATTCTAAATGTCCTATGATTGCAAAGCACAGAATTCTTAAGTGTCCTGGCAGGCATTTTTTGTGAGTGAAAATTCTCTTTATAATTATCTGGTAAAATAATCTTGACTTGATATCATATTACTTGATATTATATTATGTGGTATTTTTAAATACAGTGGATATTTCAATGCAAACACTATACGAATTACAAGATTATGCTTAGTTTTGTTCGGAACTTAACCAGAGGTTTCTGTCCATTTAGAAAACATACTACCTAACACCAGTGAACTTTGAGTCACTAACTCTAGATACCTGGATTAGTTTCCATTTGTAGATGCTGCATTCATGGGGATTTTGTGAACAAAAGCTCCTGATTGCTTCTTTATGTTGTCTATTATAATTCTGAAAACGTACATACTGAAAATGTACATTTTGAATTAAATATTATTTTAGGCTGGGCACAGTGGCTCATGCCTGTAATTGCAGCACTTTGGGAGGCTAAGGTAGAAAGATTGGTTTAGCCTAGGAGGTCGAGGCTGCGATGAGCCATGATTGTGCCACTGCACTCCGTTCAGCTTGGACGACCGAGCAAGACCTTACTTCAAGAAACGAAAAAACCAAACCACAATTTTACAGTAAACGACTATACCTTTATTTGTCCTTTTAAAATCATTTTTAAAAGAATTACTTGCAGGTAGTTAGAATATTCATTAATTTTATCTGACAGTCACAAAGGGAGAGTATAAAATAGTTAAAATTCAAAAACTTTGAGAAACTGCTAGATGGATGTAAGGTACTTTTGCTCCATTTCATATTGTTTTTCTCAACTTGGTGAGACTAGGATAGACGGGGTTACTGCTAAGGCTGGGGGATAACAAAAGAGTAAGGGAGGAACAGGAGTACATACATATGATTTTATAATTTCCAAGTTTAGTTTAAACATCTCTGATTTATGCTACTCCAGAAGACTGTCTCCACAGCTAGCTCTTGGCTTGCCTCCATAGTCAAGACCATTTTGCCCTAGCCATTTAATTGATACCTTGTTTTTCTGCTATAAAGCTGCAAGAGAGCAATCCAGAGTAATTCAGGAGTTTCCCTTCTTGTATGTCTACTTTCCATTTTTCAGTTAACTGTTTGAAGACCTGTTGCTTCCATGATGCAAACTCCTTTCAAAAATTTTATGTTCCCCTCCAAGGAGACTCTGTCCTTTACCCAGCTTATTGAGTCCTACTTTGCTGTATGTGGTTGCCCTGTGGTGGGTAAGATCAGTACCGTCACTACCTAAAATTGGTTCAGAAGCAGAAACTGATGATGACACATGGGTTCAAAAAGTGTATGAAGAGATTGATTCTTTGTAACAGGAGGCTTTCTGAGAAGACACATTGGTATGAAAACAGCCTGAGTGAAGAAAGTAATGAGTGGCTTGGGTTTTTAATTGTGGTTGTGAGGTAGGGTTGGGATAAGGGTTCCTATGTGGGCCAGGGTTTGTGTGGTGTAAACTTCTCCCCTGGAGTCAAGGCAGGAGGTGCCCAGCTTCTGACCCTGCCCAGAGGTGAGGCAACAGGGAAAGGGCAAATAATGTGGCTGGAAATTTGTCAGTGGTGAAAGAGCTGACATAATGTCAGATTTTTAATTACCTGAGTCTGTGGTAAACGTCAGTCACTTAAAAATCCAAAACAAGAGCCACAGCAGCACCCAAACAACATAAATGTATCCATAATAGCACTGGGCCTTCTAGAAGGGTTAACAATAGGATTTAGGAATGGAAACATAAGGATGAAAACCGATTTTCAGAATATGGCCATATGAAGAAGGCTTGGAGCTCAAGAATTAAGTAGAAAGCTAATTTAAAACACTGGAGTACTGTAACTGGTCAAGCTAAATATATGGTTGACTGGTTAAATACCTCCTGTCATAGGCCGTAGGCCTGGAAATATATGCTAGCTAAGTAGTAAGCAATGAAGTGGTCTGAACTAGAGAAGATGGTTATCAGCAAGACTGTAATCTAATTGTTACAGGAAACAGGTCCAGATACAGACCCCAAGAGAGGATTCTTGGATCTTATGCAAGAAATAATTCAGGGCAAGTCCGTAAAGTGAAAGCAAGTTTATTAAGAAAGTAAAGAAATAAAATAATGGCTACTCCATAGACAGATAGCCCCAAGGGCTGCTCGTTACCCATTTTTATGGTTATTCCTTGGTTACATGCTAAGCAAGGGGTGGTTTGTTCAAACCTCACCCTTTTAGACCATATAGGGTAAGTTCCTGACTTTGCCATGGCATTTGTAAAGTGTCATGGTACTGGTGGGAGTGTAGCAGTGAGGACGACCAGAGGTCACTCTCGTGGCTGTTTCTGTTTTGGTGGATTTTGGCTGGCTGCTTTACTTTAGCCCGTTTTATCAGCAGGGTCTTTATGACCTGTATCTTGTGCTTATCTCCTGTCTTATTTGTGACTGAGAAGCCTTAACCATCTGAGAATGCAGCTCCGTAGGTCTCAGCCTCATTTTTCCCAGCCCCTATTCATGATGGAGTTGCTCTGTTTCAAACGCCTCTGACATGATGATGATATACAGTTCAATGAACTTTGTTTCCTGATGAAATTTCATCTTCTTTAATAGTTAAAAATGATTTTATTTTAATATAGTATTAGTCAACATAAGAAACTCTGGACACTGTAACAAATTACTTTTTAACACAATAACGTATTTCTTTTGTATTCACATCACATTCTGCTTAGTTGTTGAACGAGGTACTCTCCGTATGGAAAGTTTTGGAACCACATTCAGTTGATCTAATATCTTTGATATCTACTAAAGCCTTATTGGCATCTTCTGCTCCTTTACCTTTAGAGAATTGACAAATGAGAGAGGATAAAGGGTCGTGCGTGATTTTTTTTGTAGCCAGCCCTGGATTGTACATACAACATGTCAGTCTAGAATTAACTGACATGGCCCCATGTCAAACCTAAAAAAGGCCAGTAAAGTGTCCCAGTGTTGCTAGGAAAAGGAAATGGGATTAGGGAGCATTTAGCCAGTACTTGTCACATGTGAGTTAAAAAAAACCTATTAAATATAACGTGATAATGATGACATTAAAATTACACTCTGATAATTTTAACATCACGTTTAAAGTAGGCTCTTAGGAAATACTTCTTTATTAATTGATTATGGTTAAAATTATTTAAGGTCAGTTCTGTGGGTTATATAGAAACAGATTTGTTTTAGTGAAAGCTAAAAGTAAAAACTTCATTTTGGTTAATTTCTCATTTTTCATAATATTTTATTAGTGGAACTTAAGGTATTCTTAGTACCTTAAGTTAATCTTAAAAGATATTTTAAGATTAAAATACGAAGTTTTTAAATTAAAATATTTTAATCTTAAAATATGAAGTTTATAAAATATAGAAAATATGACCATTTCTATGAGTTAGTTATATTGACATGCAGGTAAATGTAATTACCAGAAAATCTGGAGTAAAGTACATCTATTATGGAGTAGACTTGAGTAAAAAACTGTCCTCATCTAGGACACAAATTTATGGTTTTAATTTTAAGATGAGCTTCATTTTCAGACGATAATCTGTTATGACCTCACATTTTACTGGAGCTAAGACTGGATATAGATCCCACAGAGATTTTTAGAAATGATGCCTGAAATGAATCATTCTTCTTCCAGTTCTGAAAGCTTATGGCTGAATGATAGCATAAAAATCAAACATCTATAAGGTATTTTTATTTTCTCCAGTATCACACTTTGTAAATGATACTTTTATCTCTTATTTTTTGTTTTTTTATTTTTTATTTTTAAAATAATTTTCTTGCAATTAATATAGGGAGAGGAAAATGGTTTATTAGTTACCTATTCCTATATTTAAAAAATCCTCAAAACTTAGCAACTTAAAACAACAGTGAAGCATTTTCTCTTCAAGTCTGAAATCTGAGTAGCTTAGCTGGGAGGTTCAGGCTCAAGGTCTTTCAGGAGGTTGCAGTCAAGCTATCAATTATAGCTCCATTCTCATTTGAAAACTCCACAAAGGGAGGATCCACTTAAAAATTCACCTGTGTGATTGTTGGTAGGCCTCAGTTTCTTGCTGCCTTTTGGCGAAGCCAGATATTTCAGTTCCTTATATGTCGGCCTCTCCACAGTCTGGAAAAGTATCCTTTGGATATGCAACTGTCTTCTTCTTGAGGGAGTGACCCATGAGAGAGAGTGTACCCCAGAAGGAAGCTGCATTACTTAGTATTAGAAGTAATATAGTATACTTTTTGCTTTTAGTTAGAAATAAGTCATTAAATCAAGCTGACACTCATGGGGAAAGAAAGAAAGCTCAAGTCCTTGAAGGGAGGATTATCAAAGAAATTGTAGACATATTTTTTAAACTATCCCAAGTAGCTTTGGGAAAATTCTTCACAAGTTAATTGGTCTAAAGATGGTAGAAAAGGCATGTTTACTTTATATCATTATTTTGAAATACAATTAAAAGATTGAAAAGGAAGCATGAAAAGGTTACCTTCATTGAAACAAGGAAAAAAGACTTGAAAATAATGAGGAAAGAAATATCCAACAATTGCCTTTGTCCTCAGACTTCAGGACAAATACCAATTTGCCTAATGGTAAGTCATCCAGCCCTTAAAAGAAATGTGTACTCAATTGTTCATTAATAAATGTAAACTAATCGGTTGAGGAAGTCTGTGTAAAAGTTGACAAATGACTCAGGATACTTCAGAACATTTGGAAGGAGGCATTAAAATAAGAACTACTCTGACAAGCCTTAAATATTTCTTTTTTTCAATCTAAGTTTTTGTTTGGGAGGACCATTGAAGTTGAGGCAGAGGGAAGGAGGCAAGAGATTCAGAAATCGTCAAATTCTAGTTAGACTCCTAACCTGAGGATATTGCCCTGTGAACCACGCAGGTGTTCTAAAAAGGAAATTGGGTTAATACAGATACATAACATCTATGCATTCAGATATTACAGATAATCACATTACTAACAACAGTTTAAAGAAGCAGTACATGAAACCAAAGTAGATATAAGATAACAGAAGAAATGATATATAAATATTGGAGCTCAGGAAACAAATGGAAGAGAAAATGATTAAAGAGTTGAAACTCTTATTAGTAGTAATATAGTTGCACCTAATTAGATAGTAATATAGCAACCAAACTCAACAAAGTCAAATAAAAAAGAAGATATAGAAGTCATTACACAGTTTATGGAGAAAACTATGTTTTTTTTTTTTTTAAAGAAAAAACAAGGTATGTCTAATTGGTCTGAGGAGAAAAGAGCAAATGAGAAATAAATTTTCCTGAAAAAATCATAAGACTGAAAGTTAAAAAGGCCATCTGAGTCACAGAAAAAAAAAAGACATATCCACCAAAATTATTGACATTCAAGGGTGGGTAAAGAGTCCTGTGGGTGTCCATGTATAAAATCCGGTCACTTAAAAATGATGAAAGTCAGACCGGAGTCAGACTACTTCACCATGGTAATGTCCAATGTTACCAGAGGGTGGAAAAATACACACAAAATCATTAGTGAAATTAGTAGTGAACATGTAATTTGATATCTACCAAGTTGTCTCTTAATGATAAAGGCAAAATAGATATATTCTTGACTATGCAAAAAGTAATACGGCATACAAGAGCTTCTTTTTGGTAAAAAATAAGGAACTTAGAAATGGAAAAATCATGAGAAGGTACTAAGTATCTAGTCTCATAATAAGAACTATTAATAAGAAATTTTGTAAAATATGATAAAATTGAGAAAATTTAAGAAGTATACTTGAGAAGTTCGTCATTCTTTGTAGCAGAGAATAAACAGATTATTTCCAAATTGAAACAATTCTTTTCTATACACACACACACACATATATATGTATATATATATTTTTTGGATGGAGTTTTACTCTTGTTGCCCAGACGGAAGTGCAGTGGAGCGATCTCGGCTCACTGCAACTTCCACCTACAGTGTTCAAGCGATTCTCCTGCCTCAGCCTCTGAAGTAGCTGGAATTACAGGCATGCACCACCATACTCAGCTAATTTTGTGTTTTTGGTAGAGATAGGGTTTCACCGTGTTGGCCAGACTGGTCTCAAACTACTGACCTCAGATGATCCCCCCACCTCAGCCTCCCAAAGTGGTGAAAATACAGATGTAAGCCACCACACCCAGCTATTTCCTATGTAGATTTAGCTAATTGTTTTCTGTCTCAGTTTTGTCATCTCTAAGATAAAAGGACTAACTATTGCCAATGGTGATTGTGAGTGTTTCGTGGTATTATGCATGAAAAGTATTCAGCATAATGTCTGGCATATAGTAATTATACTAAAAGTAAATATTAGTTATTATTGATCACAATTTATTCAGTGCTTGCAATATACAAGGTATTTGCAAATGTTAATACCAACTGATATTCATACTAATATTGTAAAGTAGGCATTATCATCCACAAATAATACACGAGTAGCAGATAATCAAAGATGTTTGGTTCATGGCTAAAAAATACTAGTACTGGAATTTGAACCTAACTGTGTCCAAATCTAAAGCTCAAGGATTGTCTATTGTATAAATATATAACACATACTTATTATATGTGAATTTTATGCAACATAGGTATTTTTAATGTTTAAATCATAGTTTTAATGTGTAAAGATCAGAAACGGTTATTCACAATGTAATTGTGCATGTTAATTCTTAAAATGTGATTTATACAAATTTTGACATAAAAATTTTTAAAATTTTTCCAAGTTTTTATAAATTCATAATTCGACAACAAATATAAAATTTTGACAATAATTTTCTCTAGTTATTTATTAAATCATCTATTTTCCTTTTCCATGTTGAATAAAAGTTTTAATTGACAGCAATATAATTTGGTACTGTGAAACACATTTTGGTTATTTTGGTGTAATATTTTGCTATAGCTTAAAAAACCTGCAGCTAGGCCAGTTGAGGTGGTTCACTTGTGCAACCCCAGCACTTTGGGAGGCCTAGATGGGTGGATCACTTGAGGTTAGGAGTACAAGACCAGCCTGGCCAACATGGCAAAAACCTGTCTCTACTAAAAATACAAAAATTACCTAGGCATGGTAGCTGGAATTGCAGCTACGCGGGAGGCTGTGGCAGGAGAATCTTTTGAACCCAGGAAGCAGAGGTTTCAGTGAGCCAAGATCGTGCCACTGCACTCCAGAAAGAGTGGGAGTGAGACTCTGAAAAACAAACAAAAACAAATCCTGCATCTAGGTTATCTAGGACTCAAAATATCTGCCCGTACATGCTCATAGTGAGTGCTCGGTTTTTATTTGGTTTAGAATACTATGAAAACTCCTGTTTTACTTCGCCAAAACAAAATATGATATAATATATTTAAAGAAAGCAAATCATTTGACTCTGAATTTGTTCTTCTAAATATGAGGTGTATATCTTTTCCCAGAAGTTTATTTAGCTCAAATTTCCTGGAACATTTATTTTCATACTTTTTTCTTAATATTTTCTTGTGATTATCTGCAGAAGATATAAACTTCTGTTTAATACAGGTATGGGAAATACGTCTTTCCTGAAATCATTTCTCTATCTTTATCTATAGCAGTGTTTTTAACAAGGGTCATTTTGATCCTAGAACACATATAACAGTGTCTGGATACATTTTTTATTATTACATGGTGGAGAGAGATGCTACTGGAATCTAGTGGGTAGAGGCCACGGATGCTGCTAACCATTCTACAATGTACAAGACAGCCCCCACTCAACAGAAAGATCTGTCCCAAAATGTCAGTGGTGCAGAGACTGAGAAACTTGATCTAGGGATATTATATGATCAAATTCATGATCAATGAAAATTAAGCACAAAAAGTTTTACTTTTTCAAAAATTCACAATTCAGGATGCTATAGATCTTAGATATGCACACAATGCTCTGAATGCTTACATAACCATGGGCTAAAATAACTTACTTGTATGCTCCTCTGTACGTTTACTAATCATTTCTCCAGCTGACTTAGTCTAAAACTTAAGTCCAAGTTGACATTTAAAGTCCATTTTTAGTCTTACTTTCTTCATGAAATTTTCATTAGCTTCAAATTACTTTTATCACACACAGAATATCTCTGAGTATTAGCTAACTAAAATAGAATCCAGTACCCGGTATATAGTAGGCAATAAATTTATGTGCTCTTCCCACTGGCCTCCACCTCCTTTTATGACTTTTGTCTTCTGATCTTATTGACTATTTAGTTGTATAAAGTTTTGCCATTTTAATTAAGCTGTGTTTTGTGAAAGCATGTCTTATTTATTCCATGAAAATACCTTTGTTTACGTTACATCATTTTTTTACACTCCAGAATTGTTAGCACTAAATGTAGTGAATTAATGAAGAATATTAACAAATTGCAAAAGGACCAACATTTTCATACCTGTAGTTCCTAAGCTGAGTAGTGACACAATATTAATGTATTACTTTTGCGTGTGTATTATTTTTAGAATTCTAAGAGTTTAGCAAACTATCAGGTTTTTTAAGATTATGTTTATGCTTAATATAATCCTTTAGTCTGATTTTGAAAAATGAAAACAGATATATTTAAAATATAAATATCTGAGGTATTTGTTTTTATGTATTATATCTTTAACAGCATTTTTACTTGATTAAAAATTACATTTGGTTCTTTACAATTTAATAAAACAATGCAATTTTCTAGCTATTCCTTTTGGGAATTTATCTGTTGATTACAAGAAAAGAGCAAGAATTTTGAATATAGGTAAGACGGAAAAGAAAAAAACACAAAATATCTTGCTAGTTTAACGAAGTTTAAAACGTGTCTGTTTTGTCTTTACAGAAAGTGTGGACTATGGGCCAGTTTTTGTACAAGAACCAGATGATACTATTTTTCCAACTGATTCTGATGAAAAGAAGGTAGCACTGAATTGTGAAGTTCGTGGCAATCCAGTTCCCAGTTACAGGTAGGAATTCACTGTTAATCATTTTTCTTAAGCGTTAAAAACTTTCCATCAGTGATATTCTGACACTCCCAGAGAGGATTATACATATTTGTCTTCTGATTTTTCCTAAGATGGCTTCGAAATGGAACAGAAATAGATCTGGAAAGTGATTATCGCTACAGTTTGATAGATGGCACCTTCATTATAAGCAATCCAAGTGAAGCAAAGGATTCTGGTCATTATCAGTGTCTAGCAACCAACACTTTGGGGAGTATTCTTAGTAGAGACGCTATACTTCAGTTTGCCTGTGAGTAAAATATATCATTTTTCAATATATATGTGTGTATACAGTATGGATTTTTAAACTTTAGTTCAGGAAAGAAAAGCTTAGATCTCAAAGTTTTAAATGTGGTAAAACCACGGTAAGACATGGTAAGAATTTGAATTATGCAAACAGTTCATTTCTTCTTGGGGTATTTTGAAATTTTCTGAAAGATGTGCTGTCTTCAAAATAAACCTGATATACTAGCCTGAGAGGTCAAAGTCCTTTTCATTAAAGTAGATAAAGTTCTAGAAGTCATAACAATGTATTTTGAAACACACCACTTATTGTGTATTATTTTTAAGTCTTTGAGTTCAAATTAAGCTTTCTTTGAGAAAAAAATTTATAATTCAAATATCTTTTGAAATCTGATTCTCTCCATCTCTTTTTTAAAATACCTACTATTGTCTTATCTACTATAGTCACCATTTGCTATGGATTTCTAAGAATATAAGATAGCATATTCTAAAAATTCTGGTTATATTCAGGTAGCAAAAAATACCTCTGAAATGCTAATATTTTAGATTTTGACTATGTCTTCCAGATGTCCCAATTTTGTATTGCAAAAAAAGATACCATATCTGGCTATACAGAGATAGATACGCGCACACACATACACACACACACACACAGGAATATAAGCATTTCTAAAGTAGATAATATACCCGATTAACTGAAAATTAGCCGGGTGTGGTAGTGGGCGCCTGTAGTCCCAGCTGCTTTGGAGGCTGAGGCAGGAGAATTGCTTGAACCTGGGAGGTGGAGGTTGCAGTGAGCCGAGATTGCACCACCACACTCCTGCCTGGGCGACAGAGTAAGACTCGGTCTCCAAAAAAAAAAAAGAAAGAATAGAAAATGTGTGTATATATAATTAACTGAATATATTTATTCTTAAAAACTCTTGAAATTATTTTACTTACAATGAGAACTTACAATAGACTAAAAATAGGCTAATAGGCAAAATATTTTATTATTCCTTAGTAAGTAATCCTACTTGAAATTACATTCTTGAGGATAGGATCTCTAAAAAATACTGAGAAAGACCAGGAATCTTTATATTAATAATTAAACTGTAATTGTATTGGCTACATAAGAGATCATGAAATGATTTTTAAATTAAAATTACACCTGGAAGAATGTAATAATTGATCTTTCTCTATATAATCTTTCTCAGGTATCATTTCTAATTAACCCAGAATTCAGACACCCTATTAAAGAAGTATGAAATAGAAAAGGAAAGAATAAAGACTTGATAATAAATACAGGTTGAGGAGCACCAAGATAGGTCCTAGAAAAATGTAAATATCATCTTTTAAAGTAGATTTGCCTAAGGAATTCAGATAGGTACATTTACATACGCCAAAGATACCAAGATAGCAGCCTAAATAGATTCTTTTTTATTTTGGAAAATATTATGTGGTGTATCACAGAACCTAACAGTTTACATTATGCACAATTAACAAAGTAATCTAATAAACTAAATAATCCTCATAATAGCTCCTTTATTCAATAGTCTTTTCAAGATAGATGCCGCATATCCAGAAAATACGCTTCACAAATATTAATGGCTGATACCTTACACTTTGGCCTACAGTATCTGATACAAGGTATACCAGTTAGGTGTAGCCTGTATGTCATTTGTTTTTCTCTTTGTGGAAGCAAATTATGCCAGCTTTTTCTGCATGTGTTTACAGCAGAAAGCTATTTATTTTACATACCCATATGACTGTCCTAGGTTTTCTGGGAAGACCAAACACAGTTGTAAAATACACTCACCTGAAATGAGGACTTTGGCACCAGCATTTACAGTTCAATGACCAGGCATGGGAAGGAAGTACTAGTTATCCTAAGTATCTTACCTATTTAGCAAAATGCTGTCTTCAACTTGATGTAGAGCAATATCTACTTATTTTTAACTTAAACATTACGGGCTTACATATGTGTTCAGTGGTAGCACCTTACGACTCTACCCCTCTCCACTTTCTAGCAAACTCAGGTCATTGGCTAGATATGCATAAAAACCCACAAGATATCTGGTTAAAGCAGACAGCTACACAGGGAAGACCAATTCTGCCTCAAAGTTGTTTCCCCACCTAGATGCCATTATGCGTATTCTTATGATACTGAAACAAGTCCTTTAGATGTAGCCCCATCTATTTTTCCAGTTTGTCTTTCAAAATAAACGCAAATATGGGCAGTAGGGAGAAAAGATGATTTGATATACCTTGTTAGTGTACCTGGATGGGTGTTTGGGTGCTGTAGGATTCAGGGACTGAGAATCGTTCAGAGATTAGGGAGTGAAAACGAGGTAGGAAGTTGGGGAGAAAAAAGAAAAGGGATTTCTGAAATGAAGTGAAAGAAGACAAAGGCAATGTGAAGCTTAAAAACTTGGTCAGCAGGCCTTGCGCGGTGGCTCACGCCTGTAATCCCAGCATTTTGGGAGGCTGAGCCGGGCCGATCACGAGTTCAGGAGATCAAGACCATCCTGGCTAACACGGTGAAACCCACCTGTACTAAAAATACAAAAAATTAGCCGGGCCTGGTGGCACGTGCCTGTAGCCCCAGCTACTAGGGAGGCTGAGGCAAGAGAATCGCTTGAACCCGGGAGGCAGAGCTTGCAGTGAGCGGAGATCGCACCACTGCACTCCAACCTGGGCGTCAAAGCGAGACTCCGTTTCAAAACAAACAAAAAACTTGGTTGGCAACTTTCCTTTATATTGTGTTTTCTGAAGACTAGGCTTGTAGGTAAATATATTTAATAGAATACACTCACTATTGTTGGAGTGTTTAATGTCTGAAGGGATTTTTGTGGAGGAATGTTTATTACTTCTGTCACATTTTAAAGCTGAAATATTTTATATCCACCAGGCATTATTTATCTAAAAATTTGAATATTCGTTATACAACTAACATTTCAAAATCAATGTATTTAATAGACTGAGACAATTATTAAAGCATACTTAATCAAATTTTGTTACACATTTATTAAATATTGAATATACGAGTCTTAAATGTATTAAGTTTTAAAATCAGACTAAATTTGTAAATCATCAAAATGTTTGCAAAACTCTTCGCTAATACAGTACTTACAGTTATAATTCCTCCTTGTACTTATGCTTGAGGCATATTTGCATATGTTATTCAGTTTATAATAATTGAATATGTATTTTTACCTTTTATACATTAATTTTATCATATGTTATAAAATACCTTTTTAAATTATTTTTTATGCTGTGCTAGTGCTATCATGATCTTCCAAAATCAAACTTAAAGGACTGTATTATCCCATTCAAAGTCTATTTTTGAGTTACCAACCCAATGAGTTTTGATTGCCTCTTTCAAATTCGAGATCTGTTGAACAGACTAGTTCACTTTTGTGATTAACCATTATTATTGCTATATCAATGATACCTTTTAAATCTTCAGCTTTTACTTTTGCCTTTTAGAATATGACAACGTCGCTTGAAATTATGTGATTCTAAAACTTGTTGAACAGTGTTTAATAAACATAGGATGGGGCTCTCCTAATAATGGCCATAAAAAATGTACTAATTTGTATTTTATAATAAGTGTATACTTAATTGAAAAAGTTATCCATATACTAACATCATATCAAATTATCCATATACTAACAATTATTATATTTATTATGAAAAGATAAATATAATAAAATGTAAATATATATCATTGACATTATCTTTTGCATGAAAATTACATATTTTCAAAGAAAAATTTCTGATTTTTAGTATCATTAAAGTCAGATGGTGTTTTGTAGATTCAGCATATATATATATGTATGCATAATTAGTATACTGACACTCCCTTAATGCTAGGAGTACTGTTACTTAACCAGAAATATATTTTAAAATATTCTACCTTTCCACTAATAACAGCTTGTCTTCCTGCTCCCAACCCCTTGTCAGGCATAGATTGATCGCTTTTCAATGACTATAATGTTATAGAGACTAAAATCTAGGTGCTGCAGGAGCATATTAGATAGCATCAAGTAAGTTCTGGTGGTAGATAGGATAACATTATTGCTAAGCCAGATAGTAAAAAATGTTTTTAAAAAATAGGTTTTGAATGTCTCAAGCTCACATTGATAGCTTATATTTACTGAATGCTTACTTTTGTGGCAGGCAATGCTCTGTTTTAAATATAGTAACTCATCCTCATAACCAACACATGAGTTGTTCATGTTGTAAAATGTAAATTCATTTTTCAGATGATACCTGTAATTTAACCCTAAAGATACTCAGTCTTTTCCTATTCCAGTATAAATATGTATTGGATTTCTTTTTGACCTAGCCAGTTTGATTTTAGAAGTTCTTCTGAACTTAAATTGGAATGTTTTTAAAAATCTCATGCTTGCTCCCTTAGTCATTTTACAAATTATTAACATCTGTGTAACAAAAATTAACGTTAGTAATGGAAATAAGCATGCAGTCATAGTGTCCTGCATTACTTCTCATTGTTCAAATGTAGTTTAAAACCACTTATTTAATTTTCCTTACAGAAGTTTAAGAGTTTAGGAGACATTGACTTTCTTTCCAATCTTGGAATTTCGGGTTTATAGTTAGTAGTCTTTCTTACTAACATATTTTTTTCTTTTAATAAAACCTTTCTTCATAATTTCATTATTGATTGAAAAAGCTACAGTTAGGACCTAGAAAGCTAAATTTTCTAAATTAATTTGAGACAGGACAAAGGTAACTGCAGCTATTGTCAAAAGCTGATATCATCATAGGTCCTAGCTTTTGCAGAAAATGATAAGGAAGTGAGTGTTTTATTAATACCTGGTGATGTAGCAAAATAAAGTTATATGTAGCATTTGGAAAAATTAAGCAAATATAAAGCAAGTTAAATTGTTTTTAAAGTTTCATTTCTATTCATTTGTCATCCAATATATTAACAAATATAAAGCAGCAAATGTATGCTTATATACTAGTGTTATTTTGTTAAAATATTTAATGTTTACCTCTGTCCAAAGGTGATTTTTTTGACTTGCCGTATAAGATATATGCTCAAAATGTATGCATAATTAAGTAAATATAATCCTAGGAAAAATAGACCTTATAACAGCTCAAGATAGTACAGGTCAAGATAGTACAGACCATAAAGTGAGACAAATATTTCCCTGGTGGTCAAAGCAAAAGAAAGAAGTAAAAACATGTGAAGGAATCTAACAGGATCAAATTCCCCTGCACACTCAACACTTCCTCAGAGAAGCAAATCTCCTCTTGACAAATTTTCATAGGAATTTTTCATTTGAGGATGTTTATTGCAACCCCTACAACATCCCTACGTCAATTCAATGGCAAGTTTAATTAGCTTGACATAAAGCCAAAAATGTCTTTAACCAGAACTAGAATTTAATCATGAAGCCATTCACTTTATTCACTGATTAATTATTTTTTTTTTTCCTAATTTTGATTTGGACAACAAACAGATTTGAGCAGCTGCTCTGAGGTGGTTCATCCACCCCTAACCTGCCTCAAGGGCTTAAATGTCTACCCATGAGGAACTTCATTTTAAATTTCCTCTAAATAAATATTTATCTATAAACATGATTCAGCTTAGTTAGTGTTAATACTTAGTTTAGCATTAATAAACCTAACCCTCACAAGGGTGTAGTAAAAATTAATGAGGTGGAGAAGTCATGTTAGTGAACTGGTTTTTAAGGTTAAAATTAAAAGCATAAGCACAAAGCTGGAGTGATTTTCTAGGGATGATTATTACTGATTATTAATGAGATTATGTTTGACAAAAGATATTTTATTCCTGAAGCCTATGTTTATCATAAGGATAATTTCCTCAGCTGCTGTAGTGATTTCTCTTCAGTGACAAGCAAGAATACGCTATATAAAACTTTGTCACTCTCACACTTCTCAAACCTCCTTCAGAAATCCAAAGCTTCTAGCAGTTTCTCCACAGTTGGGATTTTTAGAAATAATTCATGCCAGAAAGTCAAACATATAATGAATCAGGAATAAAATCTCCCTATGCTGTATCTTACTTCAAAAATACCTTTATATGCAATTCTTGGTAAATTGATAGTTCCTATCTAAATTTGAACATACTGCTTTTCAGGGCATTTAGTGATTCAGATCCAGAATATTCCATTAGTTTTCCTTGAAGCAGTTGATTAAAATAACCTACTTAACTCTTTGAGAGATTATATGACTTTTGTAGGCTTTGTATTTAAGCCCTTTAATTTAACCTTTCATTTTCATTTAAAACTCAAAAATTACTTCTCTGGCTTCTTTCATAACTTACTCTCCTAAGGTAAAATTGTCCTTAGAGTTTAAAGCCACATTTTACTGGTAGTGTTTAATATCTAATAAAATGATTTGAATAATCACAAACTCCACAGTATATGCAAAGCTTTAATTGATTAGTCTCTGAGGCTTATCCTGTAATAACTTTATTAAATCATTTGAATATTAATCTGAATGAAAGAGTCACATTGACATGGATGAATTTACTAGCTGTAAAATTATTAGATGTTATTACAAAATAAATTAATGTTTGCAATTTTATCTTCCATACACAAATGGCTCTCTTTTTTTTAAGGAAATCACAACTCACAATAAAATAATGTTTAAGTGTTTCTTTAAAAGTATAATTACTTTGGTCATAATAGATACAGTAACTGTGAGTGTGTAATCCCTTGGCAAAATACAGTATGGATTATTGGATTAAGTTCAAAGGAAATAATTTAAAAATCAAAAATACATAATTTTATGCTTTACTTTAAAATTTTGTAGAGATGGTGTCTAGCTGTGTTGCCCAGGCTGGTCTTGAACTCATGGTTTCAAGTGATCCTCTTGCCTCAATCTTCCAAAATACTGGGATTATAGGCATGAGCCAAGATACCCAGCCTAATTTTATACTTTAAAAGGAAATTATGAAAAATGAGTGAAAGTTGAAGTCTGTTGTAGACTACCCTCACACTCTTATTTCTTTTACATAAATTATAAATTTGCAAGTATTTTATTTATTAAAGTACAACCAAACAGGTACTTTCATTATTTATGAAAATAATGAATAACTCTGCCTTTATTTGACAGATGACCTGCAACAAAATAGTTCTGTTTTCCTGGCTTGGCACAGGGTATATTTTACCATAGTGCTCTTTTGTTTTGCTTTTAGAGATTCAGAAAGTCAGTTCTTCATTCAAGTTGTAAAGCAGCCAGGATCAGGGACTGTATACATCTTCTGACCTTCAGTGCTCAAGCACATTTACCTAATTCATTGTCCTTAGTCCTTAGCCCTTAGCAGAGTGTTTGTGGAGATCTTTCCCAAGCATAGGAAATTCCAAAACACTGAAGAACAATAGATGTTTTAAATTTCACTTAATGGTGTCAGGTTAACATGATAAAATAGCAACTGTGTCTCAGGATAGCTTATGATCTTGTTGAGTATAAAGACTCCAATATAACACACAAAAAAATCAACAAAGGGGCAGTATAAATAAAGGGGCAGATAGAGGCTATTCTAAGATCATTTTATTCCACAATAAAATGTTTCATTGAGGGACAAGTCAGAACAGAATATGTAGTACCCCAGAGTTCTTGCAGACTTAATTTTACTTGAGTCAAAGAAACAACAATTATTACGCATTGACTGTATTACGCACCAAGTGCTAAACATTGCTAAGTTTCTTGTATAATGAACAGCTAGATGGATAATTGATACATAGATATATAGAGAGATATAGATGTGTGTGAATATATATATATGTAGTAGGTATGAGTGTATATATATATATATAATATATATATTTGAGAAGGAGTTTCAATCTTATTGCCCAGGCTGGAGTGCCATGGTGCGATCACGGCTCACTGCAACCTCCACCTCCCATGTTCAAGCCATTCTCTTGCCTCAGCCTCCCAAGTAGCTGAGATTACAGGCATGTGCCACCATGACTGGCTAATTTTTTGTATTTTTAATAGAGACGGGGTTTCTCCATGTTGGTCAGCCTGGTCTTGAACTCCCAACTTTAGGTGATCCTCCTGCCTCAGCCTCTCAAAGTGCTGGGATTATGGGCGTGAGCCACTGTGCCTAGCCTTATATATATTTTAAAATAACATGATAATAGTAAAATTTATTGAACATTTAAATTGTAGGCCAACTACTAAACATATTTAATGCATCACCACCCCTTTTTTTTTTTTTTTTTTTTTTTTTTTGAGACAGAGTCTCGCTCTGTCGCCCGAGCTGGAGTGTAGTGGCCGGATCTCAGCTCACTGCAAGCTCCGCCTCCCGGGTTTACGCCATTCTCCTGCCTCAGCCTCCGGAGTAGCTGGGACTACAGGCGCCCGCCACCTCGCCCGGCTAGTTTTTTGTATTTTTTAGTAGAGACGGGGTTTCACCGTGTTAGCCAGGATGGTCTCGATCTCCTGACCTCGTGATCCGCCCGTCTCGGCCTCCCAAAGTGCTGAGATTACAGGCTTGAGCCACCGCGCCCGGCCTATCACCACCCCCTTTAATCCTCACATCAATTTGATGAAGGAAGTTCTATTATTAACCTAATACATAAGTGGAGAAAATAAAATGAAACTGAGGGAAGTCAAGGTATTTCTGCAGCCACACAGCTAGTAAGTAATAAAACAGTAGCTCCAAATCAAATTTAACATCAAACTTTGTACTTAAAATCTTTGTAATACTGCCATGTTCAACTAAAACATACTTTGCATTACGTTTTTTTGTTTTGCATGTGTGTAATTAATTTATGCATGTAGAAGTTACTCATTCTTTGATCTCTCTTGGACATTGTTCTGTAGTGAGCAATGAATATACTAATAGTGCTTGAGGCTAGCAGAATCAGTACAAACCCTTATATTTCATATAAATTTCCTTGCCTACCTGGAATACCTGACCACTTTTTCTATTTCCTAACATCTTTCTTCTTTACTCCAGCCCTACTATACTCCCTCTGTATTCCTTATTGGAATTACCTATGCAAAGCACAATTCTGACTAGGTTGCCCCTACATAAATCTTTGATGGAGTACATTAATTGCATGGAAGTTTGTAATTTGCCCTACAGGTGTACAGAGGACACAAAATAATAAGACTGTTGCATCAGGAATATGTATCCAGAGAACTCTGTAGGGAAAGTCACATTATGGGGTGATTTTAATATTCCAGGTAAAAAGGGCTTTGAATTCTCCCTCTGCGGGAGGCTTGAAAATAAATGAGAATTTGTGAATCAATGAATAGGTGGTGGTGGGAGTATAGAAACATATGGGGGAGTTAGAATGACATCAAGATTCTGAGCTTGATCAATGCAATTGAAAAATTTATAACGCCGTTAGATAATCAAATCACACAGATAAGGAATGTAGATTTCTGGGAGAATCAGTAAGTTCAATCTGAGGTACATTTATTCTGACCTTTAGGAGGAAATACCCAACATTTAACAATATTTGTTGGTGCTCAAGAAAGGCAGGTGGGAACTGGCCATAAAACATGTTGAGAGATTCAGTAAAACTAAGGGAATGTTTCACCAACGAGAATTTTACTAGGAAAAAAGACAACAGACCTAAACTTTAGGAGCATATGCGTTTCTCTCACAGAGAGACAATGAAAAGTAGAAAGAAAGAAGCTAGTAAAAGAGAGAGAAAAGGATGATCCAGTAAAATAGAGTATAGTGATGTTCAAAATTTAAGGTAGGGACTGATGTCAGATGCTAAAGTAATTCTCAAAAAAGAACTTTGGGCCAGGTGCTGTGGCTCACACCTGTAGTTACAGCACTTCGAGAGGACGAGGCAGGAAGATCACTTGAGGCTGAGAACTCAAGTCCAGCCTGGGCAATATGGCAAGCCCTCATCTCTACAAAACTCAGCCAGACGTTGTGGTTTCTGACTGTAGTTCCAGTTACTTGGGAGGCTAAGGTGGAACGATCTGTTGAGCCCAGGAGTACTAGGTGAGCTGCGGTTACTCTGCTGTAGCAGGATGAGCCGCAGACAAAACCTCTCAGACACCGAGTTGTAGAAGGAAGGGCGTTATTCAGCTGGGAGCATCAGCAAGCTACTGCCGTAAAATCCGAGCTCCCCGAATGCACAATTTCTGTCCCTTTCAAGGGCTCACAACAGTAAAGATTTTATATGAAAGGGTCGTGATTGATTGAGCAATCTAGGGGATACGTGACAGTGCTTTCATGCACTGATAGAACAGGGTAGGGAGTTTCACAATGTTCTTCTATACAATGTCTGGAATCTATGAATAACATTGGTTTCTAAGTTATGAGTTGATTTTTAACTACTGGGTTTAGGCCAGGCAGGCCCAGGCCTGGTTTTGGGCCTGGCGCCGGGCTGCCTGTCTTTGGTTTTACTTCCTTGTTTTTCTCTTAAAACAGGTACTGAGTATAAAACAGTATAAAACAATATAGTAGCAGTTCCTCACTACTGCACTGTAGCCTGGGCAGTAGAGTGAATTCTGTCTCAGAAAAACAAAAGCAAACAACAGCACAAAAAAACAAAACAAAACAAAAAAGATTGGGATTGAGACTTTTAAAGGCCAAGTTCAGTATGATAGAGAAATCATAATCCAAGGCAAATCATTTTCCAGCTTTTTCTATAATGATTAGGCTACCCTAAACTATATATAGACCTCAAAGTAATAGGTATCATAATGAATATTGATTTTGGCCGTAACAGGAATGAAGATGTGAATAACATAGCTTCGTGGACATGACATGAGACTGAAATCGAGGCGGTATTTAGTAGTAGAAAGACGAGAGTCCGTCTAGAGGATGAGGCTGAAATTAGAAAACAGAGTCTAGTGAAATGAATTTCTCCTTTCCAAGTAAGGTATCTAGATCCTCTACATTTTCTTCTTCCAGGGAAATATTCTGCCATATGGAATATAGTCAGCGTTGTAAATATTATGTCCAACTAGAAAAATTAAGAGTCTGGATTCTCACATTTTAACCTATAAGCTTAAAGTAAGTAAACCATCTTTATATCAGCCAGGAAGGTATTCAATTTCTAGAAATATTTTCTTCATTCTTGAGAACTAATTTTCATTTCATATCTTTAGAATGTTTTTCAATAAAGTATAACTCTTATCATAATAGAACTGGAAACCAATATAATCTTGCCATAATTCTCTAACGTCCAGTGAAAAAGTCTCATGATCATTAGGCTAAACTGATGATCTTCCCATTTTAAAAAATGCAGAGAGAAGGAAGTAAGAGGATAGCAATTCTTTCTAAGAAGTCTCGCTAATTCCCTATGTGTTGTGCAGAAGGGCTTTAGCACCTGTGAATTCATGGCCTCAGTTCCTAGGGAAACTTTCTGCAGTGTTTTGTTTTTGTTTCTGTTTTGAGTCTAAGTCAGTATTTTTGGCAATTTCTAGTGCTACAGGTGGGATTTCTCAGGGTAAATTCTAACAAGTCACCTTCTGTATCTGACACTGGAGCTTTTTTAAAAGTTCAAGGCCTCTTCAGTTACTGCAATGTCAGCCTTGGTTCAAACTCTAAATGGTGCTGTGTGAGTCTTGTGTAGAGAGGCTCAGATTAGAAACACCTTATCTTTCACAACTTCCTTAGAATACCCTCAGACAGTGGACTGTAGATCTATTCTACAAGAAGTTGTTTAAAATGGTACCTCTGGAAGTTACATTTGTGGTGTTTATAGTCTAAGTGTAGACTCAGATGTGATCAGAATAACTTCTGTATGCCAGAGAGATATTCTGTTCATTCCATGGGACTTAAGGGGCAAGTATGGAGTATAACTGTGCACTTTATTCTAGAATCTGTTGGAAGACTAAATAGTTTGAGAACAGGCTAATCACATAGTGTAGGGTAGGAAAAGCTAAAACAATGAAAAATATTAGCTCTTTGTCTAAATCTATTCATATGCTTGGGACACGGTTAATGGTTTATGAAATGGTTACCATACCCCAATAAAGTTCACACTCCTACAAATGACCTCAAGGTCATTTATTATTGGGACTTTGTCATTTTTCCAGCTTTCTCTATAATTACTAGACTATCGTAAACTGTATATAGTCCTCAAAGCATTTCATGCTCAATTATTATATCATGTCTTTATATTATGTTTTCTCTGCCTGCTGAGCTACTGTTCAGTAACCCACGTCTCTGCTTCTGTCTCCCTCTCCCTCCCTCTCCTTCCCTCCCTCTGTCCCTCTCCCTCCCTCTCCTTCCCTCTCCTTCCCTCCCTCTCTTTCTGTGTGTCTCTCTGTCTCTCCCTTTGTCTCATATGATTCCTTTATTTCTGGTAACATTTCTTTGCAACAATTTATAACAATGGCTGAAGCCATTCCAAGCACACCACTGAATTTGTTAGACTATAAACTCATTGAGGGCAGATTTCATGGTTTTTTTTTTTTTATTTCTTTGTTTTAGTTTAATAACCAACCTCTAACATGTAAGTTCATAGTCAACACTTAGTGAATGCTGGCACAATGTGTGAGTGAATTAATAAAACATCCGCCAGTACCACAGTAGCCACTACCGTCCAAAAGAATTCCCTTATGAGAACTGTGAGAAGAATGATTCCTCCTTCTTAGGCGGAACATACAGAGCCATCTTTAACAATTGCAATAGAGAATCAAGATAAATCCTACAATTTATGCAGAAATACTTTATCAATTATAAGACCCCCAAATAGATAATAGTCAAATAATTGTTACATTGAAAATGAATATTAATAACTATATTAATGAATAGAATTAATGTTAATATTAATACAAATGTTAATACCCATTTTAATGCAGTAATATTTTTACACATTATTTTGCATACTATTGGCAATATCTTATATATCATATTAGATGTCTGAAGCAAACTAAGATACCCCTGAAAAATATAGGAAAGTTACCTTTTTAAAAAAAGTGATTTTAGATGTGACCTTAAGTGCAGAGAGAAGAAAATGCTCTGAGTTTCCTTTTTAAATATAGTTTTAGAAATCTAGCAACATCTCTATTGATCTCTGTGGCAATAAAAGTTTCCCATCCATTTCATAGTGCCATTGGGTTGTAAACTTACAGTTAGGATATAGTGATAGAATTTATCAAACCAAGCAACAAAACTTGTTAAGTTTTTTGAAAATGTACGTGCAAATGTTATTCTATTTGAGTTGCCAACGCTTAAGGTGTCTACTCAGTGCTACTGCCATAATTCATGTCAAAATATCCAGAAAAAAATAGTTTACTCTTTCAGTCAGTTTTTTAAAGATCTTGTTTTCCAGGCCATCATAAGAAAAAAAAGAAAGTGTTTATGTCACACCTCTTAACAGGTGAATGAATTTAGAGAACTGTCTTTCCTCACTCACAGGAAATTAAATAGCATTTTCAAAGCACTACATCTGTCACAACAGAATAACCAAAAATGTGTCTATAAACTGTCAGCAAACAGCATCAAATAAGGTCATTTATATCAATTATGTTTTCATAAACATAGTAAATCATCCACCTAAGAAATCACAACCATTACAGACTTATTTAAATTATAATTCATGGAATTTTATGAACAGTCATTAAATTAACAAAATAACAAATCGTATAATGTCTGGGATGGAACTAGGATGTTTATCAACCAAAATTTCTGTGTATCTGTGCACTAATACGCAAGCAGGCCTAGAAACTTGGCCTTTAATTATTTTCCAAATTCCATTGTAAGAACACTAACAGTTGAAAAAGCTACGAATGTTTCCTTATCGATTTTTTTAAAACCCTCGTGAAAAATAGAATATATGTACTTGCCTTTAGAAAGCATTCTGTGGCAGAAGTTTTATTCATCTTATTTAGTGATAGTTCGCTTTCTAGAGTTTCTTGAAGTTACTTCTTAAGATGTTATAAAAATATTTTTATTTTAATTTATCTCATTTTAGAAATGAAAAAAAAAAACAAGGCCTTGCTCATAGACACTACAATAAAATATTCTTACCAACTTGCTCAATTTTAAAAAATGTTAGACATTTAGATTTTATTTATATCTAAACATTAATGACAATGCTAATAATAATTGCTAAGATTTATTAAGTGATTATTATATTTGAGACACTCAGGTGAACGTTTTGTATTTACCTTCATTTTGAACTTCAAAAAATCCTACAAATTAGGCATTATTTACATTTATAAACATTTTGAACATTAGGAAACTGTGCCTGAGGAGGCAGCCAACTTGCTCAAGGTAGCGTAGTTAAAAGGAGATGGAACAGATATTTATCTTTCTTTATCTGACTCTATATCTAGATCTCTTAAGAAACTAAAGAAAATCTCGTAATGTTTATAGGTGTTACACGTGTGCTATCTCTCTAAATCATCTGAACCATCCTGAGGCTGTGCTTAGTATTCTCACAGTCTCTAATTTTGAGATCAGACAATTGAAACGAAAAGGATCATATATCCTCTTTATGGTCACACGGCTCAGCTTACTGAACTTAACCTATGTAATACATCTGATGATGTACATATGCACATTTAGGCCATCCTTTTTTATTTTTAATTCATTATTTTTATTTTATTCCGACTCTTATTTTAGATTCAGTGGTTTATATGCAGGTTTGTTACCTGGGTAGATTGCATGATGCTGAGGTTTGGATTACGAATGGTCCTGTCACCCAGTTACTTAGCATAGTACCCAGTAGTCAGTTTTTCACCCTTTCCCCCAACCCCACTTAATGTTTCTAGTTTCTGGTTTTGCCGTCTTTATATCCACATGTACCCATTATTTATCTTGTACTTATAAGTGAAAACATTTGCTATTTGATTTTCTGTTCCTGCATTAATTTGCTCAGGATAATGGCCTCCAGCTGCATCCATATTGCTTCAAAGACATCTTTCATTCCTTTTTATAGCTGTATAGTATTCCATTTAAAAGGTAACTTTCCTATATTTTTCAGGGGTATCTTAGTTTGCTTCAGACATCTAATATGATATATAAGATATTGCCAATAGTATGCAAAATAATGTGTAAAAATATTACTGCATTAAAATGGGTATTAACATTTGTATTAATATTAACATTAATTCTATTCCATTTTATAGCTGTGTAGTATAGATGTATCGTATTTCTTTATCCACTCCACTGTTGGTGGGCACCTAGGTTGATTGCATGTCTTTACTCTTGTGAATAGTGCTTCAGTGAACATGTGGGTGCATGCATCTTTTTGGTAGAACTGTTTGTTTTATTTTGGGTGTATACCCAGCAATGAGATTGCTGGGCGGAATGGTAATTCTCTTTTAAGTTATTTGAGAAATCTCTGAACTACTTTCCTCAGTGGCTGAATGAATTTTCATTCCCATCAACGGTGTACAAGTTGTTTTCTTTTCTCAAGTCTCGCCAACATCGGTTGTTTTCGACGTTTTAGTAACAGCCGTTCTGACTGGTGTGAGATGGTATTTCATTGCGATTTTGATTTGCATTTCTCTGATGATTAGTGATGTGGAGCACTTCTTTGATATGTTTATTGGCTGCTTGTTTGTATTCTTTTGAGAAATGTCTGTTCATGTATTTCACTCATTTTTAACGGGATTATTTGGTTCTGTTAAAGTATTTAAGTTCCTTATAGATTCTGAATATTAGACCTTTGTCAGAAGTGTGGTATACAAAGATTTTCTCTGACTCTGTACGTTGTCTACTGTTTGGAGAGTTTATTTTTCTTTGCAGAAGCTTTTTCGTTTATTTAGGTATAGCTTGTCAATTTTAGTTTATGTTGCATTTGTTTTTGAGGGCTTACTCATAAATTCCTTCCTGAGGCCAGTGTCCAGAATGGTATTTCATAGATTTTCTTTTAGGATTCTTATAGCTCGAGGTCTTACATTTCAGTCTTTAATCTTTCTTGAGTAGTTGTTTTTTGTATATGGTGAAATGTAGAGGTCCAGTTTCATTCTTCTGCCCATAGCTAGACAATTATCTCAGCATCATTTATTGATTAGTAAATCCTTTTCTCATTGCTTAATTTTGTCAAGTTGAAGATCTGATGGCTGTGGATGTACAGCTTTATTTCTGTGTCCTCTATTCTGTTCCATTGGTCTGATTTTGTACACGTACCAGACTGTTTTGGTTACTGTAGCCTTATAGTGTAGTTTGAAATGAGGTATTGTGATATCTCCAACTTTGTTATTTTTGCTCAGGAATGCTTCAGCTATTCGGACATTTTTCTTGTTGTTACATATGAATTTTAGAACTTTTTTTTAGTCGTCTGAAAAATGATACTAATAGCTTGATAGGAATAGTGTTGAATCTGTAGATTACTTTGGACAGGATGGGCATTTTAATGATATTGATTCTTCTATTCCATTAACATGGAATGTTTCTTCATTTGTTTATGTCATCTAGAGATTTCTATCAGCGGTGTTGTATAGTTCTTCTTGGAGAGATCTTTCACCTTATTGGTTAGATTTGTTCCAAAGTATTTTTTGTAGATCATCCTTTTTTAAAATCTATACAACAGTGTATTCACAAAAGGCTGGTGGGATACTTAAGCACACTGATTATGCCAATACAGTGACACAAAGAGAAGATGCATGACAACTTTCATGCATGGCTTTCATTTGAATGTTTTTTTTTTCAAGAATTCAAGCAATATATAGTTTCATATTATGTTGAGGACTTCATATTGTTTTTTATTATGTGTAGATAAAACTGAAATAGTCCTAATTCCAGGAGAGGTAAAATAAATAGAATTAATGTAATTTGAGTATAAATATTATCAGGTCATACATGATTGAAGGGAACATCAAGAATGTGGAAGTATCAGTAAGGTCATTTACCTTGGTTTTAGCATCTAAAATAAGTACAGTCCAGCCTATTGTAATTGTTTTACTCACCTTAAAAGAAGGCCTACCTTTAGAAATTAGGGATATTCAAATATTCTACTTTACTTCAAACTATTTTCTAGCATCAAAAATTTATACCTAATGCTGTTGTGAGCATAAACTAAAATAAGTTGAATACCTAGTAATATTAAGTATTTTTCTACTTTCAAAGTTAATGTTTAGAAGCCAAGCTTTAACTGCAATTCAGACTTCATTATCTGAGCTTTCAAAATTTAAGAATACCAGAAATATAAAATTTATAATATTAATTTAATTACAACATTTTTTCTAAGATAACCTGTATTCTATTGTAAATATGGGTAAGACTAAATGAATATTTAAATATAAAACATACAAATTCACTGTCAACCTAACCATGTTTACAACCCTGGCATCTCTGCATCATATTTAATACGATATTTTCTTTCATGTTGCTAAATACATTTCAGCATGACAACTAGCTAAGGACAAACAAAATTTAATAATACATGCACTTTTACATGATCTTTTGAACTTGAAATTTTGTCCTTGCCCAGGGTCCACTGAAACTCTTCTGCCACAAAGCAATATCCTGCATCTTTGCTTATAACAGATGTTGCTTTTTTCCCCCGGATTCTGACATGAAGACAAATTACCATCTTCCTATATAACTATAAAACAGAATTGCTTTTCTCATTCATAGATTATGCAGACTTTGTGGGCCTGTCTCATTTCCAAAATGCACAGCGTTTTACAGAGGGGTAGAAAAAAACGACAAAACAAAACAGCCGTGCCTGCTGTAACACAATCCTGCACTAAAATCTGACTTTGTTGTCTGTTTCTTACAAAATTCAATTAAAATGTATTTCTTTCTTTAGTTTAAAAAGTAATTACTGGTTAATTATTAATCATATCTAATTTTTCAAGTGGTAAATCACTGGTAAACAATGACAGGAAAAACATAAGGCCAGCCAGTGATTCAACATTTACTTTTGAAAAGATCTTAGTAAGAGAAAAGCAGCTCATTGGATATTGAATTCTTTCATAAATAGAAGAGCTCATTAGAGAAATTTTCACCTCCTAAAACCTCATTTAATAAACAAGATGATTTTTCTCAATGGCTTAATAAAGGCATGTAATCTGGTGATTCAATTTACATTAATGATGATAAACTGTGAGAAGTTGATCTGGGGAGGTGTATGTATATGTATCTGTTTGGTTAAAAGGTGGATTTGATTACACTAAAAAGTATAAACAGCAGTCTAGGTCATCAACTTGTATTGCTTTATTACAAAATATTAATCATAATAAACATTAGAAATTAACATTAGCTCAAGCAAAAATTGAGGGTTAGTTTGCTGTTGGCCTTTTGTTCTGTTAGAGAAAATAGTATCTATCCTATTTATGGCCTCTCTCCTAGTAAAAGAGTAAAATAGAAAATAAGTGAGTTGCTCTTTCTTCCAACAGAGTGGAGCCCAGTATAATGAAAGAGATGGAAAAAAGCAGGTATTTTGCTCTCCTTAGAAGGACAAAGCCACTGAGAGATAATATAGAATGGGAAGTAGACAAACTGTTTAGTATAGTCATAGAGAACAATGGAGTAGAGATTTGCAAGAGGATGAGTTGCCAGTCACATCAAATTCAGCTAATTTACAGGGAATAAGGATAAAGGAACAACATTTGTCAATTAATAGAGCACAGTTGTGTATAAAAGTAGCACTTCCATTAGAGGAATGAGGTAGAAGCATCTAGGATGTCAAGAAATGAATATACAGTTAGAAACTGGGAACATCAAGACTGTGGAAGTCTCAGTAATGTCATTTCCCTGGGTTTTGGCTTCCAAACTAAGCACAATTCAGCCTATTGTATCTGTTGTACTCACCTTAAAAGAAGTCCTACTTTTAGAAATTAGGGATATTCAAATATTCTGTTAGTTCGAACTAGTTTCTAGCACCTAAAATTTATAGCTACTGTTGCTGTTGTGAGCATAAACTAAAATAAGTTGAATACCTAGTAATACTAAGAAGTGTTTTCCTACTTTAAAAGTTAATGTTTAGAAAGCAAGCTTTAATTGCAATTCAAATTTTATGATCTGAGCTTTCAAAAATTTACTTCTTTGGACGTTAGGCAAGAGGTGGGTAGTGGAATTTACAGTAAAAGTTAAGGGGGTACGAAGGTACATGAAGTGAATCTTGGGCGGGTTGTTTTCTTATCTGTAATTGAGGAATGAAAGTAATATTTATCTCATAAGAAATATATGGGGAAAGACATGTGAGTCTGTTGCTCGATCTCAGAGTCTGGGATCTTGAGTTTGCTTACGGGTGTATGTCAAATGCTTTATACAGTGTCTGGTGCATGTGTATGATATGTATAATAGTGTGAAAATATTAATATTATTGAAGTTAATAGTATCAATCTTCAGTATATTATAGTTATTTATATTCTTGTTTTTTGTCTTTTACTAGTGAAAGAAATCCATTTATCCTTCTACCAGATATTAAGTGAACATTTACAATGAAAGAGATACTATCCTGTAGTAATCCTAACAGTAATACTGACAGATTACTACTCACTTTTGGTGCCTTCTCTTCCTGCCACTCACTCTCTCCTATCGTCCTGCAGGTTTTTGGCACATAATATTCTAACCTTAACCGTCTGCATACCTTATTTGTGCACTCTTTTTAGATGATGTTTTTACCCTTGGCCGCCCCCTTGGACTTGGTATAGCTCTGCAGTCTTCCCTCGATCTCACAAAGCCACCTGCCCATTAGGGTCTTGTTCTCCCAGATGCCTGGCGTGCTGATTCCCTAGATCTTCTTACGTTTCCCTCTTACAACTCAGGATCCCAGCTCTGATACCATTTTCCTCAAAGAGCCCTTCCCTGAGCTCCCTAAGTAATTCGTTTTGAAAATCGACTTCTTTTCTTTTCATAGGTGTCATAGTGAAATTATGTGCCTCCGAGTTTTTGGAGGTTTGATATTGCATTAATGCATTAGCAATCCGATGGAAAAAGCAATAAAATATGTTCTGTGTTTATAGTCACTCACATACAAATACACGAAAGTGTACATTCTTCTCTTAGCAATTTTCATATACCACAATTATTGTTTGTTTCCACTAAGAGGTATAAAAGCTTCAAATATTGAGATCATATTTGTGAACTGTTAAGGACAAAAAGAATCATTGGCATATAATAAACATGCATTGCATTAATAAGTGAATATCAGTTACATGAAGAGGAATTAGTTGCTTCTGCCTTAATCTATATAACGAGTATTAACAAAACACCCTTTTTGTGCCAGGTACTGGAGTAATCATCTTCCATCTCTTTGTCTGGAGACCTTGTATTCATTCAAGGTTTGCATCAAATGTCAACTTTTCTTTCGCATCCTCTCTATAACCTCCTTCCTTCTATGCTTCAACAGCATTATCATACCTTGCTATATTGTAGGAATTTTTATACAGAAAATTTTCATATGTCTTCATGAAAATATAAATGTCTGAAAGTTTGGGACAACATCTTTGAATTCTCAAGAATAAAGAACAGTCACTGGGACACAATAAATGTATATCAGATTAACAACAACAACAACAAAATCCCAGTAATCAGAAGAGGAATTCAAATATATATGTCACATTACCTATTTTTAAAATACTATGAAAATTGTAATACTGTAGATTTTAATCATTTTTTTATTTTACCAGGAAAAAATTATGGCTTATAATATTATTAATATAATGCATATTTAAATGAGTATGATATATAAAATAACTGAGAAATGATATACAAATTAATGATATAAATACTTGAACAATATATTTTAAGTAATTTAAACAATTACTTACAGTGAAGGGGAAAATATCAGAATTTTTAGATGAAAGTGGCTAAGATAAATTATATTTATCTCATACTTACTGAAAATGTCTCTTCTAAAGTATAAACTAAAAAGTGTTATTGCCTAAGCCACCTGGAACTCTTTTACAGCCCATTAATTAATAGCAATGTGTGATTTGTTTAGTTTATTGCATTTTCCACAACTCATTAAATTTGGGCTTATAAGTAGCTGTAACCTGGTTTGGTTTCACTTGTTTTAATTATTTTTTGATGATTTAAGACACTAGCCATATGGATTCAAGTTTTTTAGTTTTTATTTTGCTACATCATACTATAGTAAAACTATTACTGTTTTTATTGATTTTTTTTTTTAAATTCATTTGTTTTTCTTGAGAATTTGTGACTGATTTTCATGTTATACTGCATAATTCAGTAATTTCACACATTAACAACATCCAGGGACATGTGAGGATGAGTATTCTAGCTTCTGAAATGTTCTAAGGATATATATATGTGTGTGTGTGTGTGTGTGTTTTTAGATGGAGTCTCACTCTGTTGCCAGGCTGGAGTGCAGTGGCGTGATCTCGGCTCATTGTAAGCTCCCCCTCCTGGGTTCACACCATTCTCCTGCCTCAGCCTCCGGAATAGCTGGGACTACAGGCACCTGCCACGACGCCCGGCTAATTTTTTGTATTTTTTAGTAGAGACGGGGTTTCACCATGTTAGTCAAGATGGTCTCAATCTCCTGACCTTGTGATCCACCCGCCTCCGCCTCCCAAAGTGCTGGGATTACAGGCATGAGCCACTGCACCCAGTCAGATATAATTTTTTAATAAGAGGAAATGTAATCTCACAGACTATTTGGGTGTTTTCCAAGTGACTTGTCAAGAATGTTTTTGCTCTCTAGTGCACTTCTGAGTAGAGAAACCCAGTAACCCATACTTTTTTCCCCCAACAGAAAGAGAATTTGGGGAATGACACAGCTCAGTAGTTACTTGGAACATTTTCTAAGGTACAGAATAGTGGTATCTTCTCCTCGGTATTTGGTATTTATTCCATTTAAAATAAAAGCTTTTTAAATTATTAATTACTAACCTTGTACTTGCAACATTATTATATACTTATATATTTTAATTTGCAATACAATCTGCAAGAAAGCCATTTTTATCATGATTTACTGCTGAGAAAACTGAGGCTCAAAGAAGTCCAGGTTCTTTTTCCTGGTGTGTCTAAAGTCTTCCCAAAACTCAGGGTATCTGCTGTGCCAGGTAGATTTAAGCTTCTGGAACACTTGTTACTAAAACATGCATCTTGTGACTCCAAGCCACTTAATAACACCTTCAGAGCTGAAGTTTAGGAACTAGTGCTAAAACGAGTCAAGTAAAATTCTACTGTTATGTGAATCTGACTCAGGATTACTTATTTGCTACTATGACCATTGCGAGGAAGTGTTGCAGGGTGCTGGTACCTGCTGGCTTAGCCCATGGGCACTAAGGTCAGACTACATTTCAGCAACTTGGACACTCCTCCCTTGTGGACATTTCTCTTCACCGAGAGGTACATTACAATCAATACTTACCAACCCCTCTTCACCCCTTTCCACAACATCTTTGTATAGATAGATGGTCACCTGAGAGACAGACATGCATGGGTTATTTGAACTTGTACAGATAGTTGGAGGTGTTTACAATTTTAGGTGTGTGGAAACTACATAAGGTAATGCAGCTGTTCACATAGACTGTATTGAAGAACACTTCAATTCCAAAGAGTTGTCCAGTTATTTAGAAGGAAACCTGGAATTCCAGACTTGATCTGGGTGACTTCAAAGCTTGTGTCCTTTGAACTAATTCTGTTTTAAAGAAAGAGCAATAAACACGTTGCATCTTGCAGACAAGATCACTGTTGTCCAGCTTCAAGACCTAGCTTTCTCGCCCTTCATATTATTTTCTTCTTTAAGCATGGCAAAGAAGCAGCGTAAGGATTTGTTTTTAAGTAAACATGTATTTATTGAGTACCTAGTATGTGCCAGTACCATGCTGGATTCTGTCATAAAGAACTAGAATGCATGAGGTTTCTTCGGCTGTTTTGACAAATTATCAAAAACGTAGAGGCTTAAACAAGAGCAAATGTTTTCTCTTAAAATTTTATTGATCATTCCAATACAGGTCTTGTAGAGAAAAGCAAGGTGTCGGTGGGACTGCATTCCATTATGGAAGCTCCAGGAGAAAATCAATGTTCTTAGATTTTCCAGTTTCTGGCAGCTGCCCACATTTCTTAGCTTCCATCTTTTTCTTCCATCTTAAAAGCTAGCATAGCCTCTCTCTGACTTTGGTTCCATCATCACATCTCTCCTTCTGACCCTTCTGCCTTCCCCTTCTACTTTTGAGGGCCCTTATGATTACATTGGATTCACTTGGATAATCCAGTAGAATCTCTTTATTATAAGGTCAGCCGATTAATAGCCTTAGTTACAAATTGAATTTTAATTCCTTCTTTCGTGTGGCCTAACATAGTCAAAGATTTCAGGGTTCGAATGTGGACAACTTTGAACTGTTTTGCCTACAACCTGGAAAAACAGGAAACAACCCAAGATGTGCCAGACATGATATACATGAGACAAAAAGCAAGAAGTGTTCTACATAAAACTGGTCAGGCGCGGTGGCTCATGCCAGTAATCCCAGCTCTTTGGGAGGCTGAGGCAGGCAGATTACCTGAGGTTGGGAGTTCCAGACCAGCCTGACCAACATGGAGAAACCTCGTCTCCACTAAAAATACAAAAATTTGGCGTGGTGGCACATGCCTCTAATTCCAGTTACTCAAGAGGCTGAGGCAGGAGAGTCACTTGAAACCAGGAGGCAGAGGTTGTGGTGAGCCGAGAACATACCACAGAGACAAAAGGCAAAAAGTATTCTGCATCAAACTGGCCAGGCACCAGTGTTGGTGGCTCATACCTGTAATCCCAGCTCTTCGCGAGGCCGAGGTGGGCAGATTACCTGAGGTCGGGAGTTCAAGACCAGCCTGACCAACATTGAGAAACCCCGTCTCTACTAAAACTACAAAAAAAATTAGGCATGGTGGCGCATGCCTGTAATCCCAACTACTCGGGAAGCTGAGGCAGGAGAGTCACTTGAAACCAGGAGACGGAGGTTGTGGGGAGCCAAGAACGCACCATTGCACTCCAGCCTGGGCAACAAGAACAAAATTCTGTCTCAAAAAAAAAAAAAAGTATTCTACATAAAACAATCAGTGAACAAAGCATTGTATAAGAAAATATGCAACAATGATAACAATAATTATAAACAGAGCTTAAGCCACCATTTGTTGAAAATTTATTGTATGCCATTCACTGTGCTTAGTGCTTTTCAATTTTCAAAACAACTTGTAAAGATAAGCCATCCTCATTTTGTATTGATAAAAATAAACAAGCTAAGGCTTGGCCAAGGTTTCCTGGGTAACAAGTAGGCAAATGGGATTTAAGCTTAGGTTTCTGATTTCAAAGGCTGTGCTGCATTTCGCATACTATTCATATAGTAAAGTAGAGTTTAGAATAAAATGATTTCAAGTAAGTTCACAGCATTGAAGAGTGCAACCACATGTTGTTCACAGGAATATGCTGAAAGAGGCGAAAAGGAAGTGAATGGAAGTAGGAAGTGGTAAACTGCATGGTGTGTAGTAAAAAAGATTGACCATTGGAGACTGTTGGAGTTTGTGCTGGGAAGTCAGGGAGATAAATGCTGTTAGGAAAAATGATGGGTTTTGGCTGGTCAGTAATCTCTTAAGTCTGCCCATTCATCAACAAATAAGAGGGGACATATATAGGTTTTTAAATGATGAAACCATGTTTTAGGTACGTTAGTCTGACGTCAGTGGGAAGAATGGGAAAGAAGAGAAGTAGAAGAAGTTTTAAAACGCTGACAGGCAATAGCAGTGATTTCAAACTCCAAGTAAGTTGGAACGTTCAGACCCAAGCTCTTGTGACTGGTAATCACCCCTACAGCGTCTTCTGATTGACCCCACTTACATTTATCAACATCTCAAACTTAATCTTTAAGGAAAAAAACTCATTTTATCTAATAAAACGTTATGTTTCAGAAAACTTGAAAAATATCATTTCCTCCATAGTTTTTTGTTAGGTTTAGGTCTTTTAATGTTTCTAAACTGTTCTCACATACGTTTTCATACCTGTGCCTGTGAATTTGGTGAGGCACATGGGCTCACGTGGGATACAGAGAGGAAATTAAAAACTCCAAGAAATTGTGAATTGTCAAAATCAAGAGTAACAATTTCAATCCAGAACTCATTTCAAAGATATGGCCCCTTGTTTATAGATCTTGGGTAGTAGACAAATACAAATGAAATTTAACATTTTGAATATGTCTTATATTAAAGACACCCTAAGTTTTGTTTATTTTTATGAAACTGGTATAATTTTAAACTCAGATTATTTAAGAATTTTGGCAAACATGCAAATGACCTCTTCAATCCACTGCCTAAATCTTTCCATCACCCAAACGGCAGTCATACTCACTTCTACTTCTGCTGTATATTGTAAATATGTAGCTGAAACATACTCATTTCTTCAGATTACACACCAGAAAACACAGTTACCAGCTGCAGCTTTCTCATGGCCAAAATGTGAAGAATTGATAATATATGATCAATTGATCTGGATCGAGCAGAGTGCTGCTTACTATATGACATGTTGCTTTGCACAGATGTTATCTCTGTTCAATTTGCTTCTGCATGTAAGATACTAAATTCAAATCTGTGTGGCAAAGATGATTAGAAAAAGGTAACTCCTCCCTTAGGGATCTATTTTAAAATGTCACAATTAAAATTTTCCAGAAAGTTTTGAGCAGCTTTAGCCTCCTGGCTGATGCAATATATTGAGTAGCACTGTTAGCTTAAGGATGCTATCTGGAAATGGAAATGCTGATTTACCCTTCCCCCCTGCCATGCCACCTAATTGAAAGGCACCACTCTCGGTGGTAGGCACACTAATACATGGTTTTGCCAGTGGAACTTGGGAATAGCATTATAAATGTGTTGTGATTGGGGATATATGCTGTGCCTATATTTGGAAAGAGGAAAACATTTAATGGCTCTTTAAACAAATTTGATTGCACAAAGGTAGCATGAAGAAGTAAGGTGTGATTTTTTTTTTTTTAACTGAAAGCAAAAAGTATACTCATTTTACCTCCAGCTCCATAATTCTCCTGTGGGAGTGTGAAGATAATTTTGTCCAAGGAAAAAGCAATGGTTTCCAAACAGCCACCGTCAATTCACTCTTCCACTCTTTCCACGTGCAACCCTACTATACCATCAATATATTTGACAATAATATAATCTAAATAATAGCGAGGAAACTTTTCTGCTAGAGTAGGCTATGTATGGATACAAATGTCATTTTTATGTCATAACTAGACATGATAAAATATAAACTGATATCGTATTTATATATAATGACAAGATCGCAAATATGTCTTTTGTTACTGTGTAAGCCAACCAAACTAACAATTTCAATTATAAGTTTAGTCAGAAGTAAACATTCTACCATCAAGTGTTTAGACATAGACCTCTGGGTCAGAAAATTAAATTGGCATTTAAAATAGCAATGTTTTCCCTAGCTTTTCTTTGTAATTATGGACAATTTGAAAGCTGCCTTAGGAATTAAAAAGGCAGTGATCCCACCAAAACCTTCATCATATTTCCCCTCTCCTTGAAGTATGAAAACAGAAGTGAGTTACATGTTAATCTCATATACCTTTGGAATAAATTTAGTGGCTTTGTTATATTTGAGAGGTTTTATCTGGTTTCTCAGACTTTTCAGTATCATAGCAATAACATACATTGGAAGTGAGTACATTTATAGGCATTATTTAGGTTCCAAATGGCCAACTGTATTTCTTCGGAGGCCTGACCTAACTATAGTTAGAACTAGCATATATTGCCTTCAAAACCTGGGAACACTGGATGAAATACCTAATTTCTTTGTAAGTAGCAATTTACTAATAATAGAATCAGGCCAATCTTAGTTACTGAATTTAAGAAACTACCAAATTTCACAGTTACATGTCATTACTATTATTGATCCCCTGGCAGCAGAACTAAGGGGAATATAATCACTAAGTCCCAGATAATAAAATAAGTTCTTGCAGAAAATATGACCACAAAAGAGAAGAGTTTTCAATGTATATAAAAATATTAAGCTAAATTTATAAACTAGTAGACATTTAAATAATCAGAGCTCTGCAATTTGCTAATGAGCAGCAAAGACTGATTAAAGTACATACGCTGGTTAATATAATCATTATTCAGATGATCTTAATTGATCTTAAACAATCCAGAGCCTAATCTGGATTGTTTAAATTGCAAATAATTGCTGCCCTTAATTGCTAGTAACTTGGAAAAAATGATTTCCTTCTTTAAAAATTAATCATCAGGCCGGTGTTAAGAACTGTAATTTGGATCATAATGATAACAAACACAAAGGCATTTCTCTTAAAGCTTCAACTATCCAGCATGTGTTTAATGTCAGGCACTGGGAAACATGGTAAATATACATTTATGGTTTAGAAAACAACAAAAGGACATAAAGTTGAAGGGAGGAAAAATATGATGAAGATTTTTGTGGGTCTATTGTCTTTGTTCTACCATAGCTTTTGATTTGTCCACAGATTTTTATAAAGCTGGAAAAAATTCTGCTGAAATGTGAAGTTGATTTTGTCATCAAGAAGTCTATGTTTAAATGCCTGATGGTAGAATGTTTACTTCTGATTAAATCTAGTGATTGAAATTACTAGTTTGGTTGGTTTACACAGTAACATAATATAGTTCTGATCTAGCCATGATGCATAATGGCTATATGCATTCCTTATATATTTATATATAAATATGATGTAACCAATGCCACATTAATATTGTTAAATTAAGTTAAAGTAAAACATAGCCCTTAGAGAAAAATAAATGGAAACAATGGTTATGCACAGTAAAACAAAACCACTTTTTTAAAGTACATACTTATGAGCACTGTGTTCTTTTATTGACCTTTGCCTATCATCTGCAGGCCACAGCAGTAGCAGTACTTTTGAAATATATCAAACAAAACATTTTGTTCTATCTAAACTTTCCATCTATTTTTGTAACAAGTGATTCTAGGATTCGTAACAAAATTAACACATGAATACGCTATGAAATGAAAAAAATTTGAAATTGGATTTTGTTTCTTTGCTTTACTAGAAATATATTTTGTGATAAATTCATCTGAGTTATTTTTTACTTCCAAAAAGATGATTACCATATGTATTTTATTTATAATTTTCGGTTCTGATTCCAAAGGCACAACATTTAATGAAAATGCATAGAACAAACAAAGCCTTGATATGAAAAGCCTTTAATATTAAAATATTAAACACCTATGTGGAAGGAAATTTCTTTCCTCATTCGCTAAGGACAGCAGTTGACTAAACAAGTATAAGTGAAAGAATTACAATTGAAGATACCTTGCAGAAGAGAAAAGAAAAGAAAAAAGAAGTCCTGCCCCCCGGTACTCTGAAGACAAAAATCTGTCTGCTAGCAGGTGACTTTGTTTGCAAGAGAGCAGAAGTGATTCCTACAAGCTGGACTCTCTGGTGGAAACCATTATTTTTGGTTTCATCTAGTCTTCCAATAATAAGCAGGTTGAGTAGTGAAAAAGCATAAGCACAAGATGGCATTATATAAGAAACATGTACCAGTTTCTCAAAACATTTCATTTAAAGATATCTCTACTTTTTTGTGTGACATACTGCTCTTAACAGCAATCTTAACATTTCTGAATTTTAAATTGTTACATATTTGAGATTAACATTTTCATTAATCATCTAAAAAATAAGAGTAACTATGTATAGCTAACCAACCATATACTAATGAACAATGTGGCTGAGACTAATAACATATTTTGGTAATAGGCTGTGTCCACTTGATGTTTATTTCATTTTTACCCTTATAAATGTAGTACAAGCAAAACAGATTACAAAAATTTTTATTGTTTAATGAATTATTATTACAAGCACTTTTGTAACTGCCACCCAGAGCAAGAGCTAGAATTTTGGCAATGACTTCAGTAGGTGTGCTTCATCCCAATCTCAAACCTCTCTCACTAACCATACATAACCATGTTCCTGAATTTAAATTGTTACTTCCTTGAGTTAACTTAGTTTGTAGTACCCGTAAGTTCATTCATAAAGTTTGGTTTTGCACATTAAAAAAAGATATGTCACTTTAAATGGGAGAAAATATTTGCAAATTATGACTCAGATAAATGATTAGTATCCAGAATCTAGAAGAACTCAGCAAGGAAAAAAAACAACAACCCCATTAGAAACTGGGCAAAAGACATGAATACACATTTCACACACACACAAAAAAGAATACAAGCAGCCAACACTTAAGAAGATGGTCAATGTCACTAATCATGAAAGAAATGCAAGTTAAAACCACACTGTGATATCATCTTAATGCCAGTCAGAATGTTTTTTATTAAGTGGTCAACAAACAACAGATATTAGCATGGATGCAGAGAAAACGGGAACAGTCAAACATTGTTGATAGAAATATAAATTAATTCAATCTTTATGGAAAACAGTATGGAGGTACTTCAAAGAACTAAAAATAGAACTACCATTCAATCCAGCAGTCCCCCTACTGGGTATCTACTTAAATGAAAAAAAAATTATTATATTAAAAATATACCTGTACTCATGTTTATCATAGCACTGTTCACAATAGCAAAATCATGTAGCTAACCTAAGTGTGTATCGAAGGTTGAATAGACAAAGCAAATGTGATACATGTATATCAGCATGGAGCACAAGGCAGCCATAAAAAAGAATGATATCATATCCTTTGCAGCAACTTGAATGGAATTGGAGGCCATTATCGTAAATGAACTAACTCTGAAGCAGCAAATCAAATATTGCACGTTCTTGCTTATAAGTGGGAATTAAACAATGAGTAAACATGGACATGAAGATAGAAATAATAGGCTCTGGGAACTCTGAAAGAGGGAGGAAGGAATGGGGATTTGAAAAATTACCTACCAGGTACAATGTTCACTGTTTGGATAATGGATACCCTAGAAGCCCAGTCCCTACCATTTCACAATATATCCATGTAACAAGCACATGTAGCCCCTGAATCTAAAATTTAAAAAAAAAGGTATGTCTGTTTAATCCCTATTAATCTACAGGGTCTTCCTCTATTCCTTTCATTTTCTTAAACTCATCTGTTGAAAACTTAAGTTATTTGACTGAAGAAATCCCCAAAGTCTGGATTAGGATTTTTCTGATTACACACGTAAGGTTTAGACTTCAACATGTTGCCAGAACTTGTGTATTTCCCACACATTGGCAGCTGGATCCAGAGGCTTGACCAGACTCAGGCTGGATTCCTTTGATGATGGTGATGAATTCTTTCCTCAGGAGGTAATGTCTGGTTGTGTTTCTTTTTGTGTTGTTAATAGCTATTGAGGGATAATACCTACACCCATTAACACATTAGGTTTGCAAGTTGGTGATATTCTAATCTATCACTTATCTTTTTATTTGGTAGTTGGAATACTCTTAAAGGGAAATACGTCCTTGTAATCTACTATTAAACTACCTAATGGCAGATGTCATAAAGAATGTCAGTTCAAAATCAACAAATTGGTTCTTTTGAATTATTTGAAGATGAGCAATTTACTTAGTGAAAAAAGTAATCATTATT
This sequence comes from Colobus angolensis palliatus, assembly GCF_000951035.1. NCBI lineage: Eukaryota > Metazoa > Chordata > Mammalia > Primates > Cercopithecidae > Colobus > Colobus angolensis. Next base: position 6,200,809 of record NW_012120709.1, read on the forward strand.
CTTTGGGAAGCTCAAATTTTTTCCTTTTGGCCATGGGAGTGCCTTCAAGTAGGCTCCTGGAGCCATTCAAAATGACCCTAATAGTCTGTGTCAGCTTCCTCATGGTGTGCTGTGACAAGCTACAAAGTTAAAATGAATCATTTCTCCTAGAAGGTCTAGTTTATTTTATTGGGAAATGGTATTTGGAGAACACAATCAGATTACTTGAGGTGCTCAATGCTATAGCATTAGCAAGAACAAAATATATCAAATATAGTAGATTATACTGAAATATATAATCTAAATTGAGGATTATATTTTTCTTAATCTTTTCTGAACATCTGTATCTCTTTACCTCCATATGGAAAATCATTGTTCTAACAGTTACCAGGAATGACAGAATAGATCCCTCCTAATTATGCTTTTACTTCATCTCACACACACTTAAGAATCTCAGAAAAATAATACTTCGGTCAGTGAAAAGTAATTACTGAGAATTTTTCTTTACATATATTGCTATGATTTTTAGTTCATAGATTTGTTGAATCTAAGTTGATCATAAATGGAAAGTTGATTATTAGAGGACTCTTCATACTTAAAGTGGAGCAAAATAACAAATTATCAATTTTCTTTCATTTGCTTATTTCTGTATGCTCCTGTTACTACCACTGAATAATGTAGAAAGGTCATAAATTTTCCCATAGCACTAAGGAATTAAAAATTATAAAATGTGGCTGATATGTGTACATTCCTAGTTCTACGTGCACTGTATTCTTTTATATAGCTCCTAGAAAACATCGGCTCCCTCAGATAAATCTCCCTAATACCTCATATTATTTTGTACTGCCCTAAAGCATTCCATACCCAAGCACGGGACACATGTGTGATAACTCTTTCCAAATTGTCTTGCTAAAAGTCTATATGCTCTGGTATATCTTTTCTAAAGGATACACACACACACACACACACACACACACATATATATACACACACATATATAAATATATACACATATGCATATATACACATATATAATACATAATAGACAATACACATTTGCAAAATAAATGACTGAATAAATCAGCCTTCCCATATTTTAGATCAATGTTAAAAATACTGACTTAATTGTATAAGCACTGTTATATAAGGTCATTTTTGTAGTGATTTTTCACACCATAAAAGGAACTCACCAAAGTTCAACATATTTTTATTATGCTTCAATTAACACTCTAACCCTGGAGGGTTAGAAGAACTCTTCAGGGTGGACGTTGATACTTTAATACTATCACAAAATTAGGAATAATGAGTGAAAGACTACATATCATCTCCTGCTGAAAGGCATCAAAGAAGCTTTCTCATCTTTTTCCAGTTTTATGATGCATAGTTGCTACTGTCTAGAATATCTTATAACTTTCATTGAGCTGAGCTATCTATGCCTGTGCCATGCAGCCAACAACATCCATAAGAAAACTCCTGACATCTAGATGGTTCAGCACCTGCATCTGGAACCCCATGTCTTCAACTCTTAGGCCCTTTTCCTTAACCTGTTACTGCTAACCTCTGTTTCTGGCTTTTTGCACTGTCCACTAACTATACCTTTGTACTGAAATATGCCCCTGATATATGGAAATTGATGTTCTAGTCTTGATCCTAGGCTCCCCTCATTGGTTATCTGTGCTCCCTTCCTATACTGCGTTCTCCCTTTGTTCGAGGCAATGCATGAGCCCTATTCAGCTTCGTTCTTATGATCCAACCACACTGTGTGTACCTGGAGTTGATGTTGCATTAAGAAGTACAGTGGGGGGTATGGTCTGAATACATGTACGTTTATTGTACTGTAAAACATGAGTCATTCAAGTTTTTTGGCCGAGTTATCAAATGAATAAATGCTCTTGCAGAGACTGCAACAGATGCATGAATAACGTAGTATATAAATTAGCATCATGTAAGAACTTAGCAAAGTTTCTTACATGTATTATGTCAATGCCCTTAAACCTTGTTGCAATCCTGAACAAGGCAGATAATTCAGTTTTACACCTAATGAGGCTGAGAGATACTAAGTGATTTTCTAAGTTCACACTGAATTTAAGTGAGAGAATATGATTGAACTCCATCACCTTATTGCTATACTGTGATAAATTTCATTCTTGCGTCTCCAGTTGTATAATAGTGACCAAACTTCTTAACTTTTGTGTGCCTCAGTTTCTTTTACTCTTTTAAATGATTTTCTCTGTCGAAGTGAGTTATCTATGTAAATTGCTTTTAACTTCTATGGAGAATAAAAGAGCTTTAGGAGTGATAATTAGATGCCATGATATAGATGATTTTAAATGGAGTTGAAAGGTTCATGGAATAAAATTCTTTCCATATTTTCATTAATATGGATTTTTAATACCCTTTGGAAGTTAACTTTAAAAGTGTTTTCCATCTTTGGCGAAGAGAAACTTTATTTCCATTGACTATAAAATTCTTTATAATAGAACGTGCTCCAGTTTTATGAAACCCAATAGGATAAACAGTGGCTTAAATACACCAGCAGACAGATCTATCTTTAATTGAACTGCTCAGCTAGACACCATTGGGAGTGAAAATCTAGTCTTTCAAAGACATCGGAAATTTTGTTTCTGAATTCAGGTCCAGTATATCAACAGTGATATATGCAAGTGGGAACTAGTTCTGCTCATCTACTCTGCCTTTGAAATTTAACAAAACCAAATTTTTGGCTCCTTAGTGACAGATAAGTCTCTTTCTGTGGATTCCACAGCATTAAAAAAATCTAAATACAAGGTAAATTTATATTTGCGTTTCTAATCAACCATTCAGAGTCAGTGGATTTTTATGTTTATTTCTTCATAATCTTCATTTTAAAAAAATAAGGATAGTGCTGCTTTAACAACATGTAGAAAGGGTAATTTTAATATAACAGTCTTAATAATTGCTTAAAATTACATGCTATAGTAATAACAATACTGTGCAGCTTTATATGGTACTATATCTGCACTTGCATTACAGGTTTTCAATCATATATTAAGCTTTTCTCCTAACTTTGAAATCTGTTCATATTGCCTATTGACTTTGTAAATAATGTACAACTTTTCCACATCAGTATAGTATGAATTTATTTCACCATCCACTATCAAAAGTTTTTAAAATATTCACCAAATTCTCATCTTCCAGTTTATTGCTTTGAAGGGTAGAATTCTGTGACAATGCATGGTAATGAACTTCATATTAAGCAGTCTACTTCAATATAGTCTGCCTTAATTATTACTTATTAAGACACTCCAGAAGTTTCACACCAGCTATTTTCTGTTAAATATGTAGCATACATTATAACTGTACCAAAAAATGATGGCATTTAGAATCACAGAGCAGAAAGAGGCTTTGAGATTATTTATTTTAACCTTCTCATTTTAGAGGCAAATGAAGTTAGATCTAAGAAATTAAGACTTTTCTGACATGACAGAATTGACTGTTGAGAGTCCTGGAATGACAGTTAAATGTCTTGGCTCCCATTCATACCTTCTTTTGGCTTTTTCTTTTACACTAGTTCTTCTATGTGTTTTGTCATAAAAGATATATAAGTTGATTTCACTTTGATTAAGGGAAAGCTATGAATGGCATGTGAGAGAAGAACCAAAGTGGGGATAAATAGTTATTATACAACTTACAATTTTTTCAAATTCTGAACAACAATGCAAGATAGTGATGGCATGTGCAATAGGTGACATGCACATTGTAAGAAAACTACAGGTAAAATACAATTAAAAAACACACTCTAAGAAACAAAGTCTTTCTGCCATTAATCAGTACTTTGGTTTTGATTATTTAAGATGATACCTCTGGCCAGGCATAGTGGCTCACGCCTGTAGTCCCAGCACTTTCAGAGGCTGAGGCAGGGGGATCACGAGGTCAAGAGATTGAGAGCACCCTGGCCAACATGGTGAAACCCCGTCTCTACTAGAAATACAAAAATTAGTTGGGTGTAGTGGTGCGCGCCTGTAGTCCCAGCTACTCGGGAGGCTGAGGCAGGAGAATCACTTAATCCCCGGAGGCAGAGGTTACAGTGAGCCGAGGTCAGGCCAGTGCACTCCAGCCTGGCAACAGAGCTAGACTCTGTCTCAAAAAGGTGAAGATTACGTTTTTTGTTTTTGTTTTTTCCTTTAGATGGAGTCTGGCTCTGTCACCCATGCTGGAGTATAGTAGTGCCATCTGATCTCTGCTCACTGCAACATCCACCTCCCGGGTTCAAGCCATTTTCTTGCCTCAGCCTCCCAATTAGCTGGGATTACAAGCATGTGCCACCACAACCAGTTAATTTTTGTATTTCTAGTAGAGATGGGGTTTCACCATATTGGCCATGCTGGTCTCAAACTCTTGACATCAGGTGATCCACCCACCTTAGCCTTCCAAAGTGCTGGGATTACAGGCCTGAGCCACCGTGCCTGGTCAGTGAAGATAATTTCTGGTGAATTACTGGGAAGAGGAAAGTCCTCAAAAAATCAAAGAGTAAGGGAAAACTTAAAAAGCAGAAAGGGAAAAATAAATAAATACAATTACATGAAAACTTATCTTCCCTGTCATTATAAAATTAAATTTTTTTTGGTTACTGATGATATCTGTCACCAGATCAGATAATACACATTGGTAGTTTTTGGAAAAGCTCTGCAGTTTGAAATTGGACAGAACAGGTAAACATAGAAGCTCCCAAAACTATGCAGAGAATGAAATGTTTCAGATTTAAGAAACTTCTATCGATGTTACATCTACCTACATCATACCTAGTGGGAACTATGTTTGGGTTTGAGGTTTTTTTTCTGATTTGTTTGGTTTTGTTTTTAACTGTGGCTCCTAAATTTTAAAACACTGCTAGCTACCATTTATTGAGTTCATTTATGGGCAGTCCTATGTCAAATACTATAACACTTTATTCCATGTAATGCTTACAACAACTTTTACATGAGCTGGTTGAAATTACATTGGTTTGCAAATTATATAGAAGAAAGAGATTAGGAAGCTGGCCTAAGATCGAGAGAGTATGTGGAAACTGGGATTTGATTTTAGTAGGTCTAGCAAGAAGGCTATGTCCTTAACAACTCCATAGCCCTCCTGCACCCTCATTTTCAGGAGAAGCAGTATTTATTAAACTACTTGTCCTCCTTAAGGACAGAAATGTCAACAAAAACAAAATTCATTGCAGTCTGCGAGAATGTCTTTCAAAGTGAGGTGGGATTCCCTACTGGCTAGCCAGGTTTTCCTCTCCTTTCACTGTTCTTGAACTAATGCCAAACTGAAGAAGTAAACCATATAGAGTTATATATTAAATTTTCCCACACATGCATAGCCTGTGTTCATTAATATTTCACATATGATCACTGAGGCGATTGAAAACATTTTGTATCATGGAAAATCATGAACATATAAATGGACAATAAATAGCATTAATGTTGCCATTGCTCTGTGTCCCTCTTTTCCTCTCACAATAATTTTTTTTGTAATTTACAGAGTTGTACGTGGTTAACAGTTGCTTATGCAATAATATTTATAGAATAAGAAATAATACAGAATAAGAAAATAGTACTCATAGAATAAGAAAAGTAAATGCAAATATGAAAGAGAATATCTCTACTCCATGTTTTTTTAACTCATGGTTAATGAAATAGAACAAAACAGAATTGGCACTGTAAATGACCAATTGGCAATTAAAACAAGCTTCAAAATTGATGAAGCTTGTTTCATCAGAGTTGATAAAATCCTTATTTCATGCCACAAGCAGCTCCCAAGGGACTAATATTTGATGTGCTTGCTCAATGTTACAAATACAATTGAAATTGAAGGTGTATAAAAAATCTGTAGACACTAACATTTTCTATAATATTATGAATTGCTTTTGTCCTTTGCAAAATGTTATTCTCTGGCCTTGAGAAAAAATAATTTGTTTAAATCACCTTCTCAGTGGAGAATTTCAAGGATATTATCACATAACAGTAGGGTAATAGAATTGTCATCTCTATTTAGGTATAGGAAATATTATTTTGGAGATAGTAAAAACTCGCCCTTACCACTTCAACCATCTATATGTGAGGAAGCACAGGGAAATGTTATGTTTTTTTAATATTAAAAAAATTCTCTTTGAAATAAAACTTATAAAGTGTACCTAAAAATTGTCATGGCTCATTAGAAACTATCCACTGAGAAAATTAAGGCTAACTATGGAGATACTAATTGACTTTAAGAGTTACAAACTAGGGGCCGGGCGCGGTGGCTCAAGCCTGTAATCCCAGCACTTTGGGAGGCCGAGACGGGCGGATCACGAGGTCAGGAGATCGAGACCATCCTGGCTAACACGGTGAAACCCCGTCTCTACTAAAAAAATACAAAAATCTAGCCGGGCGAGGTGGCGGCGCCCGTAGTCCCAGCTACCCGGGAGGCTGAGGCAGGAGAATGGCGTGAACCCGGGAGGCGGAGCTTGCAGTGAGCTGAGATCCGGCCACAGCACTCCAGCCTGGGTGACAGAGCGAGACTCTGTCTCAAAAAAAAAAAAAAAAAAAAAGAGTTACAAACTAGTTTCAATTAAAACTGGCAGCAATTATTTAGCACACATCTGTGATTTATTGGAAATTCAGACAGATTTTGCAGTAGGCTTAATAGAGGTACGTTTTTGCATTGGTACAGGTATGATGAATGAGATTTTTTTTTTTTTTTCTGTGCTGCAGACAGTCTAGGCACAACAGCTGCTGGAAGACACATTTCATCTACATACTCCACACTCTGTGAAATACAAACCACAGAATAGGAAACAGTTTTTAAGTTTCGACAGTTGAATTATAATGATTACACAAAATAAAATGCCTACTCCTAACTTTGGTAAATTATAACCCGAACGGAGAATGTTTTTAGTTCCTTATGAAATGATTTATGTAAGTGATATTTATGATTTTACATGGGGAGTGTATGGTGCCTTTCCTGAGAAAAGTCACTTTGATTCTACATTAGTTATGCTTTTTAAAAATTCATTGAAGTCCACTGTTATGAATTATAGCCTCATTGTTCTCATATCAGTAGCATATAATATGTCAAAAGGGATTTAAGGGCTATTTAAAAATTTAAAAAAGCTTGAGTCCACAGGTAGTGTATAGTGATAACAATGTTATTATTTTTAAAAGAAAATAAAGGGGGGAAGCTGCCTTAGTAAGTGTTGTATATAAACTAAATCCGCCCTGAGGCAATGATTTTTTACTGGTATAGAGGCTGCTGGTGCTGGGTTTTCGGTCATTACTATGATTTGTAGCAGTGCTAGCTCTCCCTCCAGCCGTGTGTTGCAGAGCTTGCAGTTTATTCAGCAGACTACTATCTGAGAGTTGCTCAGTGTTGTCTGATGACATTCTATAGCTTCCAAGTAAGTTACTCCTATCTCATCTTGTTCATCACAGTAGATCACTGTCTTAGCTATTACTGTTGATCAAATATAGCACTGAGTTTACCACTACTCTGCTGAGCCTGAATGGGGACAACAGAAGCCTGACAGATAAGCTCAGTGTAGTTTAGCACTGAAATTGTGGACAGGCATACAACCTGACACAAAGCCATCTCAGCCTATTTTAGCAAAGATGACTGAGGGACTCTGAAGCTGAAAGGCAAAATGCTAATAATATATTTTGCTGAAAATAAGTTTAATTGTAAAATAACTTAATACTTAGATCACACCCTTAATGGTCATGGTTTATATTTTATATATGAGTTTTCATCAGTAAGTGATCTAGATACTCTTGTGAAGCTCTCCTATTACAGGACTATTATGCTCTTCATAAAACATAACTATTAACTGGCCTTGCATGAAGTGAGATGAATTTATAAGAGCACACTCCCTGCCAGTCTATGCACCCATGCTTCCAAAGAAGGAAGAAAAAGTTTGCTAAAAATGAACTTTGAGCAATAAACACCCAATAAAAGAGATTTGGTTTAAAAGTAGATGCTGAAGTCAATTATACATTCAGTAGCCTCAAATATGAACCAGCAGTAAGACATTCTGAGTAAATCTGAACACAATTTTGAGAAAAAGAGATTTGTAAATGGCTCATTTTTTTATTTTTTTATTTTAAGTTTTGTGGGTAAATACATACCTAGTAGGTGTATGTATTTATGGGGTACATGAAATATGCTGATACAAACAGAAAATGCCTAATAATCACATCATATAAAATGAGGTATCCATCCCCTCAAGCATTTATCCTTTGTGTTAAAAACAATCCAATTATATATGTTTAGTTATTTTTAAAATGTACAGTTCTATTATTAGTCACTATAGTTAGCCTGTCATGCTATCAAATACTAAGTCTTACTTATTCTTTCTGACTACTTTTTTGTGCCCATTAACCATTCCCATGTCCTCTTTATTCCCCACACCTCCATTCCCAGCATCTGGTAACTGTCTCTCTACTCTCTATCTTCATGGTTTCAATTGTTATGATTTTTAGATCCCACAAATAAGTGAGAGCACATGATGTTTGTCTTTCTGTGCTTGGTTTATTTCACTTAACATAATGACCTCTAGTTGGATCCATGTTGTTGCAAATGAAATAATCTCGTTCTTTTTTCTTCTGTGGCTGAATAGTACCCTATTGTGTATAAGTACCACATTTTCTTTATTCATTCATCTGTTGATGGACACTGAGGTTGCTTCCAAATCCTGGCTATTGCAAACAGTGCTACAACAAACATGGGAGTGCAGATGTCGCTTTGATATACTGATTTCTTTCCTTTTTGGTATATACCAAGGAGTGGGATTGTTTGATCATATGGTAGCTGAGTTTTTAGGTGTTTTTTTTTTTTTTTTTTTGAGATGGAGTGTAACTTTTCTCCATAGTGGCTGTACTAATTTACATTTCCACCAACAGTATATGAGGGTCCCCTTTTCTCCCTATCCTTACTGGCATTTGTTATCTTCTATCTTTTGGATATAAGCCATTTTAACAGAGGTGAGATGATATCTCCTTGTAGGTTTGACTTGCATTTCTCTGATGAGCTATGATATTGAGCACCTGTTTATATGCCTGCTAGAGTGTCAGTTTCTAAATGGAATGATTGACTTGGGCCTGGCTTCCTTGTTAACATGCTCATGGTATTTACTGGCAGAAAGATTATGAAGAGTCCCTATTAAACAAAACAAAACAAACAGTGAAAAAAATTTCCTAATCACTCAGGATGCCCCTGGCCTGTCTAGATAACCTATTATGTGTGAACCTGTAGTTTATGTGTTTATAAAGTATGGCTGTCTGGAGAGTGAAAAAAGTCACTATCTTCTATCTGTGTAATTCAGTGGAAAACGGGAGAGCCCCAAAACTAAATCAGCTTTCTTTAATAATAGTATTTCCACACCCTTTTCAGATTCACTGTGTGTTAATAACAAACAAAACAAGTCCTGTTGTGGAAGATAAGATAATACTGGGAGCCATGTCTTCTGCAACTAACACTTCTCCAGAAAGGAATGTTAATTTTCTGCATGATTTTGCTTGTATCTTTTAAATCACTGGTAAAAGTTCATATTGGGTAATATGTACAATTAAAGTGATTCTGTTTTCACCTTGAATTTTAAAACAAGTTGGAAGGTAGCGGAAATAGCCCCCAAACAGAAACACCACTGGATCCTGAGAAGCAAATGGAAGTGCTCCCTGGAGGAAAGATCCTGAATATAGGCCTCAGAATTTCTAAAAGTTAACATGAACTATGTATGAAATAACAAACAAACATCATCATTCACAAAGGAAAATGTTATCATAAATAGTAAAAAATAGAAGAGAAAAAATATTAGATTTATACCCTGAAAATTAATATAATTTATAGATATGGAATATAACATAACTATATATGAAATGTTTGAAGAAAATAGCAATTTAATAAAAATAAACGAGAACTAAGACATTATTCAAATTGACCAAAGATATTTGAAAAATAAATATAACTTTTAAAATGAAATATGTTAACTGAAATATTTACAGAGTAGAATAGACATTGCTGAAGCAGAAGAGAATAGAAATAATAGTGAAAGCACAAATATTTAAAGATGCAGTGGCTGAGAATTTTCCAAAATTCATGAAAATTATGATTCCACAGATACTGTCGGTACATATATACTAAGCAACATGAATAATAGTGAAATCCGTAGTTAGACACATTATAGTGAAACTGTAGAACATATATTACAGAGATGTTAAAAACGGTGAGGCGGCTGGGCATGCTGTCTCATGCCTGTGATCCCAGCACTTTGGGAGGTCAAAGCAGGTGGATCGCCTGAGGTCAGGAGTTCAAAACCAGCCTGACCGAAATGGTGAAACCCTGTCTCTACTAAAAATACAGAAACTAGCTGGGTATGATGACATGCGCCTGTAGTCCCAGCTGCTCAGGAGGCTCAGGCAGAAGAATTGCTTGAACCTGGGAGGCAGAGATCGCAGTCAGCCGGGATTGTACCACTGCACTCCAGTCTGGGCGACAGAGCGACACTCCATCTCAAAACAAAACAGGGCGAAAAAGCCAGGCGTAGTGGCTCACACCTGTAATGACAGCACTTTGGGAGGATGAGGAGAGTGTATCACCTTAGCCCGGGAGTTTGAGACCAGCCTGTGCAACATGGCAAAATCCTGTCTTTACAAAAAATACAAAGATAACAGGCATAGTGGCATGTGTCTATAGTCCCAGCTCCTGGCTGGGCTCAGGTAGAACTGCTTGAGCCAGGGAGGTCAAATTTCCAGCAAGCTATGATCATGCTGCTGCAATCCAGCCTGGGCAAGAGGGAAGATCCTGTCTCAGAAAAAAAAAAAGAAAAGAGAGAAAACAAAAGCAGTGAGAAAAGATAAAGCTGCCTACACAATAATGGCAAGTAAACTATTCAGCAGCAACAAAAGAAACCGCACAACTTGGTAATAACATCCTCAAAGTGCTGAACAAAAAACAGCTGTCAACTTAGAATTGTGTCTTCAGGAAAGTAATCTGTCAAAAATGGTGTTTACAAATTGTAAATAAGCAAAACTAGGAGTATATAACCAAGAATTATACCCTTAAGGAAAGATTAAAATTTTTATCTCAGGCAAAAATAATCCTAACAGGAATATTTAAGATGCAGTAAGAAATGCTTAGCAAGATGTTGGTCAATTGACTACCCAGCCAAATATGCATCACAGCACATAATAATAATATTTTTGTAGTTAGTAATATAGATATCTCCAGAAAGTTTAATGAGTAAAAAAGAGATAAGACAAAAAATATATTAAAAATGAGAAAAATGGCACAACTCCAAGTGTAATAGAGAATTAAAAGAAGATACCATGAATATATTTGGCAATGAAATTGAAAATTTTGCTAAAAGTCCTCTAAAAGTAAAATTTTCCAAAACTGATTCCAGAGGAAATTAAAGCTTAACTAGAACTTTGAATATTAGAAAATTAATCATTAACTTAAAACATTTCTACAGAGAAAATACTAATCCATTTTGGCTGTAAATCAGTTCCATCAAACTTGCAAGGAAAAGCTCACTAGGAAAATGGGTATCTACATTAAAAAATCAACCTGTTTATCTACAAAAAATCCCCAGTAACTTTGAGAATGAAATATGAAAGTCAAAACTACAAAACATTTAGACAAAACATGTAGAAATATCCTTATGATCTTGAACTAGGAAAAACTAAAATGTTTCACTGTAATATATTCACATATTCAATTGCATTCATATTAATAACTTATGTTATTTAAAATCCAGCATAAAAATGTACATACAAACTAAAATCTGAGGAAAAAGATCGGGACATATATAACTGACAAGTGATTAGTAATCAAAATATATAAAGGACTTCTACAAATTAATATATATGTGAGTATATATACATATATTTTATGAAATAGTCAGTGCATATTAATAGGTATTTACCTAAGAGGGAAACACATGGTAAAAAATAAATATGCTCAAACCTGCTAAGTAGTGAGATTCAAAGTAAGTCCATATTTTATATAATTTGATGTCTAATAAGTAGTCAAAAATGTTGAAATTTCATAATATCAAGTATTAGATGTGGGTTGTTAAGAATTCAGAAACAGTTGCTGGTGAAAACATTTGGGAAAACCATATACCATGAGACATATAAAAGACTGTTCTTAGCAGGATTGGTTGTCTTTACAAAAATACTACTCATGACACTAGTGGGTATCAACAGAAAGAAACATGGATAAGTAAAATGTAGTACATTCAGAAAATGAAACATGTTAATATGTTACAGCAGTGAGAACTAATCCAAATGCATGCAGTTGCATGAAGGATGCTTAAACATAGCATCGAGTGCAAGCACGTTGCAACCCACTTCACTTTTCTAAAATTAAATGTAAACAATGTATTTTGTGATAAGTATATTTGAGGAAACTTGTTTTTTTAAAAAGTATCTACAATCACTTATCTCGAAATATTAGGAGAGGGACAGGAGAAATATAAAAGATAGGAAGAAAGAAGAATACAAAAGACCAGTTATACTAGTCAGGTTCTGTTTCTTAAATATTGTGGTTGGCTCATTGGTACTCATTAAATTTTCCATAACTCAGGATTATGTTACATATATGATTTTGATTATAACAAATATTATATAATTATTGCGTGGTTAAAACATTAAATATTTAATTCTTTATGTTCATGTGAGTTGGACATGCATCTGCACCTTCTCTCATCCGGTTTTTCCCTAAGGCAGTCAATAACATAACTGCCAAGGTTTCCACCGTGGTTTTGACCAATGATGTGGTCTTTGCTAATGAGACCTGAGGGAGAATAATTCATAAAGATTGGCAGAGATGGTAATTTTTTTTTTTTAATGTCAACTAAGATTTATAAATCCTTTAAAACTTATTTCAGCAGTAAGGAAGTGTTACATAATCATTAAGAACATGGTCAAATAAATTTTATAGGATTTCCAGCTCTGTAATTTACTAGCTGAATGTCATAGCGTATTAGTCAGGGTTCTCTAGAGGGACAGAACTAATAGGATAGATGTATATAGGAAGGAGAAGTTACTAAGGAGTATTGACTCACACAATCACAAGATGAAGTCCCACAATAGGCCATCTGCAAACTGAGCAAAGAAGCCAGTCCAAGTCCCCAAACCCCAGAAGTAGGAAAGCTGACAGTGCAGCCTTCAGTCTGTGGCCAAACGCCTGAGAGCCCCTGGCAAATCACTGGTGTAAGTACAAGAGTCCAAAAGTTGAAGAACTCGGAGTCTCATGTTTGAGGGCAGGAAGCGAAGCATCCAGCACAGGAGAAAGATGAAACCAGAAGACTTAGCATATGTAGTTGTTCCACCTTCTTCTGCCTGCTTCATTCTAGCCTAGCCATGCTGCCAGTTGATTAGATGGTGTCCACCTAGGTTGAGGGTGGGTCTGCCTCTCCCAGTCCACCGACTCAAATGTTAATCTCCTTTGGAAACACCCTCACAGACACACCCAGCATCAGTACTTTGCCTCCTTCGATCCAATCAAGTTTATGCTCAATATTAACCATTACACGTAGGGAATGTTATTTATTTCTTAATTCTCAGTTATCTCCTGTTCACAATAGCTTCTACCTCATAAGGTTACTTTTAGAGCTAAAAGAGATAATATATATATAGCACTGAACACAGTCTCAGGCACATATTTATGCTCATGCGTTCGGTATCATGATCATCATTCCATGCACTAATCTGTCATCTAAGAGGTAGATGCTTACTCTTCTATTTTCCTGAGTTGCTAAGGAGAAAGGATGTACAGCCACAGTGCAAGCAAGCTTCAACCCACCTCACTTTTGCAGAATTCAAATGTAAAGAATATATTTTATGATAAGCATATGTGACCTGAATTTTTTTCATTTTTCTTTTCAATTAATACTACTTGACAAAGTTGAAATGTTAATACTACTCTAACAATATGTTAACTTAGATGACTGAAAAGAATACGGAGACTCAGGTGTTAAATTGTGATTGACAGTCAACACAACAGGAAGTGCCTAAGAAGCCTATGGTACTGATGACAACATGGCAGGGTACCATCGAGGAAATATCTGGGGCATCACGAAAGAGCTGAAACAGGCTTATTTTGTTTTTTCCAAGATCAAAAATCCTGAAGCTGAATCACATTTGTTAGGAATTGATTCGTTCTTGGTAGCGAGCTGTCAGCAATGGGCAACATCCCAGAAAAGAAAACCTGTGGCAATAACAGAGAGATAAAGAAAGGAAATATTAGCAGGACATTATCCTCAGTGTTCTCGAAAAAGAACAAAATCTTCAGAGGTGAGGAATTATGGAACAGTTGAGCTTACATACTCTGGAGTAAGCTGGACCTGAGTTTGACACATTACTGCGTGACCCAGGGCAAATTTAATTTCTCTAAGTTTACATTATGTCATTTACTAAATGAGGAAAATGCTTACAGTTTTGAGTTGTCGAGAGGAAGAATTCATATATAATGCTTAACATTGTGATTAGCAAAAGGGAGGATTCAATGTATTTAATTTTCATTATTGCCATCACTCTTACCATCATCATTATCATCATCATCATAGTCATGATTAACTGACATCTGTAGAATTTTACAAGTATAGAGAACAGGCAAAATGAAATTTGTTATCCAGCAATGATACTTACTATTTAACAAAATGAGAGAATAAATAGATATTGTCTAAAATGTCATACAAACATACAAATATGGGCATTGTTATAACCTGCGTATATTACATTTCCTAAAATCAGACTGGATGTTGTCAGCATGGGCTTATGTCGCATTCTGGTTCTTTTCTCCGAAGCAGATGTGTGTGTGTGTGTGTGTGTATCTATTTATCTATCTGTATATGTAGATAGATAGATAGTTTACATTATGTAATTTACTAAATGAGGAAAATATCTATCTATAGATAGATATCCATCATATATATGAAATTTGATAATTATGAGAAAGTAAAATACAGTATACTGTAAATGTTAACACATAAAATAGATTTTATAGTCTTCTGTACCATTTAAAAAAAGCCCAACAAGCTCAAAACATTATTTGTTATGTTGAAAAATTCAACTAGACATTCTTCTTCTTTTTTTTTGAGACAGTTTTGCTGTTGTGGCCCAGACTGGAGTGCAGTGGTGCGATATTAGCTTACCACATCCTCCGCATCTTGGGTTCAAGCAGTTCTCCTGCTTCAGCCTCCTGAGTAGCTGGGATTACAGGTGCCCACCAACATGCCCGGCTAATTTTTAAAATATTTTTAGTAGAGACTGGGTTTCACCATCTTGGCCAGCTGGCCAGACTGGTCTTGAACTCCTGACCTGAGGTGGTCTGCGTGCCTTGGCCTCCCAGAGTGCTGGGATTAGACGCATGAGCCACCGCGCCTTGTCTAGACATTCTTGTACTTCCAAAATACTATTGAGGTGTTTTTGCTACAGAAAATAACTTATCTAAAAATTATTTTTTAAAATTATATTCTACATACTGATTCATTTTATCTTCACCTCAATAAGATCACTTTTTTCATTGTCACAAAAAGGACTACAATTAGAGATCGCAGTTAATCACATACATTTTCTCATAGTGCTTTATGTGGCATGGACCATCATAATCAAATTATTACTCATGGGCAGGAAATCAGAAAAATATAGTTGAGTTTCCTCTCAATATGCAATATATTTGACATGAAAAATTGAATAAAAGACAATAAAGTGGAAGAATGTATGAAAGTTCTCAGAAACAACAAAAACAACATTCCACAATGGTGGGATATGTCAACAGGAGCCGATTGAAAGAGCTCCCAATGGCAGAAGCTAGAACAATGAGAAATAAAAGAAAGTAATACTGAATGATAACACAAAATATAAAATATCTGTGAATCATACTGAAATATATTATCTCAGTATATAAAGGAATATATTCCTCCTTTCTCTCCCTTATACGTGTATATATCAGTATCAGTTCATAGATACTTATTTTATATTTTGTGTAATATTGGATTATGTATAAGATATATTTAATATTGAATGTGTACATATGTATTCAATAATGTATATCTATATGCATATATGATTGAAACATACATATATGCACATATATGATTGAAATATACATATATCAATTGTGTATATATACATATATGATTGAAATATACATTTATGTATGTGTACATATACATATATGATTGAAAGAATTACTAAAAGGAGAGAATAGACAAATCTCCCATTCAGAGTTCCAAATAATTTATAAAGATACTCCACCTCATGGAGACAAAAATCAAACTACCCACTGCTTAAGTGTGGCATGTACTTAGAGATTTCCTTCCAAAGAATCAGCACAGATAAAAGGGAAAGGAGTAATTTTATAGAGGGGAATCCTGACAAACACAATCTCGACTAGGGGATAAAAATCAGCATCAACATGTCATGGTGATAATATGTATCTTTGATAAGCTGTGTTTGAAATAGCACTTTACCACTGTGACCTTTCTCTCCAAAACCAATAACCCCAGTAAGATAATGGGGAAAAAGAAATCAGACCAATGCCGATTGAGGGACATTTTGTAAAATAACTGACCAAAACTGCAAATAAAAGGGAAGCATGAGAAACTGTCACAACCAAGAGAAGCTGAAAAAGACATGACAACAATGTAATATGGTCTTCTGCATGGGATTTGAACAGACCAGAAAAAATACATTAGGTCAAAACTTAGGAAATATGAATAAATTGTGTACTTTTAGTTAATAACAATATATAAATATTGGTTAATTATTGTGACATGTCTGCCATATTTATGTAAGATAAGGGAATCTGGATATGGGTATATGGGGACTTTGTTTACTAGCTTCTCAATTTCTCTTAGCATCTCAAACCATTCTAAAATGAAAAGTTTATTTTTTATTTTTTTGATGTCCCAATATCTTTTTATTATTATTATTATACTTTAAGTTCTGGGGCACTAGTGCAGAACGTGCAAGTTTGTTACATAGGTATACATATGCCATGGTGGTTTGCTGCACCCATCAACCCATCATCTACATTAGGTATTTCTCCTAACGCTATCCCTCCCCTAGGCCCCCACCCGCCACAGGCCCAGGTATGTAATGTTCCCCTCCCTGTGTCCATGTGTTCTCATTGCTCAGCTCCCACTTATGAGTGATAACATGCAGTGTTTGGTTTTCTGTTCTTGTGTAAATTTGCTGAGAATGATGGTTTCCAGTTTCATGTCCCTGCAAAGGACGTGAATGCATCCTTTTTCATGGCTGCATGGTATTCCCTGGTGTATATGTGCCATATTTTCTGTATCCAGTCTATCACTGATGGGCTTTTGGGTTGGTTCCAAGTCTTTGCTATTGTGAATAGTGCTGCAATAAACATATGTGTGCATATGTCTTTTCATTTCAGTAATTTATAATCCTTTTGATATATACCCAGTAATGGGATTGTTGGGTCAAGTAGTATTTCTAGTTCTAGATTCTTGAGGAATCACCACACTGTCTTCCACAATGGTTGAACTAATTTACACTCCCACCAACAGCGTAAAAGCATTTCTGTCTCTCCTTATCCTCTCCAGCATCTGTCATTTCCTGACTTCTTAATGATTGCCATTCTAACTGGTGTGAGATGGTATCTCATTGTGATTTTGATTTGCATTTCTCTAATGACCAGTAATGATGAGCTTTCCTTCATGTGTTTGTTGGTCACATAAATATCTTCTTTTGATAAGTGTCTGTTCATATCCTTCACCAACTTTTTGGTGAGGTTATTTGCTTTTTTTTCTCATAAATTTGTTTAAGTTCTTTGTAGATTCCGGACATTAGCCCTTTGTCAGAAGGGTAGATTGCAAAAATTTTCTACCATTTTGTAGGTTGCTTGTTCACTCTAATGACAGTCTCATTTGCTGTGCAGAAGCTCTTTAGTTTAATTAGATCCCGTTTGTCAATTTTGGCTTTTGTTGCCATTGATTTTGGTGTTTTAGTCATGAAGTCTTTGCCCATACCTATGCCCTGAATGGTATCACCTAGGATTTCTTGAACAGTTTTTATGGTTTTAGGACTTACATTTAAGTCTTTAATCCATCATGAGTTAATTTTTGTATAAAGTGTAAGGAAGGGGTCCAGTTTTAGTTTCCTACATATGGCTAGCCAGTTTTCCCAACACCTTTTATTAAGTAGGGAATCCTTTCCCCATTGCTTATTTTTGTCAGGTTTGTCAAAGATCAGATGGTTGTAGATGTGTAGTATTGTTCCTGAGGCCTGTGTTCTGTTCAGTTGGTCTGTATATCTGTTTTGGTACCGGTACCATGCTGTTTTTATTCCTGTAGTCTTGTAGTATAGTTTGAGTCAGGTAGTGTGATGCCTCCAGCTTTGTTCTTTTTGCTTAGGATTGCCTTGGCTATGTAGGCTCTTTTTTGGTTACATATGAAATTTAAAGTAGTTTTTTCTAATTCTGTGAAGAAAGTCAGTGGTAGCTTGATGGGGATAGCATTGAATCTATAAATAAGTTTGGGCAGTATGGCCATTTTCACGATGTTGATTATTCCTATCCATGAGCATGGAATGAACCAGTATAAGTCCTAAATATATCACATGAGCACTAAGTGCTCTATTTAGAGAAAGAATAGAATCTTTTCAAGTGGAAATCTCAGCAAAGGTTTCCAGGAAAGATTGAGGACTGAGCTCAACACTGGAATATAAAAATTAACAACTCCACAGGAATTTTTCATTTACTAGGAACATTCTAGAACATCAAAATGCCTTTACATCAAAAAGGTTCACTTTTAAATTTTACAGTGGCATCTCCAATATGAACAAGGAATATCAGTGTCATTTTCTGCCCCAACTATGTATCAAGACACTCTTATAACACCCTAAAAAAGCACATGTTCTTATTTGTCATTGCTATCATTTAAATAAATCTGATTATTATTGTGAGCAAATAATAACTGGACAACTCGGGCTACCACATCATGAAAGATTTTTAAGTCTGTTATCTATTCTCTTGCTAAACCTTAAGCAACTTTAGAAAAAAAAAGTTTGCTTTCAGATAGTAATTAAATAATGTATTTATTTATTAGACAAATATTTGTTGACCATGCACTAAACGGCAGACAGTATTTTAGATACAGAAAGCACAATGATACCTAAAGCACTGGAGTCTCTCACAAGTTTACGCTTCTGTGTTCGTGGCAAGGGTACTACAGGAAGGATGTAGTGAGATGTGGGCAAAGAAAAAAAGTCAGATCCTTTTTGATTCCTATTTAGGTTGAATTTGATTGTCTCCAATTAAATTATAATATGCTAATATTTATTCTGATAATAAAATGAGCACCATTCCATCAATTCCTTCATATAAAGCTAACCAACATCACATTGTCTTTATCTATATATGTGTGTATATATTAACATATGCATATTTATATATTTTGTCATATATTTGGCTAGAGCAAATAATAGTTTCTAAAAAATTATCTGACTTTGCATAGTTTAATCATTTGGGGCTAAGGATCAAGAGACAGCGAGAGATAGCATTTCTCTTTGTTTTCTGATGTTTGTGCAGCTGTTTCCGCTGCCTTGCCAGGGTTTTTTTTTTTCCAGAAGGGAACTACTGATATCCTTAATGCCAGCTGGTAGCATTCTTTTATTAAGCAAGATGAAAATAAAATGATCTCTTCCTGCTGCTGTTGCTATAGTGACTGCTGTACCTACCATCTCCAGTTCCCACCTAGTAGGTGGTATATAGGTTTTTCTGGAGCCAAATGTATTCTTCATGGTGGCATAGTTCACATTTCAACCTCGTGCTTCATTTGTCCACAGACTTTTCCTTGTTTACAATGCAAATGATCTTTCTCATCCTCACTTTCTAAGAAGCAAGGTTTAAGCTCAATACTGTTAATCTCTGTTAAATGTAAAGGCTTATAAAGATGCCAGAGTTCTAAATGTGATATGAATAGTTCTGCATAACCAAAACCTAAAGAAACAATTGGGGAGTTTCAAATTTTATAGGTTGTTTTCTTCACAAGCTATTTTTGTTTACCACCTGCAAAAATCTAACTGCAACTGAAAAAAAAAAAAATTCCCAGTGTATTATGACAGGTACCAGCAGAAAAAAAAAAAAAAAAAAGCATGAATTCACAGCCGTTAGATCCATAAATTTTGAAAACTAAATATTTATTAACAGACAAAAATAGGGAAATGACTTTTGGTTAGCTATTCCTTGGGAAGTCTTTTCACCTTACTAATAAAATACCAATGATTAGGCAGAAAAACAAACGGTAGTTATGATAATTTTAAAATCCGAAGTCAAATTGGAGAGGATTTATACAAAATATAAGCTACATGGTTTTGGATTTAGAAATATCTAAATTTTACCTCATGAAGCTGATTAACTCTGCTTATTGAGAAAACATAGGAAGACATTTTGTCCTTCCTCATGGCATACCATCATCATCAGTGCTACTGTCCAGTGTCACCAGAGTATTTTTCTTGACATGCCCCAAGCATTTACAATAATTTCTAGTTAGCACTTCCTATAAATATATAAGGCAGAAAACAAGTAGGCCTAGAAAAGGCACATTGCATTTGAATTATATAACCCCAGTGGATAAAGTGCTAAAGGTAGGGCATAAGGATATTAAGAACCTTGATAGCATCAGATAATAGAATTGGGATTTTTGCTGCTCCCTGTCAGTTCAATGTCAGAACTAGGCATCTAAGAGAAGAGAATATCTCACCTTAGTCCAGCAGAGCTGTCGTAGATAAACGTCTGCTAGAGCTGGGAATTTGAAAAGGACTAGTCAATATAGTTAGTTACCTCAGAAAAGGCTTGATCTGTACAGTAAGTGACATGAAAAATTACCGTACCCTATCTGGTGGCAAATGTCAAGTGTGGAGATAATCTCTTCAAGAGAGAATTAAGAGTCTTCAGTTCAACATGGCTGGCTAGAACCAGATAGTGCCATGCCTCTCTCATGGAAACGAAACAAAATAACAAGTGAATACTAACACTACTAACACTTCAAGTGGATCATCCAAGAGATCACTTTGTGATTCACCAGGGAAGTGACAGGACCCACATAGAGCAGAGAGGAATGAAGCCATGAAGGTGGACAGTAACCCACCCAGAACTGGTACGGAGCCGAGGAAAGCTCCCTAAGGTGGGAAAGTGAGTGGGGAAAGAGTGAGTGAGTAAGAGCCTCCTCTGCGGATCACATTTCTGCCATGGACTTTTGTAGTTCAACTGTTGACTCCCTCCGGGCTCTAGAACAGCACAGAGCTATGTGGAGTCTATGCAGAGGCACTGCTCAAGCCCACATGGAACCAACCCCGCAAGCTTTTGATTTTTGAGCAGCCTGGTTCCAGCAGCCACTGCCCCACTGAGAAGGGAGACACAGCATTTTTTCCATGTCCCTAGAATAGATACTGCATCCATAGTACTAAGGAGCAGCTAGACTGCATACTGCATAAGCCCTCGCCTCTGCAGCTCCTTAATAATTAGGTGGGAATCACTGGCTTGGGTCCCCAGCACAGCCTCCCTGCATTTCCTGAACACTGCAGTCATGGCTTTGTTTTTCTGAGTGCATAACTCCCAGAGGTAGCAAACAGGCCCTTCGCTATCACTGCTGCCTTCTCTCCTCCTGTTCCCAAGCCAGGGAGGGAACAAGAAGGTGGGACACATTTGTGGACCTCCAGTATGGATGTCATAGCTGACATATGGTAGGCTGTGTGCCCCACAAGTCCCTGCCTTCACTGCTCTTTGCCAAACAGGGCTTGCTGCCTTTCGGCAAGCACAGCACCGTTAGCCATCCCCTGGCTGATCATTGCTGTCATGGCTCTGTGTTCTTCTGAGTACATACCTTCCAGAGGTAGCTGACAGGCCCTTTGTGATCACAGCTGCTGCTGTCTCTGCACATGCTGCGCCCAGATTGAGAGAGACTGAAGACACGGGTCACTTTCATGTACCTCCAGCATGGGACTCCACAGCTGAGATACAGAGGAGTAGCAGACACATGATGCACCCCACAACTTCCCACCTCTGCTGTTCCCTGCCAAACAGGACTCACTGACTTCTAATCTCCAATGCAGCCTTTCCACCCCTGCCTGATCCCTGCAGTCATGGCTTATTCCTCTGAGAGCCCAGTTTCCTGGGGCCAGTAACAAAAGTTCACAATTGTTGCTTCCATTGATTCTGCCCCTACCACCCCCAGGCCAGTTCAGGAGCAAGAGGGCTTCTCACCTTTGCATGTTTCCCACAGTGAAATTTAGAACTGCTTGTGTGGGAGGGAAGTTCAAGCCCCATAGCTGTCAGCCGCCTTTGCCCCAGCTGAAGGTTCCTGCTCTCCAAATGAAAGGCCCACATCACAGCTGCCCTGCCCCAGCCTGAATGTTTAAGTTTTGACCCAGAGCCCTGTTAAAAACATAATCCCAACAGCCCTCTGATATTCTCTTGGGATCCCACCACCCAAGCATTCTGCCTGCCCTGACCTGAGAGTTCTGCCAGTGACCAGGGTACTACCCATTGCTCCCCATCACAGTGAGCATCTGGACTGGACTAGATCAAGTAGAAGAAAGAACTTCAGTGCATTAAAAACTGTTCTTTTGAACTAGCCCAGTCAGTCGCAAATAAAGGAAAAAATTTAAAAAACAAAACCTTTGAGAAATAAGAGATTATGTAATGTAACTAAACCTACAAGTTATTGGAATTGCTAAGAGAGAAAAAGAAAAACGACCAGGAAAACATTTTTGAAAGAATAACTAAATAACAAAAAAAAAATTTCTAGAGGTAGATATTCAGATATGAGGAATCCAGAGAACACCTGTGAGTTAATATACAAGATGAACATTACTGAAGCATATGTTTACTAGACTATCCAAAGTCAGTGCTAAAAAAAAAAATTTAAAGGCAACTAGAGAAAAGGTTCAAATCATCTACAAAGGAAAATCAGTCAGACTGACAGTGGACTTCTCAGCAGAAACCTTACAAGCTAAAAGTAGTTGGTGTTATATTTTTAGCCTCCTTTAAAAAAAAAAAAAATGTTAGCTAAGAACTTTATATCACTACAAACTAAGCTTCATAAATGAAGGAGAAATACTGTTTCCCAGACAAGCAATCACTGAGACAATTTGTCACCACTAGACCAGTACAAGAAATGCTCAAAAGAATTCTAAATATGGAAACTAAAAGATGATACTTGGCATCAGAAAAGGGCAGATATATACAGAACTCACAGACCCTATAAAGCAACTGCGTAACTGAAACTCCAAAACAACTAGCTAACACCACTATGTCAGGAATAAAAACGTACATATCAATATTAATCTTGAATCTAAATGACCTGCATACCCCACTTAAAACATGTAGTGGCAATTTGGATAAATAAATAAGATCTAATGATCTGCTGTCTTCAAGAGACCTACCTCACATGTAATGACATCCATGGGCTCATAGTAAATGGTTGGAGAAATATGTTACAAAAATTGAAAACAAAAAAAGCAGGTTGAATAACAATATCAAGTCAGAAATAAAAAGAAAACGTTTAATGAATGAAAAAAGAAAAATACAAAACTTCTGGAATACAGTGAAGGCATTGCTAAGAGTAAAGTTGATAGCATTAAATGCCTATATAAAAAATAGAAAGACCTTCAATTAGAAATGTAATGCTGCATCTCAAAGAACAAGAAAAACAAGAACAAATCAAACCTAAATGTAGCAGAAGAAAAAGTACTAGAGCTGACCTAAATGAGTTTGAGGCGAAAAAATGATACAAATGATGAATGAAATAAAAGGTTGGTTCTTTGAAAGAATAAAGGAAATTGATAGAATGCTAGCTAGCCTAAGGAAAAAAAAAGAGAGAGAGAGAAGATTCAAATAAGTACAACTGGAAATGGTTAAGATGACATCACAACTGATACCAGAAAAACAACAACAAAAAAGATCGTCAGAGACTAGTGTGATCACCTTGATGCACACAAACTAGAAAACCTGAAGACGTAAGACAAATAGCATAGCTCCTGCTTCAAGAAGTTCATTGATTCATTCACTCAATCACTGCTTCTTTCAGCAAATACAAATTAAATGCCTATTATATTCTAGACACTTATAGGTACTGATGATACAGCAGTGAAAAATAATGAATTTGCCTTTCAAAGAACTTTAATTATTTTCATTCATTTTGTTATTTAAAGAATATTCCTAGAAATTGTATATTTTTATTGTGTAGTGACTACAATATTATTTTATTATTTCTGCTTTATAAAATCTTACTACTTTATCTTTATTCTAATGATTCTTTGAGTTTAGCAGATATACATAGATAACCTTCCCAAGTAATGTTAAATTTATATATCTTTTAAATAATTTTATATCCTGTATTTTTCTAATTTTACTTATTCTACTGAATTGGTTAGAATTTCAAGATCAATGTAAAGTTGCTTCTTTAGTGGAAATGGTGGAAATGCCTCTAATGTTTCTCTATTAAGTATAATATTTGTTTCAAGTTAGAGAGAATTCGTGAAACTAAGCTGTTGAGTTCTTAATTTGGTTCTCAGCTTGAACATTATTAGTGTATAGAAATACTGTTGACTTTTGTATGTTGATTTTTGTATCCTGAGACTTTACTGAGGTCACTAATCAGGTCTAGGAGTCTTCTAGAAGAGTCTTCGGGTTTTCTAGGTAAACAATCATATATTCACTGAACAGAGATAATTTGACATCCTCTTTCCCAATTTTGATGCTTTTTATTTCTTTCTCTTATGTAATAGCTCTGTTTGGGACTTCCAGTATTATATTGAATAGAATTAGTTAAAGTAGCCGTCCTTGTCTTTTCCGAGTTCTTAGTGAAAATGGTTTCAACTTTTCCCTAGTCAATCTGGTGTTACCTGTAGTTTATCATATATGGCTCTTATTATTTTGAAGTATATTCCATCTATGCCTAGTTTGTTGAGGGTATTTATTATGAAGAGATGTTGAATTTTATCAAATACTGCTTTTTGCATCTATTGAGATGATCATATAGTTTTCATTCTTATATCTGTTTATATGGTGGATCATGTTTATTGATTTATGTATATTGAGCCATCCTTGCATCCCTTGAACAAAGCACATTTGATCATGGCAAATTATCTTTATGATGTATTATTGGATTCAGTTTGCTAGTATTTTGTTGAGGAATTTTGCATTGATGTTAATCAGGAATATTGACCTGTCGTTTCTTTTTTATTGTCATTTTGTCCTTTGCTGATTTTGGTATCATGGTGATACTGTATTTGTAGAGTGAGTTAAGAAGAGATCCCTTCTCCTTGATTTTTTGAAATAGTTTTAGGAAGGTTGGTACCAGCTTTTCTTTTTACATCTGGTAACATTTGGTTTTGAATTCATGTTGTACTAGGCTTTCTTTTTGTTAGGAGATTTTTTTTTTTTTTTAATGATTCAATTTCGTTACTCATTGTTGGTCTATTCAGTGTTTCTATTTCTTCCTAGTGCAGTCTTGGAAGGTTGTTATGTTTACGGGACTTTATCCATCTCCTCTAGGTTTTCTAGTTTGTGTTCATAAAGGTCATCATACTAGTCTCTGTATCAGTTGTGATGTCATCTTAATCATTTCTGATGGTACTCATTTGAGTCTTCTCTTTTTTTTCTTAGCCCAGCTAGCATTCTATGAATTTTCTTTATTCTTTCAAATTACCAACCTTTTACTTCATTAAATCTTTATATCATTTTTTTTGGCCTCAAACTCTTTTAGTTCTGCTGTAATATTTGTTATTTTTTTCTGCTACCTTTCATTTGTTCTTCTTTTTGTAGTTCTTTGAGATGTACCATTAGGTTTCTAATTAAAAATCTTGTATTTTTTATATTTACTGATTTATGTATATTGAGCCATCCTTACATCTCTGGAAAAAAGTACATTTGATCATGGTGGATTGTCTTTTTGATGTATTGTTGGATTCAGTTTGATTGTATTTTGTTGAAGATTTAATGCTATAAACTGTAATGCTATAAACATTCCTCTTAGCATTGCCTTTGCTGTATCCCAGAGGTTTTTGTATGTTACATTTCTATTTTCATTCATTATTTTTTTTTTATTTCTGACTTGATTTTGCTGTTTAACCTGCTCTTTTTTGTTTTCAATTTGTGTAATAGATATTTCTCCAACCCTTTACTTTGAGCCTATGGATATCATTACATGTGAGGTGGGTATCTTGAAGACTTCAAATGATTAGGTCTTATTTATTTATCCAATTTGCACTATAAGTTTTAAGTGGGGTATTTAGGTTATTTACATTCAAGATTAATATTGATATGTGATGTTTTGTTCTTGACATAGTATTGTTGGCTAGTTATTTTGGAGTTTCAATTAATTAATTTCTTTACATCTTAATACTCTCTTTTTTTCATCACTCTGTTTCCCTGCTAGCTTCATACATGTCTCCAAAGCTTTATGTGTTACTATATCTTTATGGTCAAAAGATCTTTACAGCGATACAGAATGCGGGCTCTGGAATCAGACATCTTACTTAGAATTTTACCTCTATTATTTGCTAATCATGTAACACTGGGCAAAGTACATGGCTTCTCTGAGCTTCAATTTCTCACAAAAGTGTCTAACTAAAAGAATATTTTAATAAGAAATAAATGAATTAAAAACACACATATATAAATATTCATTGTATAGTATGTGACAGGTAGTGAGTATTCAGTAAATGATAACTATCATCATCTTATCTCCATTGCCCATACCTTTTAAACGTTTGGGGTGAAATGTCATTTGAACTATAAACTGGTAATATTTTCTGATCACTTCTTTTGGTCATACATTTTCTTTTTTTTTTTTTCTTGAGATGGAGTCTACTTTGTTGGCCAGGCTGGAGTGCAGTGGCATGATCTTGGCTTACTGCCCCCTCCACCTACTGGGTTCAAATGATTCTCCCACCTCAACCTCCCAAGTAGCTGGGATTACAGGTGTTCACCACCGCACCCTGCTAATTTTTTTGTATTTTAACAGAGATGGGTTTCACCATGTTGACCAGGCTGGTCTCGAACTCCTGACCCCAAGTGACCTACCCACTTCAGCCTCTCAAAGTGTTGTGATTACAGGCGCGAACCACTGTGCCAGACCTAGTCATACATTTTCTATTCATAAGCATAGAATGGTTTACTTTTTTCTAAATCGAAGCTCAACTCATCGCTGAGGCTTATTCATTCAGAAATATCTATTAAGTACTTAATACGGTGCTTGGCACATATGCATGCAATTAACATTTGTTTAATAAAGGGAAAAGGAGTGAATTAAAAAGACAACTGAATTGTTATTTAGTAAACATGGTGATAGATGCTGGATACAAAGATATGTGTGCTACTTTTTTATGTAAATTAATAATGTCTGTCATTTATTAAGGGTTCACTGTAAGTTAAGGTCTGTTGTTGGATAAACTGCAAGCATTATCCCCTGACAATCATTTTGATGTTGGTATTGTTATTCCTGTTACACAAGTAGGGAAACTGAGGTTTATCCAAGGTCACATGGGTAATAAATAGAAGAGACATAATTCAAATCCATGTCTTTCTGATTCTGGGTTTTATACACTGCAGATGCATAAATAACTTGACCTCCCGCCACAATGACTTGAACTGGCAATACAGAAGTTACTGACTTTCTAATAGTAGAAGATTAGTAAGCTTTTCTACTGCTGCCAATTTTAGTGAACCAGAGCATAGATCTACTCCTGTATTTTTGTATAGCCCACTAGCTAATGAGTTTTATTTTTAACATTTTTAAATGTTTGAAAAATCTGAAAGAATAGTACTTTGTCATATGTTAAAATCATATAACAGTACTTACGTAATAACCTCAATTTTGCCTTTTGCCCTGCAAAGCTTCAAGTATTTACTATCTGACCCTTTATAGAAAATGTCTGCCTAACCTTGAACTAGACTATTTGGGATGCCCTTCAGCAATGTGAGTAATGCATATGCCATAGTGGGTTTACAGAAAAATGTATCTTTAGCAAATAGACAAATTAGCCCTGCACAATTTCTGGGAACTGTTTTCTTATACTTCAGTGCAAAAGAGCGAGAGCAACGACAAAACGGAAGCAAAAATCAAAAGACTGCTAGTACATTGGGCTGATGCTTAATGTAAAAAATGAGATTCATTCTCTCAAGAATTTATTTATATAATTAATGAAAAATTTCACACAAAAGTAACTTATTAAAAATAAATGATTTTAAATACTCTTTTAAATGTGCAGACAATAAACTGGATCCTTCCTTAAACTTGAGTATTATCCAAAGATTACTTTACATATTAGTTGAGCCTAAATGAAGATCATAAATTAAAACTTCCTGAAATAATTAAAAGGTAGGAAAGAAAGAATTGGGCCAAGGACAGGGATCAGATTTTCTTTGAGGTAAGGCACGAAATTTTTAGCCAAATTGTAAGATAAGTTGAAAATTGATCACTAGTCAGCTGAGTTATGAAATAAAACAGCTTCCAAAGATTTTTTTAATTAAGCGTGGTATAAATTCTACAGATAGAACTGTTGAGGTTATAGCTTATTAAAAATGCAAATCTATGTTACTTGATTAAACTATAAAACAAAATGAGCTAAGGGAATCAAGAAAGCAAGCAATTTTTATCTTCAAGTAGTTGATCAGAAGGCCAAAACTATTGTGAGTGCTCTGCAATAAACAAATGAAGTTGAAAACAAATTTGGCAGAGCAGATCACTCAAGCACACATATTCGAACAGCATAAGAATTCCTGTAAAGGGCTGTTTTGAGTTTTACTTTGGTTATGGCATAACCATAACCAAAACCATAACCATAGTATGATCATGGTTAAACCATAACCAAAGTAAAACATCAGAACAGTTCTTTACAGGAATTCTTATGCAGTTTGGGACTGGATTGGATTTGCAATGTGAAAAAGACCTATATCTTTATTAAAATGCAGTTCTCAGGTTGAAAAGCATAATGTAATACTCAGCATCAAACTGTCTTAAAAGTCTACTCACCAGTTGATTATGTTTTTCTCATTAGATATGTTGAAAAGAAATAACTGTGTCATCTAGAGGGGCTGTTCTAAGTAGAGGCTAGTGGAGGCAAAAATTGCGTGAGGAGTTGAAAGAGACATAGCAGAGGGAAGTTTCTAGTAGATAACAACTGCCGTCACCCTTGGTCAAAGGAACACCACTAGCTTTAAAACTATGGTAGTTTCCAAGAAACTCTAAATATAATTTTTTGGAGAGAAAATTTTCAAACTATTCATCTGACAAAGGGTTAATGTCCAGAATATCCAAGGAACTGAAACAACTCAATAGCAGAAAAACAAATAATATTATTTACAAATGGGCAAATGAGCTGAATAGACATCTCTCAAAAGAAGACATACAAATGGGCAACAGATACATGAAAAAGTGTTCAACATCATAATAATTAGGGAAATTCAAATCAAACCACAATGAGATATCATGTCATCCCAGTTAGAATAGCTATTATAAAAAAGGGAAATATAACAGATGATGGTGAGGATATAGAGACAGGGGAATCTTTCTTACAATATTTTTGTTTTCTTTTATTGAAAGCAAATATTGTATATAGTTCTATCATCATATATAGATAATTTTGTCTCTTACATATGGTTTTTTATTATACTTTAAGTTCTGGAATACATGTACAGAATGTGCAGGTTTGTAACCTAGGTATACACTTGTGATGGTGGTTTGCTGAACTCATCAGTGCATCATCTACATCAGATACTTCTCCTAATGATATCCTACCCTAGCCTCCAACCCCTACTACAGGCCCCAGTGTGTGATAATCCCCTCCCAGTGTCCATGTGTTCTCATTGTTCAGCTCCCACTTATGAGTGAGTACCTGTGTTTGGTTTTCTTTTCATGTGTTAGTTTGCTGAGAATGATGGTTTCCAGATTCATCCATGTCCCTGCAAAAGACATGAACTTATCCTTTTCTATGGCTGCATAGTATTCCATGGGATATATGTGACACATTTTCTGTATCCAGTCTATCATCGATGGGCATTTGGGTTGGTTCTAGTCTTTGCTGTTGTGAATAGTGCTGCAGTAAACATACGTGTGCATGTGTCTTTATAGTAGAATGATTTATAATCGTTTGGGTATATATCCAGTAATGGGATTGCTAGATTAAATGGTATTTCTGGTTCTAGATCCTTGAGGAATCGCCACAGTCTTCCACAATGGTTGAACTAATTTTTACTCCCACCAACAGTGTAAAATCATCCCAATTTCTCCACATCCTCTCCAGCATCTGTTGTTTCCTGACTTTTTAATGATGGCCATTCTAAATGGCGTGAGATGGTATCTCACTGTGGTTTTGATTTGCATTTCTCTAATGACAAGCAATAATGAGGTTTTCTTCATATGTTTGTTGGCTGCATAAATGTCCTCTTTTTAGAAGTGTCTGTTCATAACCTTTGCCTACTTTTTCATGCGTTGTCTGTTTTTTTTCTTGTAAAGTAGTTTAAGTTCTTCGTAGATTCTGGATATTAGCCCTTTTTCCGATGGATAGATTGCAGTAATCTCCCATTCTGTAGGTTGGCTGGTCACTCTGATGATAGCTTCTTTTGCTGTACAGAAGCTCTTTAATTTAATTAGATTCAATTTGTCAATTTTGGCTTTTGCTGCGTCTTACGTTTAAGTCTTTTATCCATCTTGAGTTAATTTTTGTGTAAGGTGTAAGGAAAGGGTCCAGTTTCAGTTTGCATATGGCTAGCCAGTTTTCCCAACAGCATTTATTAAATAGGGAATTGTTTCCCCATTGCTTGTTCTTGTCAGATTTGTCCAAAACCAGATCATTGGAGATGTGTGGCATTACATCCGAAGCCTCTGTTCTGTTCTATTGGTGTATATGTCTGTTTTGGTACCAGTACCATGCTGTTTTGATTACTGTAACCTTGTAGTATAGTTTAAAGTAAGGTAGTATGATGCCTACGGCTTTGTTCTTTTTTCTTAGGAATGTCTTTGCCGTATGAGCTCTTTTTTGGTTCCAGATGAAATTTGAAGTAGTGTTTTTTCTATTTCTGTGAAGAAAGTCAGTAGTAGCTTGAAGGAGATATCATTGAATCTGTAAATTACTTTGGGCAGTATGGCCATTTTTATGATATTGATTCTTCCTGTCCATGAGCATGGAAACTTTTTCCACTTGCTTGTGTCCTCTCTTATTTCCTTGAGCAGTAGTTTGTAGTTCTCCTTGAAGAGGTCCTTCACATTCCTTGTGAGATGTATTCTTAGGTATTTTATTCTCTTTCTAGCAATTATGAATGTGAGTTCACTCATGATTCAGCTCTCTGCTTGTCTGTTATTGGTGTCTAGTAATGCTTGTGATTTTTGCACATTGATTTTTTATCCTGAGACTTTGCTGAAGTTGCTTATCAGCTTAAGGAGATTTGGGGCTGAGATGCTGCGATTTTCTATATATACAGTCATGTCATCTGCAAACAGAGACAATTTGACTTCCTCTCTTCCTATTTGAATACTATTTCTTTCTCTTGCCTGATTGCACTCTCCAGAACTTCCAAAACCATGTGGAATAGGAGTGGTGAGAAAGGGCATCCTTGTCTTTTGCCCATTCAGTGTAATATTAGTTGTGGGTTTTTCATAGATAGCTCTTACTATTTTGAGGTGCATTCCATCAATACCTAATTTATTGAGAGTTTATAGCATGAAGGGATGGGGTAATGAATTGTGTCGAAGGTCTTTTCTGAATCTATTGAGGTAATCATGTGGTTTTTGTTATTGGTTCTGTTTATGTGATGGATTATGTTTATTGATTTGCATATGTTGAAGCAGCCTTGAATCCCAGAGATGAAGCCGATCTGATAAGCTGGTGGTGAAGAAGCTTTTTGATGTGCTGCTGGATTCAGTTTGCCAGGATTTTATTGAGGATTTCCACATTGATATTCATCAGGAATATTGGCTTGAAATTTCTTTTTTTGTTGTGTCTCTGCCAGGTTTTGTTATCAGGATGATGTTGTCCTCATAAAATGAGTTAGGGAGGAGTCCCTCTTTTCTGTTTTTTGGAACAGTTTCAGAAGCAATGGTACCAGGTCCTTTTTGTACCACTGGTAGAATTCAGCTGTGAATCCGTCTGATCCTGGGCTTTATTTATTTATTTATTTTTTTAATTGGGAGGTGATTTGTTACTGCCTCAATTTCAGAACTTGTTATTGGTCTACTGAGAGATTTGATTTCTTTCTTCTTTAGTCTTGGAAGGGTGAATGTGTCCAGATTTTCTAGTCTATTTGCATAGAGGTGTTTATGGTATTCTCTGATGGTAGTTTGTATTTCTGTGGGATCAGTGATGATACACACTTTATCATTTCTTATTGTGTCTATTTGATTTTTCACTCTTCTTTATTAATCTGGCTAGTAGTCTATCTATTTTGTTAATCTTTTCAAAAAAACAGCTCCTGGATTCGTTGATTTTTGAAGGGTTTTTCATGTCTCTATCAGAACATTTCTGTTCTGATCTTAGTTATTTCTTGTCGTCTGCTAGCTTTTGAATGTGTTTGCTCTTGCTTCTTTAGTTCTTTTAATTGCGATGTTAGGGTGTCGATTTTAGATCTTTCCCACTTTCTCCTGTGGGCATTTAGTGATATTAATAGAAAAAAAAATTGATTTTTAAGATTAGGGAGAGTAACCTTGAATTCGTACAATAGGGAAGAGTAGGCATTTAGGTATAGTGTTACTTCTACAGCTCTTCAAACTACAGAGCACCATCAGGAAGGTGGGGTGGATATTTTTACATTATTATAGTCTTTTTCTATATTCTTCAAATAAAGGACAAAATTGTCCAGTTGCCTATTATTTTCCAAAAAGTATATCCTGGAATCTTAGAATAATCCCCTTTATTTTGTGTCTTATAATACAGAGATTGGAACTGTATACATATATTATTTAAAATATTTTTACTTTATTTAAAAATATATCTTTTATTATACGTCAAACACTGTATAAAAGGTTTTAAAATGTAATTAATTATGATGTGAATATAAAGTCTTCTAATGTATAATTTAATAGATATATATGACACATTTTCTCAACTGTAATAGATGAATGTTCATTTCAGCAACTTTTTTGTATATTAGGTTTCCTTAGATAGATCATTCTAAAACTACAGAAACGTTGTTTTTGTGTTTTGTAGTTTTGTAACGTTGTACAAACGTTGTACAAAACATTTGTAGTTTTGTGTTTTGTAGTTTTTGTGTTTTGTAACGTTGTAAATAAGTGGGATGAATTTTTATTCTGATAACATTGTTTTCCTCTGTTAGAGTATCAAATCAATTACCAAAATATATTTTATTTCCTATTCATTCCAATAATGGTTATTAGGAAAATTATTTCATAAATGTGAACATACACATTTAACTAGGTTTGAAATTATAAGTCATATATAATTACATGTTGGAAATAGGTTCTGAACTTACAGTCATAGGCTGTGAGTTAAAATCATGAAGTTTTTAACATCTAGAGATGTAGTCTCAGTGTGAAAAACTATCTTCCTTCAGGCTAAATCTGGCTATACGCATGTTTTTGTTTTTTTACACTTGGAATGTAAGAGAAGTGTAGGCAGATAGTCCAATTTAACAAAGGCTGAAGTTGTGCCAAGGGAATAAAATGAAGGGAGAATGGGTAAGGAGTCACAGTAGTAGGCAAGAAAGTAATTATATAAGAAAATATTATGAAATAACTGAAGAGGGTAGTTAGGCGTGAAAGCTTGAGAGACAATTTAATACACCTACAAGTTGTAAGAATTGCTGTACTAAATGATTTGCCAGTTTTACTATGACATCCTTTTCTCATCACAATGGATTTGTAATATTCAAACCCTCTGTATATGATGTATTTATTCTTTCACATTTGCTTAGCTTTAACATTTTCTAAGACTTTTAATCAATTAAGACTGACCTGAATTTGGAAAAAAAATGAACTTAGAAGTAAATAAATTAGGATTATTTATCTAATTGTTTATGTAGATGGTAGAGATTTTATCAAATGTATAAAACCTCTGCCAGAGTTCATAGACTATATTCACATTAAACACACTGATACCCACTTTTTCATTGTAGGTTATCTATCATATATGTTACTCAGTGTTGAAGTATTTTGTGACATATGAAATACAAAAGAAAAGACCTAAAATCAAAATCATTTTTATCACACTCTGTGGACAGTTTATCATTTCACAAAAGCAACTGCGATTTACTTTTTCACTTATGATGTAATTACAAGTGTCTTGTTCAAGGGAAGCATGTGCTGGTTTGCATCTGTTTCTTTTTTGTAATCCCTTTGGAGGACTGATTAATATCTGATAATATGTAAAGTGAAAATGGCAAGCCATAGCAAGAGATTACTCATCTGACCTGTTATATATAACCAGAGAAAAAATGGGGCTAATGAAAATTTCACTACAATTTGTCATTATCTTTATAGATTTTCTTTCCTACTTCTCCAGCTGTATCTTAATTCAGTTCTTATCTTCATATAATGGATGTTAGTATATTTTTTGAGAGACCTATAATTAGCTCAACTGGTATTTTGGAGAGACAATTTTTATTAAAAGTTAACATTTCCTAAAGGCAATATGATGTCCCATTCATAGGTGACTGATAAAAAATATTTAAAAGAATTGTAGCACTGTATCATGTGGGGTAATAGGAAAGTATTTAATCAAATAAGTTTATTGATTAAAAACATTCTAAACCAAGGGTATCATAATAGCTCTAGATTTTTTAATGCTAATTTCAAAGCTAAATCAGTCACTTTGAAAACTCAAAACTTTTCTGCCATGAGTTCTTATTCTTGTTACCTAATTTTAGTGCATGTCAGTGTCCTAATCTTAAATGGGGATAATAAGCCCTCCCATATCTGCTTACAAATTGATCACAGACTCACAAGTTTACAGTTGCCAATAAAACACCAAAAAGCTTGATTTTTCTATGGCTTTTCTGTCAAGGTACCATTCAACACTCGCGTTTTTACATTAGGAACTATTAAGAACCTTATTTGCTCTCCAGTGCGTTATGTAGCCATTCTGTGCAAATGACTATATATTAGAAAATGCTGATTTAATTTTTTTTCTCAAAACATATGAAAGAACTGCTTTTTCTGTTCTTTCTCAGAAACTAATTTTTAATAAGATGTCCTCAATAAAGGTTATTTTAAAATTCCTAAAATCAGTGTGGTTTAACTTCCAAATATTGAATTGCTTTTGTCCTGGTATAGTTTTTAAAACTTTAGAATCAATCACATTGACTTTGATTTACCAACTCTATTAAATATATGACTGCAGTGAACTTTTTACTTGCTTTTCCCCTAGATTTAGTAATCTATAAAGAACAGGAATTAGTATCTACTTCCAGGAAGCCTGGCAGAGAGTAGGTATGTTAGTAGCTAGTGTAACTATCTTCATTCATTTCCTTTTCTCTCTTTTCTCTTTTCTAAACATTTAGAAGGTCAAAAATAGTTTATGAATGAAGTTTGACGAATTTTTATTGTAGAATATTTGCATAGAATGCAAAAAAATTTACAATGACCTGAATAATCTTGATGGTAATAATAGGAACAATAAATACAGCCAATGAAAAACTTCAATATACAATCACTTTGCAAGTGAGGCAGCAAATACCAAATTAGTATTACAAAACTTGTCAGTTGTTTCTACAGAAATCATAGAAATTAAAGCTGAAGGCCTCTCATATCAGTTCCTTAATCTTTCATATAATATATATGACACTCAAGTGTAATTAATGAAACTTCATAAAATCTGTCTCTGACACCTAGTCTAATAGAATTTGCCTTTTCAATGGTCTTTTTGTAAAAAGTCCAAATCTCAATTTTATAAAAGGTTTTAAAATTTGTCATAAATCATATCTGTGTTCACAGCACTTTTAGAGAATGAATTGAGAGGCCGGGCGCGGTGGCTCAAGCCTGTAATCCCAGCACTTTGGGAGGCCGAGACGGGTGGATCACGAGGTAAGGAGATCGAGACCATCCTGGCTAACACCGTGAAACCCCGTCTCTACTAAAAAATACAAAAAACTAGCCGGGCGAGGTGGCGGGCGCCTGTAGTCCCAGCTACTCGGGAGGCTGAGGCAGGAGAATGGCGGGAACCCGGGA
This sequence comes from Colobus angolensis palliatus, assembly GCF_000951035.1. Classification (NCBI taxonomy): domain Eukaryota; kingdom Metazoa; phylum Chordata; class Mammalia; order Primates; family Cercopithecidae; genus Colobus; species Colobus angolensis. Next base: position 6,236,939 of record NW_012120709.1, read on the forward strand.
GGCGGAGCTTGCAATGAGCTGAGATCCGGCCACTGCACTCCAGCCTGGGCGATAGAGCGAGATTCCTTCTCAAAAAAAAATAAAAAATAAAAAATAAAAAAAGAATGAATTGAGAATCCTTGGAGCACTGATAGTCTAAAACTCATTAGGGCCACCTACAGGATAAATGTGTAGACATGAATACCTCAAGATTAGTACTCCATTCCTCTGCCTTTTTCCAAACAGAACTCCTGTAAGCTCGACATTGCCGCTTACCCAGAACAGATTTAAGACTGGGAAATAGAAGCCCAGGAGACAAATCAACCGCAGCATTTTATTTCTAATTGTATAGCTTTTATTCTCCTGTCTTGAGCCTTTTCCTCACTCCTCCCCAATAACTAAACCAACCTATTGTATTTAACATACATAAGATACAAGATCAGTGTCCAGAATCTCTTAAGTACTATCTCTTTTGATAGTTTCAGGTACTCTCTTTCCCTCCAGCACTTGAATGCTTTTTAATGTATAATTTTTGAAATATTTTTCAGATGTTTGTGTGTGGGTACATATAGCTCACATTCTACCTACTCAAGGTGTCTCAGGAGGCTAAAAAAAAAGAAAAAAAAAAGTAGAAAAGAAACCTTTCTGAATAGTGTGCCAAGTTTCTCAGCCCACTGTATTACTAAGTGTTAACTTTATGAAGTCTATGAAGTCTTTCTGGAGAAATCCACTTAGACTGGGGATATCTTCACCTTGTTTTGATTCCTCTTAGGTTTAGAGTCAAGTTTGTAGCCAACTCCCAATAATTTACAAAAATATGTAGTGTGTATTCCTGAATTCCTGTTTTGCCCTGCATGCTTCTTACCATGCTTATTTTATCTTCACCTGGAATTCCTCAAGTATTGTTTTATGTGTTTATTTATTATTGAGGCAAATACATATTTTAAGCTGCCTCAAATACTTCGTGGAACAATACAGGGATGAAAAGAGTAACTGAAGAATGTCAAGAAGGAAGGAAGACCAGAATACAAAAAGGAAGAGAAGGAGGAAGGAAGGGAGGGAGAGGGAAGTAAAAAAGAAAGGAACCAAAGAAAAAATCTAAAGTCTATGTGTATGTGTATGTGTGTTCGTGTATTTATAGCTCACATTTAGAAAAATAGTGTGAAGTGCTACATGGTAAATGTTCATGGTATGTATTTGGTCACTCATGAGTGTGGCTATAACAAGCTGGGCTTTGAGGACTTGGGCTTATATACGTATTTGATGACCCAGACTCATGGGAGCTATGAACAGCTGGCCCAAGTAGGTATGATTAATTCATTTATATATCTATATCCTTTACAGTTTTTCTTCAGAACCAGTACCTAACATAGTGTTCAATGTGTGGTATGCATTGAATAAATATTTGTTAAATACATTCATAAAATAGTTTGTTTTACATGTGATCAATATGGCTCAAATCTCCCATCCCAAGTCTACATTCTATCATCTAAAGCTCTTAATAACATCTATTATTGTATGTTTTTCATTTTTTTTTTTTTTTTTGCATAGTTCTTCTAGGATGAATAGGTGCAATAATTCTGCAAGCTACAGGTCTAGTTACAGCTCTCCTTTTAAACCCTGCATGAGCTTCTTAACTCAGGTCAGAAGAAAGGTCAGAGCAGAGACAAAGTCTCGGGCCCTATGACTTTTGATCACAAAATTTCTCCTCCAGTTTCTTAACATGACTATTTGTACATGTGCTTTAAAGTAAGTCCAGGAAGATACTTATTTCAGTTGGTAATTTGAACCTGAATTTTAGAGTCTTTGTATTGTGATTTTTATTTTTATTCCCCCTTTTTTTTTTTTTCCTGTAGAGGTAAAAAATAGAACACATGAACACATATTTTTGACCTTGTGTAATTGCAATAAAACAATTCAAGCCCATATCTATAAAAGGGCTTTGTCTTTTTTTCCATTTATCTTCTTGGTATATGTAATGTATCATCTGTTAAGATAACATGATAAACACTGAACCTGCACATACAACCACTGAAAGATTTCAAAGTTCTCTGATTGAATACATCCGAAGAAATTAACTCCTTTCTCAGTGAGAGATGAACAGACAGCTAAATTTTCACTCAGACTATTCAGTCTAACCACCATTCCCATCAACCAATTTTTTTTTCACATAAACCTTTATGCCTTAGATCAACCATCATCTTGCCTGGAACAGGGATCACTTTTACATTATAGATAATAATGTTTCACTTTTCTTTAGAGTAGGAAAGAGTTAAGTGGGAAATGTACATACCCCATGAAAGTACAGACTTCTTTTTAGTATTTCTCTATATGTCTTTAAGAAAGAAAAAAAATCTACTCACAATTAAAAAAAAAATCCATTTATCTTTCGGCTTCTGGTTCTATAGTTCCCAGGAAATAATGACACAGAGACAATTCTAGGAGGAAATGTTAAATTGTGCTTGTATTAACAGCTGGTACAAAATAAAGCAATTACAGTGAAGTATTATCTTTTGGGTCATTGGGATCTCAAAACACAATTTAGGTCACAATTATTCTATAATTTTCTTTTCTTAGTGTGTTTAATTTCTAGGGCATGCCTGTACTTCAGTTCTTCAGAAACAGGCATGAATTTAGGACTGTTTTCTATTAAAGCAATCTTGTAAATACAGTAGGTTGATTTGAAATGTCATAAAAATAAGCATAATATAAACTTGTAGTAAGTGTATTGAAATAGATATTTATGTTTTAGAAACCGTTTAAAAAATTCATTAAAAGTAAATTGATATCCAAATTCCCTTCCAGAATTGATAGATTCAATGAAGATGAAAAGAGGAAAGTGAAATCACATAATCCCTATGATGAATTCAGATATTAAATTAAATTCAGTCATGGTGGCTTTCTCCTATAATCCCAGTACTTTGTGAAGCAGAGGCCACAGGATTGCTTGAGACAAGTCTGGGCGACATAGCGAGACTCTTTCTCTACGAAGAATTTGAAAAATTAGCTGAGTATACTAGCACGTATCTGTAGTCCCAGCTACTTTGGAGGCTGAGGCTGGAGGATTTCTTGACCCCAGGAGTTACAGATTGCACTGAGTTATGATCACAGCATGCACTTCAGCCTGGGCGACATAGGGACAAGGCTCTCAAAATATATATTAAAGCCCTGTCACAACCACTGCCTCACTATCCTCTGTTGTATTTCTAGGAGTAAAGTAAAAGGAAGTCAAATTAAAAATCTTGCCTTGCTTTGATTTCATATTAAGATCATTTCTTGGAAAAAGCCTCTAAGAATCAGTGCATATGAGTTGAAAGCCATGATTTGCATATATTTGGTTGTTACAAACAAATGTGTATGTTGTATTACCCCATACATATGAAGTTCAAAAAGAGACAAGCATAATATTTGGTAATAGAACTCAGAGCAGTAACCTTGTAGGTACATATATTTGAAAATTACTGACTCGATTTTTACTGCTACAGAAGTTAGTGTATGTATTTTTTAAATAACAATCCCTCAGAAAAGTAGAACTATAATTGCTATTTTTCTTTTGTCCTGCTACTTTATGAAAAGCTTAACTGTTTATAAAGAAACATTGAATTTTGTATAAAATCCTAAATACATTCTGCAATAATGAATACTTCTCTATTTATTTGGTGTCATGTATTCACTGTTTATTAGACCCCCATGATTTTGGATGTGTTTAAGAAGATTTGGTTATACATTCAGCAAGATAATAAGTAAATTGTTAGTCATCTCAAAAGTACAATGTATAGAATTTTTCTTAGAGTGCTATAGACTTGTAATTTATCTCCTTCATATCCAGTAGTATATTTTCTTGATTGTTTAGTTTATTTGTCAAATTAGTATGAAATTTGAAGCCCTACCTTGTATTGCTACAAAGCATATTATTTTAGCTTGAAATAATTACAGTATATTTTAAAAATCTCTTTTACAATTTGTGCCTAATGGAAGAAATGGAAGAACATTTCTAAGAAGCATTTCTTAACATGGAAACATGAGTTTATTCATAAAGATATTGAACTCCTACCATTTTCAATAAAGCAGTCTAAAAATTGTCTTATTGATCAACCTAGCCCAAGAAAAGGGAAAGGGGAATAGGCACTGAGATATAAATAGTTTAATAAGCAGTAATAGAATTACAAATAAAATTACACATCATTCCCTTTTGGACCATTTTCTTTTTAGGAAAGTCTTTTCAAATTGTGTAAATGCAACATAGTTTAAGGGAAGGCAATTGAACTCCAATACTATAATCCCTCATACGTAGAAGTGAATGTTTCATTAGCTAATATTCCCAGACTAACCAAAACGGATGAGAGTAGTTAATTCACAGAGCCCATTCTAGGCTTTCGTAGAATGAAAGTCACGTAACTTTCTTATTCATATTTATAGAAAAAGAATAGTTTTCCAATTTTTATTACATTTTGTTAGAGCATACAAGTCTCTCTACTTTGGCATGCTCATGCTTGGTTTTACACATCATTCTTAGCATGACAGGTAGTGAAGCAGCAGATGGGACACCAAGTCCTCTGACCAGTTCTATTTCTCTTCTCACTATGAGTGAATGGGCATTATTGGTAGTAGAAATATCAATATGTAGGGCATATTATGTAACTATTTGTGTTACAAATACTATACTGCCTAGTTTCTGTCCATACTGGCAACTTGAATGGACTATAAATAAAAATAAAGAATGTGGTTTTTCTATGGATGGTATAGATTTATTTCTATTGTGGTATTTAAAATGTGATGATGTAGATATATGTTAAAGCCCACTTGTCACTGATTAACAAACAAAAGACACCTTGTCAAGATAATGATAGAAAGTAAGTACAAGTTAAAATCGTAGTAATCTTTACATTCTTTTTTGCCTTGGATCTAAATGTTTTATTATGTTGACAGATCTGGGAAATTTTAGTGGCCGGACAAGAAGTGCAGTCTCTGTGAGGGAAGGCCAGGGTGTCGTTCTGATGTGCTCTCCTCCACCACACTCACCAGGTACAGTAGGATTCCATTCTTTGCTGCTGCTGCTCTCTTTTGCTATGTGTTTATTCTTTTAGACAGTATATTGATGGGAGAACATTGCAGGTGAAATGTGCATGGTTTTCTTGACACATATCAGAGTGCGAGATGAGTAATTCAAGATCACGTACTCTAAATATCATTAGATGGGATGCTGAACTCCAATGATAAAGATTGTTTTATTGCCATTCTAACTGTTGACTGTCATTGTTGTGCCTCTGTCTGCCGTCAGTGAAGAATATATTGCCTGGAGCACAAGGGAAGCGATAAACTGAGAGAATGAAACTTTTCAAAATAGTTTGGAGTATCAGAGTTGAGTTAATGAATACCAATATGCCTCTTGTTTCAAAAGATAAACTGGACACTCAGTTGTTTATGGTGCTCTTTGCCACACTGGAATTAGAACTTCTAAGCAATGCTTTTTTTTTTAGTTTCAAACAAAACTACAATTTAGTTAGTAATTTTTGGCTCTTTGAGGTCTTGTTTGTAAAAGTCATGGTGAGTACTTTTTGTGGCTTGAGGAAGCAGAAAACTAAACTGTACTCGGATTAATTATACGTACTTCTGCCAGCTCACACCTAATTATAGCCGTCTTGTTTAAGTTTTATAATTTGAGATGAGTACACCTTTGGAACTTACTATAGCTTTACTATAGTATAAGTTAAGAGTGACCAGCATCAGTTAAAGAGAAAGAGAAAGAGCACAAGGAAGAACCAAGGAATGAAGGCCTTAGTTAACAACTGGTAACAGAGTTGAAGGTCTTGGTATCTCAGTAATTTTTTCTTCTTTAATTAGAGTGATGGCCATATTTGTTTCTAGGTTATATTACCGGTGTAGTAATGGAGCCCAATTTGGCTCTACTGTATATATTTTTTTAAATAAAAAAACGGCCTACATTGATTTTCTTAAGGCTGCTTTGTCTTTATCTGATCCCCCTTCTATATTTTTAATCCAAAGGAAAGTATGCTGCATATCAACAGGAACATATTTTTGAAAACATTTTTATTTGAAACTCAGATAATAATTACAATTAGGAATAATTGTTGAGTTATATCCCTCCAATTCCTGTACATCAATTCAGTTACTTCAGTCTTTCTGTAAAATGTTTGGGGACTTCACAGAAAACATATCTAGTCTTACCTGCATCTAAATCCAGATTTAGGTTCTTTCAAAACAACATCTATTTTAATTTTTTTAGTGGATAAGACAAAAATTTATATTACATTTAGGGAAATTGTGTGGCATTGATATAGGTCATGTCTCACATTGGTTATTAAACAGATTTCATCCGAAGGGGGTATTAGTTGAATAATTGTTAGAGATTACAAAAAAGGGAAAAAGAAGAGGAAAGAGAAAGAATATAACAGGCTTTATAGAGGATGAATGAATCCATCACTAGACTGACAGGAGTTAACAACATAAAGTGACCCCTGTGTGAAAATAAGCAAGGTATTCTGTGATACGATCTATATTTTAAGGCTGTTGGAACATGTATTTTTAAATAAAGTGAAATAGAAAAGAATAATATAGAAATCAATACTGCAGGAATACACATAAATAAATTATCCAATTTGCAGAGAAGACTGTATACAGATTTATGGTGGGAGAATATAGTACAATGAGTTGCATATATAGTAAGATAAGCATAAGATAAGAATAGGCACTAATAACTGATTAAATAAATAATAATGTGATCTCTGATTGAGATCAGTATATGTAAATGACTGTTCAGTAATCGTGTTTTACAACCGAACTCATCCTCTTGACCAAGGCCAACTTGATATGTTATTACCAACAGTTGCAATCTCTCAATTGCCATATTTACAAGCTTCCTTTTTTTCTGAACAGCATCCATTATCTTCTACTCACTTCTTTAGAACCCTGATTCCAGAAGTTCTTTAATGTCATGGAAATGTGCAAATCATTGATCCTACCCCATTTTCATTCTACTCCACCTCCTTTGATTCTCACTTTTCTCATTCAGTTATTGTCATATTCTTTCATACAGCTTCAGTTTTGTCATCTCTCTTTTGCTTTCTCACACTGACATTCTAGTTTGCAAAACCCTAATCACGATATAGATCCAACTCTTAGCCTACTGCATATATGAGTCTATTCAGTTTAATATTACTGTTAAATAATCCCCAAAACCAAAGCGCACACAGAAAACAAACAAAAAAACAGTTATGCAGACTGCTGTCAATTTAAAATAAAAATGATGAACTTCACATGGATCTTAATATTACCTAGAATTTTTTTTTAAAACCCATTATTTTTACAATACTTTAGTCAAATGTTGTGTGTGTCTTCCCCAGCTCACTCTCAGGCGATAAACATGCATCCTGTTACGCTGTGAAAGAGAAAGCAATTAGAAGATAACCTCCACAAGCCCTCATCACAAAGTCACAGAGCAATTAGCATTTGTAGCCATACACTCTGACTTCCCATTTTTTAGTATATAGTACAGTATAGCATAGTGTGGTATAGTATAGTATAGGTCAGGTACAAAAAAAATTTTCTTTTCAAAGGTTTGGCTTATTCGGAGTCCTCATTCTTCGTTCCTTACTTCCAAGGCCAAACTAACTTCCTTATACTTTGTTCCTCCCTATTTTAATTTCAGTAAACAACTTTCCCAGCCGTCCTTACCTACAGAGCCCACATTTGCTACCCACTCTGTAAATTACCCCTCCCGTCGCAACTGCTTTTCCCACTGAAACTGCCCTTCCTGCCAGTGTAACCACATTCCTGCATCTTTCAAGTTAGTCAGTCAGGTTCAGTTTAGATTGTGCAGTCCAACTCCAGCCAGTGGAGGCAGGACACAGTAGCAGGGACAAGCTGCATTAAGGAAAAAAACCCCTTCCCTCCTTTGTTCAGTGTGCTCTCGTGACCAGACTTCTAAGCAGCATTCTTCTGCAAAAGTAAATTTTGCCTTGCTGAGAAATCCTTTCTTTACATTCTCTTTTTCTTTGTGACTCCAAGCTTTACTTCCAACAGTATAGTATAGCATATGCATTGCTGCTGTTCTAAGACTAATCCCTCAACTTGTGTGTGCTGTAGTTCATCATTTTTTGCCTACTTTAAGAAATTGTTTCAGCAATACCCCTTCTTCTGCATTTGTATCAGAGATTGATTCCTCTTCTGGAGCAGTCCCATCAACATGGAAACCTGCTATTCTTGCCTCCATGTAAAAGTAAAACAAAGTAAAATTCCCTTGTCCAATGCCCTCTTCATTCAGCTACTATGTGATTTTTGGTTTCCCTTTACAGTAATACTTCAAAAACTTTCTTTTTATACTCTATCCAATTCCATTCCTCTCAGTCAGTCTGTGCGTTTCTCTCTTTTCCCCCTCTTTTTGTCTCTACTCCCTTTCTCTTTTTAACAGATTCATTGACATGCATTTTTTATCCCATAAAATTCACCCATTTTAAGTATACAGTTCAATGAGTTTTAGTACATTTATATAATTGTGTCTTCATCACCAGAACTCAAAAGATACTTCCATCATTTCAAAAAGTCATTCAATCCCTCTCCTACTCATGTCCCTGGGAAATTTTTGCTATGCTTTCTTTCTCTATAGTTTTGCCTTTTCTAGAAAATTTATTTTATTTAAGACATGTTTTTGCCATGTTACTCAGGCTGGTCTCGAACTCCTAGGCTTAAGTGATCCTCTCACCTGTAATCCCAAAGTGCTGGGATTATAGGCATGAGCCACTGGGCCCAGTCAGAAATTTCATTTTAATGCAGTCATACAATCTACAATCTATATATGCATGTCTGTGGGTGTTTGGTTTCTTTTACTTGGCAGAATCTGTGTGAGATTCATCTATATCATGGAATGTATCAATAGTTTATTGCTTTATATTGCTGAATAGTATTTCATTTTAAGGACACATGCCATTTTGTGTATCCATTTGGATTATTTTCAGTTCTCATGTGGGTCATTTCTTTCTCCACAAAACACTATTTTCACTTAGCTTAAAAGATTCCTCACTCTTGATGTTCCTCTACTCTTTCTTCTTAATCTCCTTTGCTGATTTGTCTCATCTCCTCAAACTCTTAATTTTATTGTCCCCCAAGTGTCAGTACTATAACTTATTTCCTTAATAAACTCACACTTTGTTAGTTTTCACCTGATAATAAAGCTTTAAATGTCTAAGTAGCTAAAATCTCCCTAACATACATCTCCATCCCAGACTCTGGCTCGTATGTGTATACAACTCCTGTTAGTATTTTCATTTAGCTGGCTAATAGGCACTTCACTCTTAACCATGTCTAAATCTGAACTCCAGGTTATTTGTTCCCCAAACCTTCTCTAGCTACAGTCTTTTCCACCTCTATTAATAGAAATTTCATTCCTTACATCAGGCCTCAGAGCGATTCTTCACTTCTCACTTTCTCTACACCCCACATACAAACCATTGGTAATTTTGTTGGTGTCTGCTCACTTTCTGGTCCATAGACAAGATCTTCTTGCTGTGTACTCACACGGTGGAAGGGTTCAGAGAGCTCTCTTGGGCTTCATTTATAAGTATACTAATCTCATTCATGAGGGCTTCACTCTCATGACTTAATCACTTACCAAAACTCTCACCTCTTAATACCAGCACTTTGGGAGTTAGGATTTCAACATACTACTTTTGAAGGGACATAAACATTCAGACCATAGAAGGTGATATTTGGAGATGGGGCTTATTTTTAGTTTTATACGAGGCCTTGAAGGTGGAGCCTTTATGATAAGATTAGCGACTTTATTAGAAGAGACACCAGAGAGCTCTCCTTCTCCACTGAATGTGAGAAAACAAAGAAGGTGTCCATCTGCAAACCAGAAAGAAAATCCTCATCAGAAGCCAACCATGCTGTCACCTAATCCCAGACTTCCAGCCTCCATGACTGTAAGAAAATAAATTTCTGGTGTTTAAGTCACCCAATCTGTGGTATGTTGTTATGGCAACTTGAGCAGACTCCATCAAGTTGGAGTCTCATCAGCTGAATGAGATGGCATAATACACCATCTCATTCAGCTTAATATCAAAGCCAAAGTCGTTACCATCGCTTGGAGAACCCTCACCGTTTGCCTCCGCTTGATCTCTCTGACCTCATCTACTGCTTTCCCTCCTACTCTCTTTACTGTAGTTATCATCATCTCCTTGATGTCTCAAACAACCAGACAAGTGCCTGCTTTAAGGCCCTTGCAGTAGCTATTGCCTAGGCCTGGATCGTGTATATCCCAGGTATATGAATGGCTCACTCCCTCACATCCATCTCTTCATTTAAATATCACCTTAGTAAAACCTTTTCTGATCTTCCTCTTTGATTTCCACTCCACAATTTGTTTATCCAGCTTTGCTTTATTTTTCTCCGTAATACTCACAGCATTCCATATACTGCCTTTATTTTTCTCCGTAATACCCATAGCATTCCATATATTCACACATTTACTTACTTAGTTGTTCATAGTTTGCCTCCTTTGGTTACAATGCAAATTCTACTAAGACATAAATTTTGTAGGTTTTGTTCACTGTTATTACTCCAGTGCCTAGGACAGAGTATGAGCTCAAAAATATTTATTGAATTAATCTATGTATAATATTCAGAAATATGTGAAATGAGCCACGGTTTTAATAAATTTCAGAAACTTTGATGGAAAAGTCATAAATAAGAATAAGAAAAAACAGATCAGCTATGTAACAAGAAAATCTTTCTTAAAATTTACCTTTTTCTCATAATTATGTTGTGAAATGGTGCATTAATTTTAGTGCCTTGCTTGTTTGCTTAAAAGAAGAACTTGGAAACTATCTTGGGAAAATATAGTCAAAAATGCTTGCTGAAGTAACAGAATATATTGGCCCATTTTCATATTGCTCTGAAGAAATGCCTGAGACCAGGTAATTTATAAAGAAAAAGAGGTTTAATGGTCTCACAGTTTCACTTGGCTGGGGGGCCTCCCAATTATGGCAGAAACTAAAGGAGGGGCAAAGGTGCATCTTATGTGGTGGCAGGCAAGAGAGCGTGTGCAAGGGAACTGCTATTTCTAAAGCCACCAGATTTTGTGAGGCTTACTCACCATCATGAGAACACTATGGTAAAAATCCACGCCCCGATTCGGTTACCTCTCACTGGATCTGTCCCACAGCACGTGGGGATTAGGAAAGCTACAATTGAAGATGAGATTTGGGTGGGGACATGCCAAACCGAATTACAAAGGAAGTGAGAAAAGAATAATCCAAGGTAAAGTTTCTGATCTGACATTTATTAGCAATGACTTCAACACTGCCTTTGTTTGGGTGGAATGAGATTAATATTATGAAATTACTAAGTAACCTGATACATGCTAGAAATCTTAGACCCAAGTTTCCGTTTCATCCAAATAGTCATGTAGATTATCACAGCATATTTGTTCAACTGATGCTTGATTGCGTTTGGTTTCCCAATCTTGTTTTATTTCCTTTTTTCAAATCATAATTAGGGTTTGTTATTCTATCTATCAGAACAATACAATGTAAAGTGTCAAGAGTCAAATTTTATTATTTTTATCTTTCCAAGAAGTTATATGTTCCTTCAGTATACACAATTTACCACCTTCCAATTCGTATTCCCGATATGTAGCACAATGTCTGATCCTTACTGAGTTTTCATTAAATGCGTGTTAAATAACTGAGTGAAATGCTGATTCTAATAGTTGAGTTTTGCAAGGTTTTAGACAGTTCCTGTCAGACTTCTGGTATTAGCTCATTGTATCCTGTATTCATGACAGATATTTGGGTCACTTAATATCACACTCTTGTATTGCTATTTCAAAGTGCAGCAGCTACTGTGATTCAGTGGAAGCTGTATGAAATGATAAAAAAATTTATACATCAGAGAAGATTAAAAATTTTTCGGAAACAGCCCACAGATCCATTATCTTGTTACCTCAAACAGAGGTACAATGCCCATTTTTTGTCAAATAAAAGCAAAAGCTTGGATTGACTTGATAGCTAAATTTCTCAGTTATCTTCTCAAGAGATCAGTGTTAATCCCTGTCAGCAACATATGTATATGAAAATACCTTCTTTGAATACTGAGTTGGTTATTCATCTATAAGACAATAAATACATATATTTGAAATGTTAATATGTTAGCCCAAATGAGTTTTGATTGCCAAAAAATGTCTTTTTCAGTTTAGTAATTTTGAAGTTGAGGGTTATATTGTAAAGAAAGGCTCTGTAAAAATGTAGAAATAGCCTCATAAAACCTAGAAACCTATATTTTTTTTTTTTTACTATTTAGAAGCTATCATTTATACTTTCTACATAAATAAGTCATTTATTACTATTTTACTTACATATTTGATTTTATTTTGTACCAACACATTTAAAAGCTTACATGGAAGTGGAACCTATAATTTTTAAACAAAGTTTAATGCTATAGTAAAAGATACACGAATATACCACTTTATGGTATAATAATCACGTAATCCTTAAAAAATATCTGAAACTTAAAACTTATTGTCATCCCCATAGTATTGATGAGGAATCTAAACATCAGAAAGATTCAGTGAAACACTTAAGGTCTCACACACAGTAAGGGATGGAAGCAGTACTTCAACGTTTGATATATTTAATACTATATAATGTGGATTTTGTGTAAAGCTGTACTAAAACCTTTATAGCAATAACACAAATGAAAACTTTTAAACAATAGAATCAAGGACTTCTAAAAATAATGTGAATTTTATCAAATACTTATCTTCATTCAACAAACATATATAGTACCTATCTTTTAACGAATGAGTTTAGCCTGCTTACATTTATTTCTGCCATCTTATTTTGTACTTGTTACCCTGTTATTGTTTTTTTTTAAATTTTAGATTCACAGGGTACATGTATATGTGTGTCACCTGTTTGATGCTGGGATTTGGGCTCCTAATGATCCTGTCGTCCAAGTAGTGAACATAATACCTGATAGGTAGTTTGTCAACCCTTCCCAACCCCATTTGGGAACCGCCAGTGTTTATTATTCCCATCTTGTGTCCGTATGTACCCAACGTTTGGCTGTCACTTGGTGAAAGCATGCTGTATTTGGTTTTCTGTTTCTGCATTAATTTGCTTAGGATAATGGCCTCCAGCTGCATCCATGTTTGCTCTTTTTTTTGTGGCTGTGTAGTATTCCATGGTGTGTATTTGCCACATTTATTTTCTTCAACCCACCATTGATGGGCACCTGAATTGAATCCATGTTTTTGTTATTATGAATAGTGCTGTGATAAACATACTACTACAGATGTCTTTTTGGGAAAACTTTATTTTCTTTGGGGTGTATACCCAGTAATGGGATCGCTAAGTTGAATGGTAATTCTGTTTTTACTTCTTTGGGAAATGTCCAAACCACTTTCCACAGGGAGTGAACTAATTTGCATTGCCATGAAAATGTGTAAGTATTCCCGTTTCTCTGTAACCTCACCAATATCTATCTATCTGTCTGTCTATCTGTCTGTCTATCTGATGGTGTCTTGCTCTGTTGCCAGGCTGGAGTGCAGTGGCATGATCTCAGCTCACTGCAACCTCCACCTCCTGGCTTCAAGCGATTTCCCTGCCTTAGCCTTCCGAGTAGCTGGTACTACAGGTGCACGCCACCATGTCCAGTTAATTTTTTGTGTTTTAGTAGAGACAGGGTTTCACCATGTTGGACACAATGGTCTCAATCTCCTGACCTCGTGGTCTGCCCGCCTCTGCCTCCCAAAGTTCTGGAATTATGGGCATAAGCCACCACACCCAGCATCTATTATTTTTGTTTTACTTTTTAATAATAGCCATTCTGGCTGGTATAATCGCAGTGTTATCTCATTGCGATTTTCATTTGCATCTCTCTCATAATTAGTGGTGTTGAACATTTTTACGTCTTTGCTTGTATGTTTTCTTTTGAGAAGTGTCTGTCTATATCCTTTGCCTACTTTTTGGTTTTGTTGCATTTGCTTTTGAGAACTTAATCATAAATTTTTTGCCTATGCCAATGTCTAGAGAGTGTTTCTTAGGTTTTCTTCCAGGATTCTTTTTATAGCTTGAGGTCTTACATTTAACTGTGTAATCATTCTTGAGTTAATTTTTGTGTATTGTGAGAGATATGGGTCCAACGTAATTCTTCTGCCTATGGTTAGCCAGTTTTCCCAGAACCATTTAGTGAATAGGGTATCCTTTCCCTTTTGTTTATTTTTGTCAATTTTCTTGAAGATCAATTGGTTGTGGCTATGCAGCTTTAATTCAGGAGCCTCTATTCTGTTCCATTTGTCTGTGTGTACAAGTACTATACTGTTTTGGTTACTACAGCCTTGTAGTATAGTTTGAAGTGGTTACCACACATTTTCTATGGTTTATTTGCCCTCTTTTTACTTTCACTCATTTTTATTATATGGTTTTAAATTGTAGTTTTCCTTCTATTCATTTCAAAATTTAATATTTTATTTGCTGTTTTCAAAATTACATGTAAAATCTTAATATGGCTATTTAACATTATTTTTGAACAGTTTCATTGCAATTGTTTTTGGTGATTAATGAATCCGGTCATTTGAACAGAATTTGAAGAAGAAATTTGTGTAAATTTATGGCTCTATGAAATACAGTACCTAATAAATGAATAATTTGGTTTAGGATAGGAAAAGATTAGTTGAGTTGTGAACACATGAAGTCTTACATATCTACACGTAGCTCAGAAAACTGGATATAAATCTCCAGTTCTTGATATACCTGACTCCCTAAAAGTGCAAAACCACAGACAGGTATATCTCACTTAAAGATGCTCTCCAAACAATCAGTTTCTCTACCATCACTCCTCCAGTTATAGGTGGAGTTGTGGTGGTATGCATATCCATCAGGAGGAATACTAGTGCTGCATGTACATTGAATCTCAGAGGGAAGGAAAATAAAATCATAATAATCAGTTAAATAGGAAGTGCCAAGCCAACTGGAGTAAGTGCATAAAGTGAATATTTGCAGACTAAACTTATTTTATTTATACATATAAGCTCTGAGCCATCATAGAATATAGCTGAATTTATGATATAATGAGCTATATAGCAAAGCTTATGCCTGAGCACAGGGCAAACATAGTGCATAATGCATTTGGTTGTCCCTTTAACACTCCTTCATTGCAAACACATGGTATATCCAGTTTGGAAAGAATAGTCAAAATGCAGTGGACACTGAAGGACTGAAGACGCTGGCCCCTTTCTAGATGCTAAATCTAAGCAACTCCTCCTTTCCGTTGGCCTTGAGACTCCTTAGAAGTATTGGTTAGAGTAGAGCAAAGAGGTCTTCAGTTTTTGTGCATAAGCTGTGACACTTCAGCTGGGGCGTTTCCTATTAAAGAAAGAAACAAAAGATAATTTTTGTTGTGTGGTTTTTATTTTTTTATTTTTTAATTCTAAATACTTTTTCTTCAACCTAGTTTAAGACAGGTGGACAGATTCACTATTCTCAAAACCACTGTGAAAGCAGATAAGGTATAAGTAAACAAATCCAGAGAGTACAAGAGGTAGCGCCAAGAACACTATGATGAAAGAATACCAGATATTCTCTGCTTCTAAATAGCTATACTATACCATCATATTTCACCTGGGATTTGGACTCAGACATCCAGGGGTTCTTATCCTGGCTCTGACACTTACCACTGGTCTCTCTGTTAAATTAAGCTTTACTTTGCCTGTGAAGAAGAAATAATAAAAGCTACCTCACAGCATTGTTGTCAGAATTAAGAGGTAGTTTATGTAAGCTAATTAGCTTGATGGTTGGAGGACAGTGAGCATTAAATTAACTTTGTCTTGAAGATCTGTCTTCAAAAACCCTCTTTAAAATGCAAATGCTTTTGAGAAAGGGGTTGCCTTAAATCATTATCTGCTAACATTAATTAACAGTTGGCAGAGATTAGTTGACATCAAGCTGACAAAGCAACTAGAAGATGAATGGCACTTGGAAATGGTAATCTTAGAGTTTAAGAAGGGGAAGGGATCAAGGAAAGGAAAAATGAATCCTGACAGTTAAGTGAAAGGGCATCAAGTATTACTGCTATCTTCAGTACACCTCTTTATCTTAAAATAATGAATACCAGAAATTTTTTCCTTAAAGCTATATAAAATGGCAACCAAAATTTCACGGATGTAGAAACAAAATATTTTTGATGATAGTTTTATTTAAAATGAGATTTTACATTATACAATCTAAATCTCATAATTTAAAATGATGTAATTATAACAAGTACAAGAGAAAAAGAACAAGACATTTTTTGGCATCTTTTATCTTACAAAGCAGTAAGATACCATGACACTCTATGCTTCAAAATTAACTTTTATACCATAATCACAAAAGGTAATTTTTCAAAAAATATTTAAGGATCTCAGCAAATTTCTAAAGATTTCTCTTATTTTATTTCAAATCACTATATGTTAAACTACATAAGATATTTATTCTGTGAGAGTTTGTTATCACACGGACTTTCATTTTTTATAATTTTGCTTTATTGGCTGAAGCTGTTTTCCAAATGTGTCTTTATTAACTGAATGAAACCCACAACTTTTACAAGATTACAGTTTTACTTTGACATATGCTAATCTTGTATTAACATTTTATAACTAACCTTACACTTAAGAAATTGGCAATATGGAAATAAAGAGATTCTAGGAAGTGCAATTGAGTGAGACTAATTTTAAAGTAATCAATTAGTCATTATTATATGGTTATGACTTTTTTTCTAAAAGGTTCTTGTAATTAGGGTGACTTGAGTTATATTATTTCGACAAAGAGAGCTCTATTTTTAAGTTTTGCCTAGAATTAGCCATCTCTTTGGATAAATAGAAGCAAAGAAAATCAGTGTTTTATGTTTTATATGTATCCTATTTTATCTTTATCCCTGTTTTATAAGTAAATTATTGTTACCACCATGTTACAAATGGTAATATTGAAGCTCAGAGACCAAGTTGCCTAAAATTTCATGGCTAACAAATAAAAACAGAGAGATCCAAGTCTGTGTGATTTCAAACCCTTCGTCCTTTTGACTATATTATACAGTCCTTACACATTGACTATATCATATTGTATTAGTGTATTATCACACTGCTATGAAGACATTCCTGAGACTGGGTAATTTCGAAAGGAAAGAGGTTTAATTGATTCACAGTTCTTCAGAGCTGGGGGCCTCAGGAAACTTAAAATCATGGCAAAACGGGAAGCAAATACATCCTTCTTCACATAGTGGCAGCAAGAAGAAGTGCCAAGCAAAAGGGGTAAAAGCCCCTTAAAAAACCTTCACATCTCATGAGAACTCACTGTCACGAGAACAGCATGAGGATAATCACTCCAATGATTAAATTAAAGGACCTTCCACCAGGTCCTTTCCACAACATGTGAGGATTATGGGAGTTACAATTCAAAATGAGATTTGTATGGAGTCCAGCCAAATCATACTGTTGCACCCCGTTCCCTCCCAAATCTCATGTCCTCACATTTCAAAACACAGTCATGCACTTCTAACAGTCCCACAAAATCTTAATTAATTCCAGCATTAACTCAAAAGTCCAAGTCAAGTCTTATCTGAGACAAGGCAAATTCCTTCCCACTATGAGCCCCTAACATCAAAAGCAAGTTAGTTACTTCCTACATACTATGGGGGTACAGGCATTGGATGATTACACTCATTCCAAATGGGAGAAATTGGCAAAAATGAAGGAGTTATAGGCCCTAACTCCTAAATTCAGCAAGTCCTAAATCCAGCAGGGCAGTCAAATCTTAAAACTTCAAAATGATTTCCTTTGACTACATGTCTCACATCCAAGTCACACTGATGCAAGAGGTGGGCTCCCATGGCCTAGGGAGCCCCTCTAGCTTTGAAGGATACAGCCCCCTCCCAGCTGCCTTCATGGCCTGGCATTGTTTGTGGCTTTTTGAGGCTCATGGTATTGCTGTCAGTGGATCTAACATTCTGGCATCTGGAGGACACTGGCCGTCTTCTCACAGCTACACTAGGCATTGCCCTAGTGGGGATTCTGTGTAGGGGTTCCAATCCCACATTTCCCTTCCACACTGCCTTAGCAGAAGTTCTCCATGAGGGCTCTGCCCCTGCAGCAAACTTCTGCCTGGACATCCAGGCACTCCCATACTCTGAAATCTGGGCAGAGGTTCCCAAACCTCAATTCTTGACCTCTGTGTACCTCCAGGCTCAACACCATGTGGAAGATGCCAAGGTATGAGGCTTGCACCCTTTGAAGTCATGGCCTGAACTGTACCTTGACCCCTTTTAGCCACAGGTGGGATGCAGGGCACCAAGTCTTGAGTCTACGAAAAGCAACAGGGCCCTGGGCCTGCTCCACAAAACTCTTTTCTTATCCTAGGCCTGTGGGCCTGTCATGGAAGGGGCTGCTATGAAGACCTCTGACATGATCTGGAGACGTTTTCCTGATTGTCTTGGTGATTAACATTTGACTCCTCATTACGTATGCATATTTCTGCAGCTGGCTTGAATTTCTCCTCAGAAAATCGGTTTTTCTTTCACATTTGCAGGCTGCAAATTTTCTGCAGACTTTTATACTCTGCTTCCCTTTAAGACATAAGTTCCAATTACAAACCTTATCTTTGTGAATGCACAAAACTGAATGCCTTTAAAAGCACCCAAGTCATATCTTGAATGCTTTGCTGCTTAGAAATTTCTTCTGTCAGATGCCCTAAATCATCTCTCTCTAAAGTTCAAAGTTCTACAGATCTCTAGGGTGGTAGCAAAATGCTGCCAGTCTCTTTGCTAAAACATAGAAAGAGTTATCTTTTTTTCAGTTCCCAAGAAGTTCCTCATCTCCATCTGAGACCACCTCAACTTGGACTTCATTGTCCATATCACTGTCAGTATTTTGGTCAAAGCCATTCAACAAGCATCTAGGAGGTTCCAAACTTTCCCCCATCTTTCTGTCTTTTGAGCCCTCTAAGTGTCTAGGACATTCCAAACATTCCTACATTTTTTTGTCTTCTTCTGAGCCCTTGCAGCTTTTCCAACCTCTGCCTGTTACCCAGTTGCAAATTTGCTTCCACATTTTGGGTATCTTTTCAGCAATGCCCCACTCTCTGTGGTGCCAGTTTACTGTATTAGTTCATTCTCATGCTGCTGTGGTGAAATACCTGAGACTGGGTAATTTATAAAGGAAAAACCTTTAATTGACTGACAGTTCTGTAGGGCTAGGGAGGCCTCAGGAAACCTACAATCATGGTGGAAGGGGAAGGAAACTATAGAACAAACTATAGAGTACCTAAGCTTTTGTTTATCTTACTCACTGTATTCATTTTTTTCAGCTTCCTTGCCTTTGATCATGTCATTTCCAGTATTGTTGGCCCAGGCTGGAATTCAGTGGGACTCGGCTCACTGCAACCTTTGCCTCCCGGGTTCCAGCAATTCTCCTGTTTCAGCCTCCCGAGTAGCTAGAATTGCAGGTGCTCACAACCACGCCTGGCTAATTTTTGTATTTTTAGTAGAGACAGTATTTCACCATGTTGGCCAGGGTGGTCTCAAACTCCTGACCTCAGGTGATCCACCCAACTCAGCCTCCCAAAGTGCTGGGATTACAGCATGAGCCACTGCGCCCAGCCAACTTGTATCATTTTTTAAAGTATACACCTTAAAATAACTATAGTATATGTATACATATTTCTTGGGCTCTAGGGTCAGAAGGATTCAATTTTGTCACTTATCAGCAATGTGACCTTGGGGAAGAAATATAACATGTTCTTACCATAATTCCTCATTTTCAAAATTTTACATGTATATGTTGAAAGATTTAATGAGATGATATAAGTAAAGTATTTTGCCCAGTGCCTGCTCTGTGGTAAATACTCTATAACTTAGTGATTATGATGATGATGCCCTCTTCATTTTATCCTTTTATGATTAAGTAACAAAGGATTTATTCTTCTCTCCTGGCCCCCTGCTTCCTCATCAGCATTCCTAAGTGCCTATAAACAAGTTTTCTTCTCTTGTCTAAATCTTGTCACATCGTTCACTGCATAACAGTCATTTATGACATCTGATTTTTCCTACTTGATGTGGGCTACTGAGGAGGTACATGTATCTTTGTATCTTTTACAGATTTGCTAAAACAGTCCTGGATGTTCTCAGGTACTTGATAACTACTGTTTATTAATTGTCCTAAACCATAAAATAAGGCCTGAGTACCCCACTTTAAAGAGCTAATTTTGTATATTTCAAAAGATAATGTTACCTTTCTTTTTATTTTTTCCAATCAAGAAATATAGTGACATAGTTATTTGATCACATATAATATAAATCTTACTCTAGAGAAATAGAAACAAATAGAAAATGTTACCTTCTTTTAGGAATTGCAATTAGTGCTCTCAGTTAGAAAAATAATATTTGAATCAGTCCTTTTTCTTTTATTTCACTTATCAAATATGGATAATTTTAATTAGCTTTATTGAGGTATATTAACTTATAACGAACATCAGCAACTTTGTTTTTCTTTTGTTTTCTTTTTTTTTTTTTTTGAGATGGAGTCTTTCTCTGTCGCCCAGGCTGCAATCTCGGCTCACTGCAAGCTCCGCCTCCCGGGTTTACGCCATTCTCCTGCCTCAGCCTGAGTAGCTGGGACTACAGGCGCCCGCCACCATGCCCGGCTAATTTTTTTGTATTTTTAGTAGAGACGGGGTTTCACCGTGTTAGCCAGGTCAGGTCTCGATCTCCTGTCCTCGTGATCCACCCACCTCGGCCTCCCAAAATGCTGGGCTTACAGGCGTGAGCCATTGCGCCCAGCCATCAGCAACTTTTAAGTGTATAATTCAATAACTTAAGATAAAAGAAATCATGTAACCATTACTGTAATCATGGCATAGAACATTTCCATCACCACAAGAAGTTCCCCAATGCTCTTCCCTTTCCAATCAATTTTTTTCCCCAGTTCTCGTCCCAGATATTCATTGATATGATTTCTGTCCCTATACTTTGTTTTGTCCAGAAATCGTTTTAGAAGAAATTATACAGTATGTTTCTCTCACTTGGCATAATGATTCTGAGATTCATGCGTGTTGCCGAATCAGGTTTTTCTTAAATAATTGCTGAATATTTCATTGTTGCAATATATTAGATTAGTGCACATGTAATTGTCAGTTTTGCCATTAAAACTAATAACAGAACCGCAATTATGTTTGCACCAAACCTAATGCTTCAGGTGTTTATCCATTTATCAGTTGATGTAAATTTCAACTGCTTTCAATTTTTGACTAGTATGAATAAAGCTGCTATGTCATTAGAATATAAATCTTCAAGTGAAGAAGTATGTGTCTTTTTGTGACTTTATGTTTTCATATTATAGATACTTACTCCATTTTCTCCATGAAAGTAACTTGCTTTCAGCATTTATATCTGTGGAGCTATAGGAAAATCTTGTTATTACCCTTTATGTTGCTATCATTCTATGTTTGAAAACTTATACACAATTTTGATGATAGTATATATTGTTTGCAGCATTTTGGAATGAAATATATGTTTTTTTCTGTGTAAATGTGGGGACTTTATAGCACATGTATTTTTCTCTTTTCATAGTTAACATTCTTTCAATTTCTATCTGAAGAAATCAAATATTAGTCTTACAGATGCCATTAAAATGAAAGTACAAACAGCTGTGGTTATATTTACTTGCTTTTTCTTTATCTTAGTTGAAGAATCTTTTTCTTAACCCAGAGTTCAGCTATATCTTTGCAGTTTCTAGACAGAAGCATTAGAAATTGTAACCAGTCAGATATATTAATACACATATTTTTGAGTTTAAGTAACAATTGACAATTGTTTTAAAATCTCAATTTATATTAGAGGTCCACGTGCACGTAAAAAAAGCAATCAAGATATAATTGTTGTATTTGTCTCATATAGACATTTTCTAAATTATTCTTATCCCCACCACCTCCATTTCTTTCAAAGAAGTAGAAAAACAATTTAATATTTACAACGATTCAATGATAAAATTGAAAAAATGTGGGCTGGGCATGGTGACTCACGCCTGTAATCCCAGCACTTTGGGAGGCCATGGCAGGTGGATCCCCTGAGGTCAGGAGTTCAAGGCCACCCTGGCCAGCATGGTGAAACCCTGTATCTACTAAAAATACAAAAATTGTCCAGAGTATGTACCTGTAGTCAGGAGGCTGAGGTAGGAGAATCTCTTGAACCTGGGAGGCAGAGGTTGCAGTGAGCTGAGATCACACCACTGTACTCCAGCCTGGGCAACAGAGTGAGACTCAGCCTCAGAGAAAAAAAAAAAAAAAAAAAAAAAAAAACAGAAAACACAGAAAGAAAGAAAAACAAACTATGATTTGTTTGTGTGTGTGTGTGTATGTGTGTATATATGGTGAGTAGTCCTAAAACAATACAAATTACAAACGTTTATAATGGAAAAGTACTGATATCTAGAAAATAGATCTCCAACGTATATTTATCTTCGCATAGATGTATTATGTATATCAGTATAATTTATAACATATAAATAATATTACATATTAAACATTATTTAATCCCCAATTTTTAATGGTTGCATGTATTCCAGAAAGATTATTTAATCTCTACTCTGATACTAGAAGTTTGAGGGCATTTTCAAAAATATTTCTTATTGTAAATTGCTTTGCAGTGAGCATTAATAGAGAACTGTGTGTGTGTGTTTGTATGTATGTATGTGTGTGTGTGTTGTGTATATATTTTATATATATATGTAATTTTTTTTTGTACTAATTTTTTTTGTTGTTGTTGAGACGGAGTCTTGCTCTGTCGCCCAGACTGGAGTGCTGTGGCCGGATCTCAGCTCACTGCAAGCTCCGCCTCCCGGGTTTACGCCATTCTCCTGCCTCAGCCTCCCAAGTAGCTGGGACTACAGGCGCCCGCCACCTCGCCCAGATAGTTTTTTTGTATTTTTTTAGTAGAGACGGGGTTTCACCATGTTAGCCAGGATGGCCTCGATCTCCTGACCTCGTGATCTGCCCGTCTCGGCCTCCCAAAGTGCTGGGATTACAGGCTTGAGGCACTGCGCCCGTCCTTTTATACTAAATTTCTAGTGGTGGAATTTCCTTGTGAGAAAATCAGTATTAACTTTGTTGATAAGTATTGTCAAAATGTCTTTCAAATAGAGTGTAACAGTTGAAGTTAGCCTCACCTAGTCATTTGTGCACTAGTTGTGAAACTCTTTTCTCAGCCTGCTTGTACTCTTTAGTATTACCCTTTGCTTAAACCAATGCATTTTAAATTTCCAGACTACTAGTTAGTCCTCTGTAGAGGAGGTTGTGTGTAGAGCAAAGAGAACAAGTATATTTCCTGGCCCCTCTTTTATCCTACCACGCTGGAATCCAGTTCACTTTTTAGGTTTGTAGAGGGCATCCATTGCCGTTCTCTTACATATGTTTGATTTTCCTTCTCTACTTTTACGTTGTATTTCCACCAGGAATAATGAATCCTATCTCTTCCATCAAATCTATTTCAAGAAAGATACTGTGCAAAGCAGAAGGTCACCAAGTATACAGCTCTAGTCTCTCTTCAATGTTTATAAGTCACCGTCATTATTTTTACCTCCTGCTGAAACCATTTGCAGGGGTTATTTAAAATATTCTTTACTTAAAGGTACTAAATAGCAGGGGTTGCAGACATAAGCATCCACCTGTCCACTGGCTTACTCACTTAAAATACAACTAGCA
This sequence comes from Colobus angolensis palliatus, assembly GCF_000951035.1. NCBI lineage: Eukaryota > Metazoa > Chordata > Mammalia > Primates > Cercopithecidae > Colobus > Colobus angolensis. Next base: position 6,260,659 of record NW_012120709.1, read on the forward strand.
TGTTGCCTAAGCAAATGTACAGTAAGTTTTCTTTCAGTTGTTTTCATTTAGTAAAGTTCTAAAACTATAGAACTTTCTCTTTCTTTCCTTCAGACCATAATAGGAACTGGGTGAATATTATCCAATTAATTCTGTTACACAAAGGGCCTTATCTTTTTTCTTATCCTTTTTTCAAAAGGACACTTCCCGCTAAGTGCTTAGCAACGAGTAGCCTTTTTTTGGAACAAGATGAGAAGAAATCCAGACTATCCTATAACAGTGAAAGAGTTGTATGTAAACCTTATAAAAAAGTCCAAACAATATCAAATAGTATAGACTTATTTCTCTCTAGCTTGCTGCAAGGTTGGCATCACAGAGAGGATCAGGGTATAAGAGAATAATAGTCCTGCAGATCAAGCAGCCAGATGTGACTAAGAAAATGATGAAAGTAAAATCTCAAGCACTACTGTCATCATTGTCTCATCATATTTATAAAGAAAACATTCCTTGTTGAGATGGAAATCTATTGTGTTAAATGTAGGATTATCCTTAAATATTAACCACAGGCAAGACAGGGAAATGTTACAGAAACGTACATTTCATTAGCAAGGAAACAACCATAATATCTATGGAGTTCTTACCATATGAGAGGCACAGGGATGATTTTTATCACATGAGAGGCACAGAGCTAAGTGTATGTAATATAGTACATATAAGGTAGGTCTCCATATTCTATTTTCCTGATAAAAACACTAAAGGAAAAAGAAAAAAACAACATGATTCTTTAGCTAGATCTGTGATCTTTCTAAATTAATTAAGATAGCTTTTTCAAATGGATTCCTTTTATAAAATATGTTGTTAATCAGAGTTCTTTAGAGCATAAAATACAATCAGCAGTGTAACTGTAATTAGAATATGTCCATGTGTGATGGGGAGACGAAAGTCAGCACCTAAGAGCTGCAGTTCTGAAATCTCTCTGCAAAGCTGGTCTGGAGGATAGCCTTATAAATGCATTCTCTTATGCTGTTCTTACACATTGCAAAAAGGCATGAAGCTAACAAGCATTGAAAATGAGTGCCGTTAGACATGGTGGATCACTCACTGGAACCGTTCTTCCCCTCAGGGAGAATGAAAGTCTGGAGAGAGAAAACTGGCTGACCTCGCTCAATTAGCACAGTCTGAATGCAGGCAGAATGGCCAGAAGTGACAGGGCTGTGCTTGAGAGATGTGTGGGCTTAGGCTGCAGTTCAGGTTGTGTCAACAAGCATCTCTCTGGGTGCCATTTTAGTGGCTCCATATTGTACATAAGAGAAAGACGGAAGGAGAAAAGATAAGGGAAAACTATGGGCTACTTTAAATGTACTTGAGAACTTTGCTTTTCCCTTAGGACATGAACTTTGTCTGCAGCTGCAGCTTGAAGCTTGACAAATAGGCCAGGAAGATGTGAAAGAACTCTAGTAGCAGCATTGCTTCTCCAGTGGAAAACTGAGAGTCCTAAATGTTACAGTGCTTCAGCCTGAGGTTTAACTAATAGAATGCCTTGATCTTGAAACTGAACCAGGCACCAGTAAACTGTAGAAGTTTAGCTTGTTGTCACAGAAGATACATGTTTGCATATGATACCATTTACTGTGTTTAACAAAAGAAAACAAAACGTTCCAAAAACCTCTTATTAAACATATATCCTGCTTTCTATCTTGATGGTAGTGTTTGAATCATGAAAATAGGCTCTAAAGCTTTTAAAATAAATATTATCTATTCTAAGAATGTATCTAACAAAATAAAAGGAATTTTAATTTGAAAAGATTTAATGGAGGAAAGGGTGTGATCTGTGACACTTACAGCTTCCAAATCTGTAGGTTCATAGGACAAGTGACTCCCTATGCTTGGAAAGCCTTCACTATTTTAATTACATTCTAGGATTCTAGTTATAAACCATACCCATGTGTTGTACAGGAAACAAAATACATAATTTTATCAATCCTTAGTTTCAGTAGAATTAAATGAAGATAATCAATAATATTGCAAATAATACAGACTGCTTAGCAAAATGTCTGACACATAGTAAGTTCTTAATATAGACATAGATACTAAAACAGTTCCTGTGTGATATTTGAGAGACAGTTTTATCTAAGAGCAATCAGCTCTTAGATCTGTCTACCCAGGGAATCATGGCACATGGGAGAAAATAGAGTATTAATTCAATACCAGTTGAATTAGAATAACCTTGAAATTTTTGTCCTGATATATAGAATTGTTCTGTCTCAAAAATCTTCTTTATCTAAAAGATACTGTGAACTAATAACATAATCAGTTTAGTGAATGCTTGCTTGCTAGACACCAAGCCTCAATACTTTAACTTAAGTTATTTCTATTTAATAGTTACAAAATGATAAAAAAAAAAAAAGTCTCTACTTCTCAAATAGGGCAACAAAGACTGAGGAACATTTGGTAAATAGTCCAGGTGATAGAAATAATAAATGGTAAAGGGAGGATTTGAAAAATTTTAAACTGGAAATCTATTTTAGAGAATCTAACTGCCTTATATCTGAATTAGTATTTGCATGATCTGACTCATTCTAAATTATAAGGTCTTACAATTTATTATTCTTTATAAACATTGAAATTTCTATAGGTTCACCCACAGTAGACTGACTACCTTTTATTGAACTAATTTATCAACCCTCCAGTATTTCTAATTTCTGTATTCTAAAAAAAATTTAAAAAGATGAGCTCATAAGTCAACAAAATACCTTAAAATGGTGATTTAATAATCTGAACATTTCTCTAACAATGTAAGAAATTGATTTCTGTCTTTTCTATTTAGCTCAGATCACAAGAACTTTAAATACTCGTGCACATTGCTTCCTCCTCCTTTATTATGTTTACTATAAATTTGCATTTTTCCCATTATCTTGAAGTAATTTATATCAGCTTCATTTTTTAATGCAACCAAAAAAGTTCAAGAAATACATATTTTGTTATTTTAAAAACGTGAAAAAATAAAACTGACCTTCAAAACGATTGAGTAAAAAGAAGTCAGTTTAATGCATTGATTCAGATTTCTTCACATTATTTGCAAGTCTATAACTCTACAAGGTAAATTACTTACGCAGAATCAAACAACTGAGAAACTCTTGTAACACAAACTTTTTTCTACATTGTGTAAGATTTTATAAAAATAAGGAAAAATGGCAATCGAATAGTGTTCATATGCCGTTGTATCAATATTCAAATATTTTATTTTTTTAATTATTTTGATATTTAATAGAAAAAATATGGCCCAAATCACTACCAAGATATGATGTGAATCATTATGAAAATATTAAGCTTATTTTGACCCATTAGATCAAAGGTAAGTAATGTCCCTTATCATTCTGTGCTGTGAGTCTGATTGAGTCCGAATTTGAATTCAGTTTAGGAAACTGTACTGAGAACCTCCTCTTTATGTTTGTGTTACGGAAGTAAAATCATGAATGAGGTATTGTGTCCTGCCCTTAAAAATAAAATGAAAACTCAAAGCAGTTAGCTTTTATCTATCTATAAAATGAAATAATCACCAAACTCCCCAAAGAGTTGGTAACTAGAATATTTCACTTCTGGATTAGTTCTCGACCAGGGATGATTTTACCACCAGGACACCTTTGGAAACATCTAGAGACATTTTTAATTGCTTTAGCTGGAGCAGGGGGAGGAGAGGCAGGATGCTGTCAGCATCTAGTGGGTGAACGTCAGTGATGCTGACACACATCTACAATATAGAGGATAGTCTCTCATGACAAAGAATTATGAGCCCCCAATGTCAAGAGTGCTGAGATTGAGAAAACCTGATCCCCATAAAGGCTAGAACCTAGTGTTCTCATAAAGATACTACTACATCATTTAATCATAAAGTGTTTATTTAGGCATAGTTTTACAACAACATCAACATTATTAGTATCCCCTTAGTCACCTTCTACATATGTATTTTCATCTCTTCCTTGATAAAATTATTGATGAAAATATTGGTGTATGAGACAGTTCTTGTCCACTTTAAAATACAGTTATGCTGTGCTTTAAAGTTGTGGCAATCTTAGCTGAGAACTTCATTAGAGAGTTCATAAAATCAGTGCTGTGTGGTTACCATTCTACCACAGAGATCCACCACTGGAAAACATGGTATTTTTCCCCAGATAGATTAAAGCATATATTTTGATGGAATTTCTTTGTAATTAAAGGAAAAACTCAAGCTAAGTTTAAAGTAATGAAAAACTGTACAAGGAAGCAAAATCTCAAAATGGTAGTCTTGATAGAAAAATAATTAATGAAAAAACAAAGATGACATGTTTTGTATTAATAAGCATTCACCCTAAACTGAATCGGCTTAAAAAAGGAAGAGAAAAGCATTGGGACTTAGAAATGTATTTACAGGTCTTCCAGTTCATTTTCTCTCCTACTTCCAACATTGTGAAAGCAGCTAATAATAATATTGTTGGTTCTATAAATTTTATTTATGTCAATCTAATGGGACCTATACAATTTAGCTAGAATATTGGAATTGGTTCAAGTCTCATGTCCTTATCTTCACATACTTACCTATATATTAGGATACATGTATTCCCAGGGTTTCTAGAAAAATTTCAGATAAATAATTGTAATTATTTATTACCTTATAAAGAGATAAACTTAACCCAATATAATAGTTTTTAAAATAATTATTTTATGGCATATGATAGGGAAACATTTTACTATCTGTATTTATTTTCTTTTTTATTCATTCAAAAATTATTTGTTGTGTGCCACCCACTTTTTACACTACTGAGGAGGTATGGTAATGGACAAAACAGATAAAACATAGACAAGATTTCTTCCCTAAGAAAACACTTGCTGCCATGCAGGAGATAAGTAATAAGAGGTAAATACATAAGACACGCACACACACACGCACACACACACAGAGAGAGAGAGAGAGAGAGAGATTATTGATAGTTTTGCTTAAGATCAGCAAATCCATTTTGAACTGAGGTACTGGGGTCATCTCACTAGTGAGTGCCGGACAATCGGTGCTGGTCAGCTGTTGCGGCCCGATCAGCGAGAGCTGAACCAGGGCGAGGCATCGCCTCACCTGGGAAGCGCAAG